>NW_006922093.1:1997770-2006706 GCF_000298275.1 Orycteropus afer afer | reverse complement strand
AAGTGTGATCTGAATACGAATTAGACTAAAATGATTTCAACGATTTGGGGGCGGTCTAAAGCTGGAAAATAGAGAATTGGGATTTAATTTTTTATTGATCAAAAATCAGAATTATAAAAAGATAATGGATTAAGAACTTGTTGTAATGGGTAAGAAAATGGACATGTATTTCCTTATAAGCCCCCAATTTTACTTTTTTTTTTAATACCTGAGTCAATTTTGTATCTGTTTTTATATATGTTTTTAATTTAAAGAAGAAAAAATACTTATAAACACACATACATATTGTAATATATGTATTCTTCAAAACTGGTTTCCAAACATTATTGGATGATTTACACACATGAATTTAGATTGTCAAAATGTAATTTCTTATATTTACTACATTCTATAAATCCTAGTCACAGCCTAATATAAAAATGAGAGCACAAAGTATCTTCTTCTAGAATAAATGGCCCACTTTTCCCCAAGGGAATGCATTCTTTCGAGGATAAATTACATTCACTTTGTTGCATTATTACATTTATTTTAAGACTACAGGCTAAATCCATTAAACTTGTAATGATGTTTTTTGCCCCCTCCAAGGCTTATGGGAAAAGACTTATTTTCACAACTAAACTAAGTCATTAGAAGTATTGTTAATTTACTACTGTCTCAAGTCTCTTCATCTCTAGTCTACATTGATTTTTTTGTCTTGAATGCAGAAAATGTACATTTTTAATTCTTTAGCTGCAATACATTTTCTTTTGGATTTTTTTTTCTCCTAAAAATTTAAATAATTGTGGTAAAACAACTACCTGAAGATAAATTAATAATTGCCTAGGAATGACTTCAAGGAGTAACAAAACTTTTAGGGAGGTAGCATTATTAAATTGAGAAAAGAATGTAACGTAGACAGTGGACACAGAGAATACTCTCCATTTATTGCAGTTGGTTATATTTTTTCCATGGTGATCTGAGCTTCTCTAAAAGTTAACATTTAAATCATAACTAAACATCAACAAATAGCAAACTCTGTATTTTAGAGAAGTTGTTTTTCCTGAAAAAACTATTTGTATACTGACTTTTATAGACACCCTGAACTGCCACTATAAACTTCCCAATCAACTCTATGAGAATGTTTTTACAAAATGGAATGCCTTGGCTTTGTCTTTTGGTGTTCCAGTTACCACAGGGAGATGAAACCTTGCTAGGATGGGACAGTGCCCCTTTTCTTTAGCATGCTGGCCACAATAAAAACAAAGTCAAAGAAGTCAAAAACAATTGCCACTTGTGGGGAACTGACCTTGCATCACTGTTGCTTGTTTATGCTGGCCCTTCCTCCATGGGGAGAAGAAGGATGTCGGCAATTTATAAATCAACATACAGTTCTGGGATATGGATATGAATAATCCCTTAACATCAACAACAAGCACATGTAGCATATTATAAATAAAATACAATAAAAAGTTGTACTAAAAAAAGTAGTCCAAATTGAGAAACAGAAGTTTGGTGCTAAGAAATAATCAGATATTATCATTTAAAAATTAATATGTGGACTAAAAGGATTATTCAATTATCTTTATAATTTTGTAAGGATAAACAGGAATAATATGACACAATTCTATAGCTATGAATCTTAGAAAACAAGGAGTGAAGATGCAGGAATGCTGGCTTTTAAATATCACAGGCTTTTTTCATCAGATCAGCTTTAACCACATTATCTTAATCCATTGATTTTTTCCAATCACAAAATAGGAAACCAGTCCCAATACTTCGTGTCTATTTGATTTTAGGATTAATTATTGTAATCTAAACTGATGTCACAGAAATATGTTCTATTACATACAGTAATTCATACAGATATGTGTGTGTGTGTGTGTATTTTACTATTTCCTAAATATTTTAATTCTTTTCAATTAAATAGAAACAAATTCCTCAGAAAATTTTTGGAAAACTCTGTAAAAATAAAAAATGTGGAAAGAGGTACTGTGGTAGTTAAGGGTGTGTGTTAACTTGGCTGAGCCTGGTTGAGTGGCTGGGCAGATGGATGTAGTTACTTCCCATGGTAAGAGTGGTAATCAACTCCATGATGGAATATTCCATGAGCAGCTGAGCAAGCTGCATTAGAGATGTGCTCTGCTTCCTGTACATAAAGAGAAGCTTTGGGATTGATCTGTAGCTTTTTGGCACACTTGAACCCTGCATGTAGCCATGTCGTTGTTCAGCAGCCTGCCATGCTCTGCCAATCCCTGGACTTTTAATGGACTTGAATCAATGGCTGCCGTGTTGTTTGGTGGGACATTCGGACTGTAAGTTGTCACTTGTGACCTTGAGTTTGTCAGCATCAGCAGCCAGCAGCTGCCTAAGTGAACAAAAGCCTCCAGGGCTGGGAGCAGGAGGCAGAACTGAAGTCCAAGGTTGAGGGGCTTTCACCCAGCCCCTAGAACCTGGCACTTGAAACTCAAACTTAAAGCCTAAACTGTATAAGAATGAACTCCTATTTGTTCAAGCTATTCCATTTGTGGTATATTCCTCTCAAAGCTGCACCAGGTAACCAAAACAGGTATTTTGTCCTTAACTTATATACATACATATTCATATGTATGCATATAATATGAATGAATATGTATATATGAATATGTATATATGCACATATGCATTATCATAATAAAAATGTCATATGCTAAATGAAAAGAAAAAAAATACTATGCTACTTCACTATTTCTAGAAAGAAAAGATACCTTGTGATTTGGCCTCTTGTACAAATAAAATATATATCACTAAGGGTTTTCTGGGAGCTCTGGTAGCATAGTGCCTAAGGCACTGGACTGCTAACCAGAGGGCTGGCGGTTCAAACTCACCAGCCACTCCTCGGAAGGAAGATGGGGCAATCTACTTCCATAGTGATCCTGCCTTGGAAACAGAAGGAGGGGTCTCTATGAGTTGGGTCCGACTCAATGGCACATAATGACAACAAGGGTTTTCTATATGTTTAACAAATAATGTGAGAAGCTGGACTGTACAAAGAAGAATGAAGCATCAGGATTGGAGAAAGACTCATTAACAACCTGCAATATGCAAATGTCACAACCTTTTGGACTGAAAACTAAGAGGACTTGAAGTACTTACTAAAATGATCAAAGATTACAGGCTTCAGTATGGATTACATCTCAATATAAAGAAAAAAAAAATCCTAACAACTGCACCAATAAGCAAAACCAAGACAAATGGAAAAGATTTATGTTGCCAAGAATTTCATTTTACTTGGATCTAAAATCAATGCCCATGGGAGAAGAAGTGAAGAAATTAAATGACATACAACATTGGGCAAATCAGCTGCAGAAGACCTTGAAATTGTTCAAAAGCAAATATGCCACTCTGAGGACTAAGGGTCGCCTGACCCAAACCACAATCATTTCAATTGCCTCATATGCATGCAAAAGCTGGACAATGAATAAGGGTGGCTTAGGAAGAACTAGTGCCTCCAAATTATGGTGTTGGTGAAGAATACTGAATATACCATGGACTTCCTGAAGAACGGACAAATCTGTCTGGGAAGAAGTATAGCCAGATTGCTCCTTAGAAGGCAGGATGGCAAAATTTCATCTCACATATTTGTTATTTTGTACTTTTTGTTTGGACATTTTATTAAGAGGGACCGATCCCCAAGAAGGCCATCATGTAAAGTAGATGGTCAGCAGAAACAGGAAGACCCTCCATGAGATGGACTGCCACAGTGTCCTCAACAATGGACTCCAGCATACAGCCACTGGCAGGATGGTATCAGACCACACAGCGCTTCATTCTGCTGTACACAGGGTCACTATGAGTTGGAACCTATTTGATGGCACCTAATGACAGCAACGAGGCTTTTCTATTCTTAATCCTTAAATCACGAGGTCATTTTCTCATTAAATGCAAATTTATAAATAATCATTGATACAGGTATGGCAGACTATCACTTAAATTCTAAGTGCTCTTCAAATTTCAAGTGCTATGATGACTTTTAAGTTTGCTGACAACTTAATAAAAAACTTGTTTCATTTAGCAGATGTGGTTCTATTAGCCATGCTCCTAAGAGGCAGTTCAGTATAATAGTTAAAACACCAGTTTGGAAGTGAGGAAGGTTTAAATCCACATTCTACATCCTTACTTCAATATTCCTAGTCATATAGCTTTGGACAAAAGTTTCATGAGGTTAAAGCCAAGTTGACAGCATTTGTAGAAAAGATACCCAAGATCATATGCATAGGGTGATGCAAGTGGGATGAAAACAGGAATATATTTCTTATAAATATTTCTGTAGGTTTGGTATCACCATCTTCCTTCCTGTATTATGAAATTCAAGCAAGTACATATTAGCAATTTTAAATTTATTTTGATGCCAGGGCTAGGTTTCCATGAAATGTAAACTTATGGGTCTAGGCTTTATATAGCATGCTTTTTTCCTTCTTTTTCTTTTCTTTTTTTTTTTTTTTTTCCTTCAAAAAATAACTTGGCTAATGAGACAGGGGAAAGGAAAAAATAAAGGAGATGGAGGAGGGGGAGGAAGAATGCAGAAAGGAAAGGAGAGGGGGATAAAAAGAGGAAAAAGAAAGACAACTTGTTGTCAGGCACTTCCCTTAGCAATTTCACTAAAAATTATACTTTCAGCAAATAGGAACCCAAATGACCCTCAGATCCTTGTAAACAACTTAAAGCAGTGCAGCTCTGTTTTTCTGTAATTATCTAACAAAAACTATTCTTAACCATATTCTATTTGCTGATGTCTTTAGACAAATGCAGAAATATTAGACAATTCTTTTTATGATATGAGGTAGTAGTTTTAGGGATGTGCTTATCAATGAAATATTCCACAAGAGTTAATCTGGCTTTTTCTTTGGAACTTAATTTTGTTGAATATATTAGATTCTTTCTATGGACATTGGCTTCAGATTTTCGGTTCTTGGAGCTGAAATCATCTATTTCTTTTTCCTTCAATATATTATGTTCTTTGAAGTGCCAGAGGCCATCAAAGAACTACTAATGAGCTCTTGTTCCAATTAACTGTTTTTAATTTTAAACTCGTTCTTCTTCTTTGCTCCTATGAAAGGGAAGATTAGTGAAGGAAATAAAGTTCATTACCATACTCTCTGAAATTTATTTGTTGCTACTGTGCTCAGCGTTTCAGAGAATGGCCATATTATTTACTGTTTTTTTTTTATTATTTTTTTTTTATTTTTGAGGAGAAGGGGCATTTTTTTCTTTAAATTAAATAGAACAAAATGTCCATCAGTAATGAGAAACTCTACAAATAACAAATTTGGAAAAGACACTTTGTCCTTAGACTCTCCAACAGCCTTTTGGGTTTAGCATATTTAGACCAAGAAATAATGAAATATTTCTCAAAATAATATTGTTATATGTAAATTTCATATCCTTAAAAGCAATGGATGATACTTGAAGAGAAATGGAGTGAAATTTAATAGCATAAAAATAATAAACATCAAATTAAACTTACAATATTGAAAAATGAAAATCTTTTTACTATATAATCCATATATATAAATTGTTAAGATAAACACTAAAACTTAAGAGAAAACAAAACAAAACAAAATACCAAAAGGCCAAGTGAGAAGGAAATAACAATTGCTAATGAATATATGAAAAAGTTCAATTCACTAAGAAATGCCATTCAAAACAAAGTGACAGCATTCAGGTAAGATGGAAGAATAGGCAGACAAACTACACAGACCCTCTTCAATAAAGAAAAGAGGAACCAATTAACACAGATACAGAAGATAATTCTGGAGCCCTGGGCTTTGAAAGGAAGGATGCAGAAGTGGACTGAACTCCAACTAGAACTCCAACTAGAACCTGCATGAAAAGAATGACAAAGGAGACATACGGGGATGTGGGCTGTCAGCGATCCTGATGGCACAAACCACGTGGATATTGCCAAGTGGTGTTAGGACAGAAGAATTAACCTAAAAATTGGCCCTGCTAGCTAGGAGCTGCACGGAGGACCACACTGGTGTCTGGGGAATGAAAAAGGGAGACAGGCTGAGATGTAGAGTTTTGGATGTCCAGGGGGTGCAGCCCTTTTGAATGTTTACAAGCAGTTCAACCAATTTTGATATTTAAAGTGACAGTGTTCTCTCCAATTCCAGGGACCTAAGAATAGGCTCCACTTGCTGGGGACTGCAAGGACATATGGACACTGAGGGCAGGAAAGGTGCAATATTCCCCTTGTTATTCTCATACTCTGGTAGCATAGTGGCTAAGACATTTGCCTGCTAACCAGACGGCTGGCGGTTCAAACTCCTCGGAAGGAAGGTTGGGCAATCCTACTTCCGTAGTGATACTGCCTCGGAAGCCCAAGGAGGGGTCGCTATGAGTCGGGTTTGACTCGACGGCACATAACAACAATAACAACAACAACAACAACCTCTTAGTGAATGGTGGGGTGGCCATCAATCACTTCCACCAACCTTCTGGGCTGGCAGGAATCCCATCCCAGTCTCTGGGCTCTGATGAAGCCTGGGTACCCTGCCCAGCCCTGCTCACATTTTTTCTTTCCAGTTTGCTTTTGTCTCTTTTAAAATTATTGTTATTATTATTATTATTACTCTCTTTATTATTCTTTCTTCTTGCCTTCTCAGGTTCTAGTTTCAGCTTATTCTCTCTTCACTTTTCCTGGTTCCCATTTTTTAATTCCTTGTGGTTCTCCCCATTCCTTGTTTTTATTTTTGCATTTTTCCAATTTCTTTCTTCATTACTCTCCTACCCTACCTCTTTTCTCTTATACCACCCAGCCCAGATATTACAGGGCCCCCTCCCTTTTTTCTAATCATATTTCTTTTGGCTTTATAAAGTGTCACTTTAAATAGTTTCTCTCATTTATTGCCTCTCCTCTTCCCCCCCCCCCAATTTTCTCTTTTTAGAGATTGTTCCTTTCAGTTTATGTGGTGTGTATTTTTGTCCTCTTGCTTTTATCTTTTGATAGTGTTTCAATTGTTGTTTTTGTCTAACAGAGTGGGAGACAGCCACTGCACCCATATAAAACAAACTCACCCGCATCTCTTGCAGCTCCACTTACTGAGTGAGAGCCCCCACTTCCTTCTGCACCAACTGGCCAATGATACACGGCCACCAATGAGAGCCTGATTCACCCTTAACTGCTCTTCACAAACAGTTAACAGAGATCTGTGCAGCCACTCTCATATCGGTCATGCCCACCAGGAGATAGCTGGTGAGTGCATAAGTGCTGCCAATTAGCGGATAGAGGACCACAGTACCCTGATTATTCAGATACATACAAAAAAATAAAAGAAAATAAAAATCTTGAGCAAATCACTCCAACATACAATCACCAATTAAATATAAATATGACAAAATCACACTGTGTCCAAGACAACAGACCATCACAGTCCATACAAAGAAGCAAGATAAAGTGGTAGAAACAAGGGAGCAGGATACAGAGCCAGAACACTTCCCTAAGGAAAAAGCAGCATTGGAACTCCCTGATAAGGACTTCAAAGAATTATATATAGGTACATTCAATGGATTGAGAGACACATCAAAGAAAACACTGACAAAATTAAGGAAAACAAAGATAAAACCCTAAAACAATTTTGGAAGAAAATATAAGAACAAAATGACAAAATAAATGAAAAATTAGAAATGATACAAAGTCTAGAGATAGAAATCCAGAAGATTAATACTAAATTTTCAGAAATAGATAACACATTGAAAGGACAAAGGAGTAGAATTGAATCAATGGAACGCTGCATTAACGAGAATGAAGACAGATACCTGAATACTTCTTTGGAAAGGGATCAATCAGAGAAAAGATCAAAACAAAATGAAGAAATCCTAAAATTCATGCAGGATATCATCAAAAGGAATAACCTACATGTAATCAGAATTCTAGAACAGGAAAAGAAAAATAAAACCACTGAGAAAATTGTCTAAGATTTGTTTGAAGAGAACTTCCTTGATATGATAAAATATGGCAATATATCCATTCAGGAAGTCCAACAAACCCCAAACAGGATAGATTCCAAACAAAATCACCAAGATATATCATCATCAAACTCACCAAAACCAAAGACAAAGAAAGAATCCTGAAAGCAGCATGGGAAAAATGAAAAGTTATTTACAAAGGGCAACCAATAAGACTAAGCTCTGATTTCTCAGCAGAAACGATGCAGGCGAGAAGGCAATGGGATAGTATATATAAAACCCTGAAAGAGAAAAATTTCCAACAAAGAATTATATACCCAGAAAAATTGTTCCTCAAATATGATGGTGAAATTAGGACATTTCCAGATAAGCAGAAATTAAGGGAATTTGTTAAAACCAGACCAACCTTACCAGATATACTAAAGGGAGTCCTTTGAACAGAGAAGGAGCTCTGGTGGCATAGTGCCTAAGGCATTTGACTGGTAACCAGAAGGCTTGTGGTTCAAACCCACCAGCCATTCCTCAGAAGGAAGATTGGGCTATCTATTTCTGTAGTGATATTGCACTGGAAACCCAAGAAGGGGTTGCTATGAGTCAGATTTGTCGCAATGGCAGTGAGTTTAGTTGAACAGAGAACCAATAATAGCAAACACCAACCTATCATTAATATACATGATTACATAACCCAGAAACAAACCCAGTAGGGAAGTATCCAAAGCAAAATAAGCTTACAAGATTGTAAACAGGGCACCAGAGGCATCAATTAGCAAATGAGGACATCTACAAACCAAAAAGAGGGGGAAATGGTGTAGTTACAGAACTTCTAAATGGTGAGGAAGTCAAGAGAGTTGCAAGATAGAATGGATTGTTCTAACCTTGGGGAGAAAATTATAAATCACAGGGTAACCTAAAAAAGGGGAGCTCTGGTAGCATAGTGGCTAAGGCACTTGACTGCTCACCAGATGGCTGGTGGTTCAAACCCATCAGCCACTCCTCGGAAGGAAGGTTGG
>NW_006922093.1:1982954-1996644 GCF_000298275.1 Orycteropus afer afer | reverse complement strand
AGCCATTTGCAGAAAAATGAAACAAGATCTGTACCTCACCCAATACACAAAAACTAACTCCTGATGGATCAAGGACTTACATGTGAAATCTAAAACTATAAAGTTCCTCAAGGAAAAAATAGGGCAATGTTAGCAGCTGTAATAAATGGCATAAACAGACTATCAAGCATAACCTAAAATGCACAAACAGCAGAAGTAAACTAAATGAATAGGATCATCTAAAAATTAAATTTTTATGTGCTTCCAAAGACTTCTTCAAAAAGGTAAAATGAGAATCTACAGATTAAGAAAAAAATATTTGGCAATAACATATTTGACAAGGCACTTATCTCTAAAATTTATAGAAAACACCAACACCTCAACAACAAAAAGACAAATAATCCAATTAAAAATGGTCAGAAGACATGAATAGACACTTCACCAAAGAGGATATTCAGGTGGTCAACAAATACATGAAGAAATGTTCATGATCATTAGCCTTTAACGAGATGCAAATCAAAACAACAATGAGATACCAAAGTCAACAAGACAGAAAATAACAAATGCTAGTGGGGTTATGGAGAGATTGGGATTCTCATACACTGTTGGTGAGATTGGCAAATGATACAACCACTTTAGAAAACAGTATGGTGATTCTTTAAAAAGTTGGAATTAGAAATACCATTTGACCCAGCAATTGCATTACTAGGTATGTATTCTAAAGAAGTGAGACCAGGACAAGAACAAATACATGCACACCCATGTTCATCGCAGCACTGTGTTTTTTTTTTTTCTTTCTGTTGTTAGGTGCTGACAAGTCGTCTCTGACTCATAGCGACCCTAGCATAGCAGAACAAAACACTGCCTGGTCTTGTGCCAGCCTCATGATAATTTCTATACCTGAACTCATCATTGCAGCCACTGTGTCTATCCATCTCACTGAGGGCCTTCCCCTTCTTTGTTGACCTACCACTTTACCAAGTATGACATCCTTCTCCAGGGAATGGTTCCTTCTGACAACATGACCAAAGTAGGTACCATTAATATCACATGCAAGTAAAATCTTGCTGAAGATAATTCAAAAATGGTTGCAGCAGTATAGTGACAGAGAATTTCCAGAAATGCAAGCTGGATCCAGAAGAGGATGTGGAATGAGACATATCATTACTGACGTCAGATGGATCTTGGCTGAAAGCAAAAAATACCAGAAAAAATGTTTCCTTTTGTTCTATTTTCTGTGCAAAGACATTCAATTGTGAGGATAATAACAAATTACAAGTAACACTGAGAAGAATGAGAATTCCAGAACACTTGATTGTATTCATAAAAAATCTGTACATAGACCTAGAGTCTGTTGCTCAAACAGAACAAGGCGATAGGGCGTGGTTTAAATCAGGAATCTAATGTGCCAGGGTTGTATCCTGTCACAATACTTATTCAATCTGTATGCTTAGCCAGTAATCCGAGAAGCTGGACTATATGAAGAAAAGCATGGCATTAGGATTGGAGGAAGACTCATTAACAACCTGCAATATGCAGATGACACTACTTGCTAAAAGTGAAGATGACTTGAAGCACTTACTGTTGAAGATAAAACACTACAGTCTGCAGTATGGATTACATCTCAACATAAAGAAAATGAAAATCCTCACAACAGGACCAATAAGCAGTCTCAGGATAAATGGAGAAAAGATTGAAGTTGTCAAAGACTTCACATTGTTTGGTTCTACAATCAACAACAATGGAAACAGCAGTCAAGAAATCAAATGAGCACTTGGCAAATCTGTTGCAAAAGACCTGTTTAAAGTGCTGAAGAGCAAAGATACCTCTTTGAAGACTAAGGTGTGCCCAACCCAAGCCACAGTATTTTCAATCACCTCATATGCATGTGAAAGCCTGGCAATAAGTAAGGAAGACCAAAGAAGAGTTGATACTTTTGAGTTGTGGGACTGGTGAAGAATACTGAAGGTACCATGGAGTGCCAGAAGAAATAACAAATCTATCCTGGAAGAAATGCAGCCAGAATGCTCCTTGGAAGCGAGAATGGCCAGACTTCCTGTCTCACCTGCTTTTGTCATGTTGTCTGAAGGGACCATTTCCTATAGTAGGATTTCATGCTTTGTAAAGTGAAGGGTCAATGAACAAGCTGGATTGACACAGTGGCTCCAGTGATGGGCTCAGGTATAGCAAGGATTATGAGGCTGGCACAGGACCGGGCAGTGTTTTGTTCTGTTGTACACAGGGTCACTATAAGTCAGAGCTGACTCAGTGGCACTTAACAACACCAATTTGATACATAAAATAAAGTTTTTCATAAGAGTTATACTAGCTTAGAATAAATAGATAACTTTGAGTTTTCAAAGAGTTGTACTAGCTTAGAATAAATATATATCTTTCTTCATTTTAAATTATCTTTCATCCTATTGCTGAAGTATGTAATTTAATATTTTTTCAAATAATCGTATGATAGAGAAGGATATTACTTTTTGAGGACCTATTAGGTACCATGCATTGTGCTTAGGACATTTTATTGTTGTTGTTGTTATGTGCTGTCGAGTCAGACCCGACTCATAGAGACCCCTCCTTGGGTTTCTGAGGCAGTATCACAACTGAAGTAGATTGCCCCATCTTCCTTCTGAGGAGTGGCTGGTGGGTTTGAACCACCAGCCTTCTGATTGGCAGTCAAGTGCAGGACATTTTATGGAGTAGTTCAATTTCTCCTCAAAACAAAACCTCTGAGTTTTAATCTGTTAAAATATTTTGATCCACATCTAGATTCTTATTCCATGCACTTAATCAGAAAAGGCAAGTTATTTATAGGATGATCACAGAGTAGCATTATTTATAAAAATAAAGTTATAAAAGAGCCTAGAAGTTTAATAGTAATAGAAACCAATAGCAGAGGAAAGTTAAATTAAGAATTGTGGTGGTTATGTTTGTGTGTCAACTTGTCTGGGCCTGGTTAAGTGGCTGGGCAGCTGGTGGTAGTTATTCCCCATGATGAGACTGGCAATCAACTCTATGGTGTGAATTACCACAAGCAGCTGAGTAGCTGCTTTAGGTATGTGGTCTGCTTCCAGTATATAAGAAGCAGATTTGGGAACAGTCTTTAGCCTATGGCACGTTTGAACCCTGCATGCAGCCGTGTTGTTGTTCAGCAGCCTGCCATGCTCTGCCAACCTTGGGACTTTCAAGAGACTTGAATTAATGGCCTGCTGTGTGGTTTGGAAACATCGGGACTGTGCCATTTTAGTTGTTAACCTTAGACCTGTCAGCCTCAGCATCCAGTAGCTGCCTGAGTGAAGAGATGCCTCTAGCTTCAGTGAGCTGGGAGCAAGAGGCAGAGCTGAAGCCCAGTGTTGAGGGGCTTTCACACAGCTCCTAGAGCCTGGCACTTTGAACTCGGACTTCTAACCTCTTGAATTGTAAGAGAATAAACTCCTGTTTGTTAAGGCCACCCCACTTGTCGTATATTCTTATTAGAGCAGTTCTAGGAAACCAGAACAAGAATCATTCATAGAATGGCTTATGATGCATCCACTAATGAGTCAGTATAATTATTACCTTCATTTTAAAGATAAGAAAACTAAAACTTGGTGAGTTAAAATTGTTCGAAGTATAATTACTATAGAGAACTCACTCCTAACCACTGTACTATCCTCTCTACACTGAATCAAATTATAATTTATTTAAGAAAATGAACAATACTATCATGTCTTTACATTGAAAAATGCTGTCCCACAACAGAAAATGTCTTTCTTTTTACAGACTGACGGGGCCACACATTCTCATGGCATGCATGTGTTCTTGGGCAGGTAGCTAGAGGGGAGGATTAAGGCTTCTCTTTCATCCTTACCAGACCACGGTTCCCTTGGTTCCAGCTGCCACCTTGTTGCCCACCTCAGTGACAGTGAGCTTTATTTGGGTTACAGATGATAGAAAGAACAGGTCATAAGACGGTGTCTTTTATGAGAAGGTAGCCTTCATGAAACCTGAGAAAGCCTGCTGTTTGTGTTGAATAAGACCGAGCTTCAGTTGCACTCTCTTATATATGCTATTTTCCACATGCCTGCTTTATAATTTTTAATGGATGTCTACTGAGCCCTTGCCTTTGTCAAAAATAGAAGCAATGAAAAAATGATGAAACTAAAAAAAAAAAAAACTACATTAATGAAGTTACGGCTGAGATCTAAGGCCCATACAAAAGTAAAAAATTCTAAGTTATGGTTACCATAGAAACTGCAACCCACTTGGATTTCAATTTTATGATAAGTAAGTTTAACTGGAAGGAGCCCTGGTGGTGCTGTGGTTTAGCACTCAGCTGTTAACCAAAAGGTCAGTGGTTCAAACCCACCAGCTGCTCCATGGGAAACATATGTGGTCATCGCTCCTAAGAGAATCATAGCCTTGGAAACCCTATGGGGCAGTTCTACTTTGTGCTATAGGATTACTATGATTTGGGATCCACTTGAAGGCATTTTTAAGTTTCACTTGAGTGAGAATGCAAAATACATCTCCTGAGCCCAAAAAGAGAATTATAGAGAAAATGATCTAGAATATTCTGGCTTTCAAGTATGTCACATATTCACTCTGATGTGGTATTAATATTTTTACACATCAATACTATATGTTCATATGTAATGATTTTAAACTAATCTTTATTCAATTTATAAAATCTGGTAATTATTTAAAATGGCAAAAAAATCTGTTAAACCAGAAGACCTGAGGCCATAAATTTATAATTTATAAAGATAAGGGTATAGTTCTGAAAGTAATTATTAAAGAAAATTTGCTGAAAGTACAATCTGAAAATGCAATCTGATCACATTCACTGTTGAGTGCTATAAACTTCACATTTTCAACTACTGTACATTCAATCTGAAACAAAACAAACACATAATACTTTAAGGGGAGGGCATACTTCTACCATTTCCAAGATACTGCAGTCTATCTTTCTTTATTACAGTAAATAAATTAAAAATAATAATAATAAAAGACAGGAAGAGTACTTACTCCTGTTATGTAACGAGGTCTATATTGAATAGTTCCAAATAATCCAAGAATGACGATAATAATATGTACAAAATTTGCCAGGATAGGTGCCCACTGATATCCAAGGAAGTCAAATATTTGCCTCTCCAGCACACATACCTATAATAGCAAAAAAGGACAGATTGATCACATGTGAGAAATATAACAATCATGAGTGTGTGTGGGGGGAAATGACTTTGGCATTATAATTAGCAAATTATAACTGTGCTACCATATCTGGCATTTGTCTTTTAGTAACATGAGGATGACATTTGCAGGTATATTTCAAAGGAAAAGTATGGGAGCTGTGTATTCATAGGGAGCTCAGATCCTTTCAGGGAAGATTTTGTGGTGGCATCAAGCAGTATTCACAGAATGTCATCTGTGCAGTCACAGGATAAATTATATTGTCATATGCACTGTCAAGTACTTGAAACTGTCAACCAGCAAGTTAGGAAAGTCCCCATGAAGGATTTGTTTTTAGGAGTTGCTCAAATGTCATTTTATAATTTGGGAAAAGAACAAAGAGGGTTGATGTGAGAAAAAAGACCTGTTCAACAAGTCAACAGACCCAGATTCTGGACACAGAGCTGCCACTAAGCAGCTGTAGGACCTGAAACAAGTCATTTCCTTTCTCTGGGTACCTGATTCCTCATTTGAAAAATTTAGGCATTAAACAATCGGTTTTGTGTATGGTGTGAGATACAGAACTTGTTACAGCAGTCCATTCTATCTTGCAACTCTCTTAACTTCCTCACCATTTAGAAGTTCTGTGACTACACAGTCTTTTCCCTCTTTTTGGTTTGTAGTTGTCTTCACTTGCCAATTGATGTCTCTGGTTCCCTGTTTACAATCTTGTAAGCTCATTTTACTTTGGATATGTCCATAGCTGTGGCTTCTGGGTTTTTAAATTAAATACTTGCAGCTCAGTTTGAAGACTTCTTGAAAGATTATTATTCCCAGTCCAGTTCTTTAGCTGAGCAGCACATTTTCCCATCAGGCATTGAAAGAGAAAAGAAACTCATGGCAACTGTTTGTGTAGCACTTCTGTTTCCTAAGGCACATTGGGTACCATGTAATGGCTGTAGCATTGACAACCCACCTATAGCAAAGTTGCAATGACTCAACATCAGGCTAATACACTAAGGTGTTAAATGCTTATACTATTAACATTTACTCATGGGAAGGAAACGTTTAATTTTCATAACACAGTGACCATGGACTATTAAATCACGCATTCTACAAGGATTTATAGAGTACTGCAAATATTGAATAATGGATAGCATTGCCCCAGTACCAGTGGGGTATTATAGGGTTGGTAATGGGTGAATAAATGAATCAGACAATTTTCATGTATGACTGGCAAAATTTGTCTTTTTCTTTGAGAAATGCTGATGATTATTTTTTTGGGCAGAAAGTCTCAAAACCCCTAAGGGGGCCCAGGTGTAAGTGTTCAAATGATAATCCTGCTGTGAACCTATATATCTATTTCTGATCCATTTCCAAATTCCATACTGTTCATGAAGCAAACATACACAAACAAAGATACCATAATGTGACTAATATCAACAATGCAGAGAAAAGCAGGCCAGGGGTGGGTTGACTATATCTTAACAAGGGACTTTATAAACTGGGTAGAATAAGTCACTATGTTCATCATCAGCATCATTTATTTATTCAGTACTGATTATGTATTCATTGAGAGCTCAGTAAAAGCCAAATAACAAAAATAGTTTGCAGTGTTCTTATCTTCATGTATCATATGGTATTGCTTTCTCTTAGCAAATGACTTCCTCTACAGAAAACTCTATTGCTATTTTTTAACAGTATAATCATATTAAACATATTAAAGCTGCCATCTGGAGAATCTGAAATTTGTCACCTAGGTAAAAATAGTATATTTATATCTTTTTTTTTTCTAAAAAGCTGAAAAGTGTCCACAGATATGTCTCATATATTACTACCAAGGGACAAACATACAGGAATCTTTAAGTTTTAGTCTTAATAAATACTTACGTATCTGAGGATCCATTTTTTATTTTGTGAATTCAAAACAAGGTAAAATACCAATATCGCTGACCTTACCCCACTAAAGGCAGTGAATTAACAAGGTCATCACCATTGTCTGATGCTCTACGTTAAGCACATGCTGTGTATTTACCCAATCAAAGGTGAAATTGTGCATGCTGTCCAAGGAAACAGAAGGGGATGTCACAGTGACCTGCACTCTGAATTCTTCCCTGTCTCTCGTCCTTCCCATCTGCTCTTTCTTTCCTTAAATGAAGGTATAGGCAGAAGTTTCAGGACACTGTTTCTTTGACTAGAGCAAGGAAACTATATGGAAGATGTCAATCAAAGCTCTCAAACTGCTGTTACCTCTCTTCCATAAAACTCAATTTCATGAGGATGGGAGATGGAATGACAGCCTCACTTACTCTGACTGCTAAAGGCCAATCAAGAGTTGAAATGAAAGCAGAAATGTTATCAAGATCACTACCATGTACTGGCAGTCAATGTGGCAGTGGGTTATATCAGAAACTGCAACTAGAATTACAAGAGAATACCATTTCGGCTGGGTGTAGGAACATTTTACAATTTTTCTTGAGGTATGCTATTTTGAGCATGGTAAATACTATGTCTTCTGAGCCCTTTAAAGTAACCATATTATTGAATTCAACACAGATATGGAGATGCTGTTCTGAAAAGAGGCAGTCATAATGCTTGTTTTTCTGTTGACAGAAGGTGCCTGTGGCTGTCCATGGGTAAATGTAATAAAACATGATTTTCTCTATCATGTTTAGGAGTTCTAGCATAGACTCTATTAATGTAGCACAGATCATCAATACAGTCTCAAAATGATAAATTCTGTCAAGCTATGAAACATATTTCATACCTTAAACTTGAAAATCCAAAGTATGACAAACACTCCCAAATTGTATACATGGTCTTTTTCTTTCTCTCTGTACCCGTATGTTATATTGTGAAAATGGTCTACATGCTGAGCTACCAACCACAAGACTGTAGGTACGAGTCCAGCAGAGCACCTCAGAAGCAAGGCTTGGCAATCTACTTCTACAAAATGAGCCCTTGAGAAGCCTATGGAGCACACAGGGGATCACCGTGAGTTGGAATCAACTCAACAATAACTGATTTATTACTATTAATAGCACTATTCTAAGCATTTTATAGATGTGATCTCATTTAACGAGGTAGGCAATATTATGAGTAAAGCAATATTATTATCTCTATTTTAAAGATGAAAAAAGTAAGGTAGAGAGATTAACTTATCTGAGGGCTATTAAGTGGTGGAAATGAATTGATCCTAGACACTCTGATTCTATAGTCCAAGCTTTAACCACCATGATATCACCTCCCAGGTGATATTATGCAATATATATATACATTATATATGTTGTTGTTGTTGTTATGTGCCATGGAGTCAGCCCCGACTCATAGCTATCCCTCCTTGGGTTGCCAAGGCAGTATAACTATGGAAGTAGATTGTCCAACCTTCCAGTCTGGTTTGAACCGCCAGACTTCTGGTTAGCAGTCAAGTGCCTTAGCCACTATGCTGCCAGAGCTCCTTCATTTATATATATATATATATGTATATATATATATATATATACATATATATATATATACATATTTGTTGTTGTTGTTGTTGTTATGTGCCGTCGAGTCGGCCCTGACTCATAGCGACCCCTTGGGTTTCCGAGGCAGTATCACTACGGTAGTAGGATTGCCCAACCTTCCTTCCGAGGAGTGGCTGGTGGGTTTGAACCGCCAGCCTTCTGGTTAGCAGTCAAGTGCCTTAGGCACTATGCTACCAGAGCTATATATATATATATATATATATATAATGAATTATACTGTAAGTACATAGTTATATAAACAAACTTCATTATACTTTGCATGGAAGAATGATTTTTTTTAGTTCCATTAAGTCATTATGCTATCTATTTTTTTCAGCATGTTCATTAGCAGTTAATAAAATAATGCACAGCATCATCTAACAAATGTTTTTAAGTAATACTTTATGTAGTCATTGGCATGGTACTACATTGCTTCAATGTTACCAGTTTTCTGTGTCCCAATGGCATGCTGTTTCACTCCATTGGTAATGGGGAATAAATTAGACAGTGCCTCGGAAGTGACTATAGAATTATCTGGAGAGAGATTTATGGTGTAATTGGAAGACTAAGGTGTGCCTTACCCAAGCTGTGGTATTTTCAATAGCCTCATAGCATGTGATAGCTGGGCAATGAATAGGGAAGACAGCAGAAGAACTGATGGTTTGAATTGTGGTGCCGGTGAAGAGTACTGAAAAGACCATGGACTACCAGAAGGACAAACCAATCTGTCTGGAAGAAGTGAAGCTAGTATGCTCTTAGAGACAAGAATGGCCAGACTTGGTCTCATTACTTTGTTCATGTAAGAAGGACCCAGTCCCTGGAGAAGAATATCATGTTTGGTAAAGTAGCGTGTCAGTAAAAAAGGGGAAGACTATCAAAGCTATGGATTGACACAGTGGCTTCATGATGGGCTCAAGTACAGCAAAGATACTGAGGATGGTGCAGAATTACAGTGTTTCATTCTCTCGTACATAGGGTTGCTAAGAGTTGGAACCAATGGCACCTAACAACAACAACAAATTTAAGTTGCCCAATTTATTTATTAGCTATCTAAAACAAAACAAAACAAAAAAAACAAACTCACTACTGTTGAGTCGGATCGGACTCATAGCGACCCCTCCTTGGGTTTCTGAGGTGGTATCACTAAAGAAGTAGATTGCCCAAGCTTCCTTCCAAAGAGTGGCTGGTGGGTTTGAACTGCCAGCCTTCTGGTTGGCAGTCAAATGCCTTAAGCACTACACCACCAGAGCTCCTAGCTATCTAAAGCACAGGACTACTTTCAAGACTGGATATTTGGCTGATAGCTTAGGTTCATTATGATGCAGAAGTTCTATAAAACTTGCTCATAACTAGTAGTCCTCCCTGGATTACCCCTACATACTGTGTATTGATCAGTTGAGGTGCACACTTACCTAGAATAAGTTTGAACCTCATGCATCTGCTCTCATCATTCAAACTGTGTGTTTATATAGAGTTTGTGTAAACAGAAGCTCAAACCTGGTTATGTCAGTTGTACCTGTTATTATTCATGGCACAATTTAATTATTACAAATACCAATAACTTATCAAAACCAAAACCAAGCCTGTTGCTCTTGAATCCATTCTGACTCATAACAACCCTATCAGACAGACTAGAACTGCTCTAAGGGGATTCCAGTGCTGTATATCTTTATGGAAGCAAACTGCCTTATCTTTCTCCTGCAATGGCTAGTGGGTTCGAACCACTGAATTTTTGGTTAGCAGCTGAATGCTTTAACCACTGCTGCTTCACCAATGACTTAAACATATAAAAATAAAGAATATGAACTAATAACTAAGGTTAGTACATCGGATATATTACATAAAGGTATAAAAATGGGTTTCTTAAACGATGGTGTGTACTTTAAGAAAAGTAGAAAAGTAATGATAAAATTTCCCAAATGATTTTACAAGTCTTTAAGTTTGTATGCCAATTTTTAAAAACAAAAAAATTAGTTGTTTTTTTAATGAAATCTAAAACTATAAGAAGTATTCCCCCACACAAAGAAGAGCCCTAAATCCTACATCAAAAGAAAAATATTTTATAGTTTGAATTAAAATATGTATGGTATGTATGTACCACATTTATAACACCTTGCTTTAAAACATGTTTTGGACCATGTAACCAGCTACTAATTGTGATGTGTAATGGGAAGGTTTGATTGTAATGTTATTGTGGTGCCAACATATTTCTTGTAATTTGGCATAGAAAACAAGTAATATCCATTTCATTACACCACAATCTAGAGCTTTCAAGTGATTCTGTAGAGCCTAATTCATGATATTATCCTGAAAGGACTCATTCTGACCAACATTTCATTCCTCAGAGCATATAAAACCCAGAAAAGTGGCAATAGTCAGCTTTCTTGATACCCTTTATGAAAATGGTTTTAACTTTTTGAAAGTTTGCAGTTCTCCTTGGACCCATACTCTATCCTGTATGTCATATCACCTCACTGCAATAAAAAGTGTTTAAGTAGTTTGGTTCTATAGAAGTCTTTCCTACCCTGAAGATGTTGTCTACCTTAGTTTCAAACCAGTTACATGTCTTTGGGAGAGGTTGGCCAAATAGCAAAAAGTAATTGGCAAAAATTTCAAGGAAATATATTATATATATTAGATTCTTGAAAAAACAGTCTAAAGCTGTTCATCTAGTTTACACAGAATTAGGAGGAAATGTCAGAGTAAGTAAAATGCGTGTGTGTGTGTATGTGTGTGTGGCTCAGAAAATGTCCACATTCCAACAACATATAGAATTTGACTGAAAAGGGAGATCATACTCAAAAACGATAGAGGATATTTATAAGGAATAATTTGTCAATGATATATTTAAACAGCTTTTTCTATAAAAATTCATTATGAGACACAGGTTATGACTTGCATTCAAAAAAGATATTATGTACATTAAACATGAAAAATGTATTTTGTAACCAAATCTCAAAATAATGGTGGTTCCTGCTACTTTTCCTTTTTAATCTCAGATTTTGCTTGTTTCTTTCTTTTTTTTTTTTTTTACTCTCTCAGATTTGATTTATTTGTTTCACTGATAATACCTTTGAAGGAAACAGTGTCAGTCCCAGACTATGTATGCACTATATTCCAGCCAATCTCTGCCAAGTAAGTCTACCATTAATCGGCTTTTGCTGCCTGATGTCAGCAAAATGTTGCATTCTCCTGTCACTCTCCCCTTCCAGTTGTTCCAGTGGGTCTGATCACCTTGCTGGCTTGACACAGTCTTAAACTTCATATATAATTATAGCTCTGGAACTGCATAGAGAATCAAATAGCATCATAGTGGGAAATAGAAAGCCTGGTAGTAAAGCACAATCTACCAATTACTTGCACTAATGGTTTTTCTGCAAAGAAATAATCATGGGTCTTGTGATAAAAGGCAAATAAAATTGCCAGAACTCCCTTCTGCTATCTTATTACAGAATAAGTTAAGCATTTTAAGTTATCTGCAGCCATGAATCCATTCAGAAAGTTCTAAGTTTGAATTGTACTTTAAAATTGGGTATTTTTTATAATAATGTTATGTTCTAAGAGGAGTTCTACGCTGAACTTCTTTTAGCTAGTTTGGTATATGAAAACATTGTAAATGAAGTATGAGAAAATATTTCCTGTCCCAAAGTGTCACTTTTATAATTATTATAGAATTATAAAATGTTTCTAAGTTTATTTACATTTTTGGAAATAATTGTGGTTTGAGTTATTTCTTGGGAATTCACAAATTGGAACTTAATACATAAACATGATGAAAGCTTAACTAACACAGTATTATATATTATTTAGTTTTATTAATTTTAGTATATTCGAATGAGGTAACTAACAAAGAGCCAAACACCATAGGTATCAATGAATTGTGGAAATATACATGTATGTATATATAGATCTTTATATATATACATGTGTGTGTGTAATTCTGGAAATACACATGTATGTATGTATATATATCTTTACATACATGTGTATGTGTGTGTGTGTATATATGTGTGTGTATATATATATATATATAAAGATCTCTATATACATACATGTATATTTCCACAATTCATTGGAATGAATACACACACACACACACACACACATATCTGTATTTCATCAACATTTATATCTACATATATATTACATTCAGTTTATGTTCCCCCATATTTTGGATGTAGACATCTCTCCATTTATGCAATGACAGCTCTCAACAAACATATTATGCAAATTCTAAGGTTTTAATTTTAATATGATTTGTTCCTAAGGTCTAAACACATTAAAGATGGAATGGTGTTTTATTTACCACATTGTACAGCTGGCCCACAAAAGCCAAACATTTTTAATATGAAATATGAACGAACACTGCATAAAAAATATATTTTAAATATAAGAGTTGAAAACTATATTATGATGCTGGACTTAGTCAAGAATTTGACAACAATCACAAATGTACAAAAATGATATAACTATCCAACCTGCTGCTTACCATCCTTTGTTATTGGAGGTTCAATCTCATTCCAAGTTTACTGAGTAATGTCAATTTCTACAGAGCAAATGTAATGGAGATTTAGTGATATAGAAGGTTTTATATTTATTTTATAGAGCAATTTAATCAAAAATAAATGGCTGAATAGAAAAACTGCTGTAAATTTTCTTTTCTATATTAGACTTGTTTTTAATTAGTAAAGTAACTTATGATTTCTCTCACAAATCAAATCAATATTTGCAAATATGTAAGTAAAAAGCTAAAGAGGAGAGACAATGCAGGGGCGCCACAGTAGCAGGCCAGAAGAGCAGGGAAGGGGATAAAAGCCTTGAGCCCCTGGCTCACAGGTGAGGAGAGACAATGCATTCCAAAGAAAGGTGATCCCACAGAATGTGGAAATTACAGAACAATATCATTAATATCGCACGCAAGCAAGATCTTACTGAAGATAATTCAGAAATGTTTGCAGCAGTATATTGACAGAGAACTTCCAGAGGTTCAAGCCGGATTCAGAAGAGGACGTGGAACAAGGGATATCATAGCTGTTGTCAGATGG
>NW_006922093.1:1980210-1981879 GCF_000298275.1 Orycteropus afer afer | reverse complement strand
GCATTAACAACAACAAGTAAAAAGCTAATAATCTTTAATCAATATCAAAAGTTTGATACGTATTTTCTAACTATGGCTTGTCATTGTACACATTGTTTTGGTAATTTTTTAGAGCTTGGTTCAAGTAAAAAATTCCCCCTCAATTGTAGGTAGGACCAGTCTACGTATTCCCTGTAGTCTCACTGCCTTTACCATGTGGCGGCCCCAATACCTCTCCATTGAGATTGTGCTGTCGTCTCCCAACTGCAGCCTCACTCACTGCCATGGAGTCGGATCCCACTCATAGCGACTCTTCTTTGGGTTTCCAAGGTGTATCACTATGGAACTAGATTGCCCAACTGCAGTAGAGAGGAATATTTGTTGGGCAAACTGCTTCCGTAGCAATACTACCTCAGAAAACCAAGGAGGGGTCACTAGGAGTATGATCCGACTGGATGGCAATGAGGCTGGGTTGGTTTTTTTTTTGTTTTTTTTTATAGGTTATAGTGTCAGAAAAACTTGGATTTGAGTACTGTTTCTAATATATATTAACCCATTTTTCCTGTTATAGTTATTTAAGCCCTGGACGCCTTAGTATTTGCATTTGTAAAATGGGTATAATCACTGCATCTCCATCATAAAGACTGTATGATGTTTGAATGAGATTTTCATAGTGATAAACAACATTATTTATTACATGTACTTTACGTGAATTTATTCATTTAATACTTATAAGTACTCTCTGTGTAGGTATTATTACCATGCCAATTTTATAGATGAGGAAACTGAAGCACTGAGTTGTTAAGTAACTTGCAAAAAGACAAGCAGCTAGTACATAGTAAAACCAAAAGATTGACTCCAAAATCCACATTTCCATTTATAACACTTCCCTGAGAGATATTTCACAATGGCTGTCATTACCTAAGTGCTCTTCCAGTCTTTGGTCATCTCCTTTTCTAATCCATCAAAATGGGCTTGCTAGAACCCAATTCCAAACCATCACAAATTTCTGTTTTCTCCCCATTAAATGTACACATTCAAATTCATTCCTGTTTTGTAGAAGTTCCTATGTGGTGCAAATAGTAAAGTGCTTGGCTGCTAGTCAAAAGGTTGATGGTTCATATGCACACAGAGGCACCTCAGAAGAAAGGACTGGTGTTCTGCTTCTAAAAGATCAGTCAGTGAAAATCCCATGGAGCCTGATGTAACTTGAGACTATAGCCCTTAGATACCCTTCAGGCTTAAAGCTGAACTCACTCCTATGGCTCAGCATCTGGCCAAATGATAGGCCTATAGGTGAACAATAACACCAGGGAGGTATTCACTCCTTAGAAAAATCAACTACATGAGATCAAAAGGGCAGCATTTGTGCCACTAAGAAGGCAGGACGCAATAGGAAAGGACAAGCAGCAATGGTAAGCACAAGGAGGAAGTGTGAGCAGGTCTGTTGCATTGTGGGGATTGTAATCAATATCTCAAAATAAAATGTATATGAATGGTTGAATAAAAACTCCATTTGTTCTATAAGCTTTCACTCAAATCACAATAAAAAGTTAAGGGAAAAAGTAGAGGTTCCTGGAAAGGCATTGTATCATTATGTTGTTGTTGTTGTTGTTAAGTGCCGTGGAGTCGTTTCCAACTCATAGCGACCCCATGCACAGCAGAACGAAACACTGCCCGATCCCGCGCC
>NW_006922093.1:1952344-1979965 GCF_000298275.1 Orycteropus afer afer | reverse complement strand
ATTGCCTAATCTTCCTTCCGAGGAGTGGCTGGTGGGTTTGAACCACTAGCCTTCTGGTTAGCAGTCAAATGCCTTAGGCACTATATCACAAGAGCTCCTTATAAAAGCCAGAGCCCTGTTTTTGCCCAGGGACAATTGGGCTACCATCAGAAATCACTACCCACCTGATATTGTCCATATGTAGGGCCAATTGCGATTCTAGGACTCATTCACTAGAGCAGGATTGGGAGTTGCAGGGGAAAAAAAAAAAAAAATCATATATATATATCTCCTCAGAAGGAAGACTAAGCAATCTATTTCCATAGAGATACCACCTCAGAAACTCAAAGAGGGGTCTCTATGAGTTGGAATTGACTTGACAGCAGTAAGTTTTGTTGCTGTTGTTCATATTTAATTTTAAGTACAGTACTTACAATCTCTGCTCTAAAAAGAGCTGTCCTTTGCCTTCTCAGATAGGCACCTGTCCAGTGTTGTGCTGAAAGAAGTGATGACTGAAAAGGAGAAATATGAAGAAGGAAGAAAACGCTATGGAGCACAGTTCTGTTTTGATACATAAAGGGTTGCCATGAGTCAGACTGGCTTGAAAGCCACTGGTGGTCATCTAATAAGCTCACAAAAGTGAGCTTAAGAATTGAGAATAAGCCATTTTCTCTCATATTCCACAGCTTTTTATATCCTGTACTCATTTCCTGGAATAAACATCCTATTCATCTTGACTAGCCAAAATGATACTCACTCTTCCTGCTCAATGTCACTTCTTCAGTGAATTCTGCTCCAGTCTCAAGAGAGTTGAGTAGCCCTATTATGTGCTGCCTTTTTGTGTTTGGTTTAAAGCTGTTTTAGTCGCATCCCACTGAATACAACGATGAGTTTTCTGATCTCTCTCCTTTAGTTGTTGAGAACAGGAACAGCGTTTGATGCATCCTTGAGTGTTAAGTGCATGATATTTGGCCAACATTTGGCATTTAAAAGCGTATATTTAATGTCCATTTGTTTTCCATATGAAAATCACCAAATGACCAAATTATCAGCCAGTTCAACAGTTTAATGCAATAAACATTTATGGAACAACTAACATCTGTCAGGCACTGTGGCAAGTATAAACAGGTGTGAATCACACGTGGCCCTGCCCTGATAGAGGTGGTAAGGTAGCACAGACACATTCCCAGTTCACTCTGATACATTCTGTTAATCCTGTCACACCTACATGGTGCTAGGTGAGCACAGAGAAGGAGCGCAGCCCAGCCTGAGGAAGAAGAAAGGGAGCATGAGTGTTAAGCTGTCTCCCCCAAAACTTGTCATTTAAACCTCAGTTACTAGTGAGGCAGAATGTTTTCTGCTTAAGAGCTGGAGTTGAGCTATACCTTGATAACAATGAAAGTTTGTTAGGTTGTTCCTAAGGTCATTTCTTCATGAACGTAAAGCATTCTCCAACAATGTAAAGCAGATTTGATTAGCCATAGGGAAGTCTTCATTTCCTGATAACCCAAAATGAAAAATGGCTAATCTTTTGAAAGCTTAGTGATACCACAAACTGAAAAACAGATCAATTCCATAAATGTCATTTTGAAGCTATTTAGGAGTTCCCAAAGTTTGTGTGCATGGATGGAGTGTCCTGCAGTAATCATGAGATCGTGAGAAATCTGTACATAGACCAGGAGTCTGTCACTTGAATAGAACAAGGGGATACTGCATGATTTAGTATCAGGAAAGGAGTGCATCAGGGTTGTATCCTTTCACCATACTTATTCAATCTGCATGCTGAGCAGATAATCTGAGAAGCTGCACTGTATGAAGAAAAACACAGCATCCAGATTGGAGGAAGGCTCCTTAACAACCTGAGATATGCAGACGACACAACTTTGCTGGCTGAAAGTGAGGATGCCTTGGAGCACTTAGTGATGAAGACTAAAAGACAGTCTGCAGTATGGATTACACCTCAATATAAGGAAAACAAAAATCTTCACAACAGGATTAGCAAGCAGCATCATGATAAATGGAGAAAAGACTGAAGTTGTCAAAGACTTCATATTACTTGATTCTATAATCAACACCAATGAAAACAGCAGATAAGACAGCAAAAGATGTATTGAATTGGGCAAATCTGTTGCAAAAGACCTCTTTCAAGTGCTGAAGAGCAAAGATATCTCCTTAAAGACTAAGATGCCCCTAACCCAAGCAATGGTATTTTCAATCGCCTCCTATGTATGTAAGAGCTGGACAATAAATAAGAAAGACTGAAGAAGAGTTGATACTTTTGAGTTGTGGTATTGGCGAAGAATGCTGAAAGTACCATGGACTGCTGAAAGAACTAACAAATCTGTCCTGGGGGAAGTGCATCCAGAATTCTCCTTGGAAGTGAGAATGGCCAGACTTCATCTCACCTGCTTTGGTCATGGTGTTGGAAGGTACCGTTCTCTGGAGAAAGATGTCATGCTTGGTAAAGTAGAGGGTCAATGAAAAGGGGAAGGGCCTCAACAAGATGGATTGACACAGTGGTTGCAGCGATGGGCTCAGGTATAGTCCGGATCATGAGGCTGGCGCAGGATGAGGCAGTATTTCATCATTCTATTGTATATAAGGTCACTATGAGTTGGAGATGACTTAATGACACATAACAACAACAACAGCAACAAAGGTTGTGAAACTGTTAACCACCACTTTCCTTATAGTTTGCATATTAAATACACATACAGCAAGTCATAAGACAGTGGGGAAAAGGGTTGATTTTCTGTTAATATCTATTTTCTATTTTGTAACAGCAATATTGTCCAATATAGTGCTGAAAGATGAGCTCCATCAGTTAAAAGGCACTCAAAATACACAGTGGCTACAACAAGGAATTTGAGCACACCAATGATCATGAAGAGGCTTAGGGCTGGGTAACACTTTGTTCTGTTGTATATGGGGTCGCCGTTAGTCAGAGTAAACTTGATGGCAGTGAACAGTAACAAGATTCAATAATAGACATCAACCAGCTTAGCTGTCTCATGACAAAGAAAAAGAGAGAGAGGAGAGTGACAGAGAAGAGAGAGAAAGAGAGAAGAAAAAAACAAAAGAAAAAAAATGAAATAGAGTAAGACCAGGTTGAACCACAGCCTTTATTTGCTTGTATCTGAAATAGTTTTAGGCAACATTGTTGGCACATGAGTTTTTGCCAGAGACCTTAACAACCACACAACTCTAGCCAGCTTTTTTTTTTTTTTTTTTTTTACATTTTCCTCCTCTGTATATTTTCTAGAATTCTACATATTTACATATGATATCACTCCTTCTGAAACACTAGATTTCACTTCCTCAGGTTATTTCTCACAGTGCCAAGAACTGCAACCCACACATATTACCCTCAGCGCAATTATCGAGTGGTTAGTGGATATAACAACAAATACAGAAGTTTGCATTTCACTTCAGAAAGATCTCAGACTGCAGCACAATAAAGGAAGAAATTTAAAGAACTTGAATTCAATGGATCTCAACTACATTAAAATTCTCTGTGTCAGCTCATAAATTAGAGAACATCTACATGCCCTTGTTCTTGTGCAGTCTGTTTTCAAGACAAAAGACAGAGTGATCCTCTTAAAATATAATCAGATCATGTCACCCTTCTGCTCAAAATTCTCCAACAGCTTCCCCTGTCATTCAGAGTGAAAGCAAATCCTTGTCAATGGCTTAAAAGTACCTCCAGTGTCTGCCTCACCACCCTATTCTCATCTCTTCCACCTCATTTTCTGTGACCTTCCCAAGCTCTCTCATGACAGCCATACTGGCATCTTGGCTGATTCTTCAACACACCAGATGCTCATCTACCTTATCGATTGTACACATTCTGTCCTTCCTTCCTGGAACACTCTTTGTCCTCATATATGCCTAGCTCATTCTCTCACTTTCTTTAGCTATTTACTCAAAATTCAGCTTCTCATGGAGGCTTTTCTGGTAACAATTGAAAATTACAACTCCACCATCATAAGCAAAAACCACCCACTGCCATTGAATCAATTCTGACTAATAGTGACTCTATAACCAAACAAACCAAACCCACTGCCATCAAGTCGGATCTGACTCATAGTGACCCCTCCTTGGGTTTCTGAGGTAGTATCACTACGGAAATAGATTGACTAACCTTCCTTCGAAGGAGTGGCTGGTAGGTTTGAATGGCCAGCCTTCTGGTTAGCAGTCAAATGCCTCAGGCACTATGCCACCAGAGTACCTCGTGACTCTATAGCACTGAGTAAAACTGCCCCACAGGTTTTCCAAGGCTATAAATCTTTACAGAATCAGACTGCCACATCATTCTCCCATGGAGCAACTAGTAGGTTTGAACTGCCAACCTTCTGGTTAACAGTGAGTGCTTTAACCACTTCTGTAACTCCCATTCCTTATTTATTATATTTTCTAAGTATTTACCATTCTCTAACATGTTTACTTGCCTTATTTTTTTGTACTATGCTGATTTACATATTGCTATGATGCTTGAAGCTATGACTTCAGAATTTCAAATACCAGCAGGATCACTCATAGTTGACAGATTTCAAAGCAGCTTTCAGACTAAGACAAACTAGGAGGCAAGGCCTGATCACTTAGTTCTGAAAAATCAGTCAGTGAAAACCTTATGGACAACAACAAAATACTGCCTGATACAGGGCTGAAAGATGAGCATCCTAAGTTGGAAGTCACAATACAATGGCTGCAACAGAGGACTCATAGCAATGATCAAGACAATGGTGTAGGACTGGAAAATGGTTTGTTATGTTGTAAATGAGGTCACCATGATTTAGAGCCAACTGGGTGGCAACTAACAGCAGCAGTAACATACTAGATAGTTCACCTTTCCATCTTGTTGACTTTTGTTGTTGTACTATCTGCTAAAATGGAAATTCTCATGAGGGTGAGAATTTTTTCCTTCGGTTTATTAACATATTTCAGTGCTGAGAACAATATTCAGCATACTGTAGGTAATCAAAACATACTGCTGAATGAGTTCATGCATCTCAGTTATGATAGCAGAAGAGTTTTTAAAATAAAAAATTGTTAAAAATTAGGAAAAACAGTTGCTCAGAAGGAAGGTTGGGCAATCTACTTCCATAGTGATACCACCTCGGAAACCCAAGGAGGGGTCGCTATGAGTCAGGGCTGACTTGACGCCACATAACAACTACAACAATATTAATTTATAGGCCCTGTTCTAACTCTAAATTTTGAATTATTACTAATTACTTGTTTCCCAATCTTCAACAAAATCATAACAAATGGGATTCAATAAAGAGTATTAATTATTAATTTGATCTTATACTTTGCCAGAAGGCAGAAATCCCTTGGAGTTAGGATGCTTTATTTACAAAATTGCATCACACACTTTTATTTTGTGTACAAGGTGGAGAAATTATGAATGGGAAAAATACAGAGGTATCTAATGAGTGCACCCCACCTAAGACATGAGGAACTAAGAATCACCATAACATCTTGTAAGCATCAGTATCCTTCAGAGGTATAGGATGGAACCATTCTACTTTAGGTTTGATTTAAAGGCACAACTCCTTCTTCTGTCTTCTGGTCTGTGGTGGTCTTATTTTTCCTTTGCCTGCTGTCATTAATAAGAACTGCAGCAAGAGTAATAGTAACAGTAAAACCAAAACCCAAACTCACTGCCATTGAGTAGATTCCAACTCATAGAGACTCTCTTTGAGTTTCTGAGGCAGTAAATCTTTAAAAACCAAACTCACCGCCATCAAGTCAGATCAGACTCATAGTAACCACTGCCTAGGTTTCTGAGGAGGTTTCACTACGGAAGTAGATTGCCCAACCTTCTTTCCAAAGAGTGGCTGGTGGGTTTGAACCACCAGCCTTCTGGTTAGCAGTCAAATGCCTTAGGCACTATGCCACCAGAGCTCCTCATAGTAACAGTAGCACTCATTTATTGAACACCCATGCTAAATCCTTGATAAATATGTGTTGACATAATATTTTGAGATATTTATTTTTCTACTTTCCCTTCATTTTTATTTTTCTCTTTCTATACTTCTTCTCTCCAATCTCCCCACCCCCCTTACCTTGGTAGTAGACACTTTCATTACATCAGGGGAGGTATATGGAAGGGCTAGGATTAGGAATAGCCAGTGAGTTATTTGAGATTTTGTGTTCCTAGACCAGTCCCTCTGGTGGCATAGTGCCTAAGGCACTTGACTGCTAACCAGAAGACTGGCAGTACAAACCCACCAGCCACTCCATGGAAGGAAGGTTGGGAAATCTACTTCCATAGTGATACTGCCTCAGAAACCCAAGGAGGGGTCACTATGAGTCGGATTCGACTCGACAGCAGGAGGTTTGTTTTTTAGACTAGTCCCTTATTAAAAAAAAGGTTCATAAAGATCAGATTCTCTTTGTCCTCTGTATAAACATACACACCACCAACTGTAATGATTAGAAAGGATTTCCATTCAGAATGAGAGAAGCCTCAGGGTAAGAGCAATCTCTGGGCCTCTCCTGAGCACAGGAAAACTTTCTGTTGCTTCTACATAGTGACACTGGAAATACTGTAAGAACTGGAGAGGAAATGACTGAGAAGGGGTTCTAAGTAGCTAGTGTCACAAGTGGTATCACAGAATCTGATGAGAACCAGTGACCATGAAGAGGCAGATGGACAACAATGATGAATGCCTCGTGGTACACTGGTTGAACAGATGACTGACTGACCAGCATTGAGCCCCACCCCCTCCTTAAGAACAAAACAAAACAAAAAAAAACTTTTATGGCTAGCTCTACAATGTCTGTATAACCAAACCAAACGCGCTGACATCAAGTCGATTCTGATTCATAATGACTCACTTTGGGTTTCCAAGACTGTAAACCTTTACAGAAGCAAACTCCCTCATCTTTCTTCTGAGGAGTGACTGGTGGGTTCAAATTACAAACCTTTAGTTAGAAGCCAAATGCCTTAACTACTACACCACCAGAACTCTCCTTACAATGTCTGCATAGAGAGAATCAAATGCTTTAGCCTGGGTGAGAAGCCTGGGCTATGACCTGAGTTGTAAAACGTTTTCTGCAAATTTAAGAAAATGTAAATTATTTAATTATCCTAGTCAAATGGTAAATATTATAGGAAGAATTTCCACAGTTCTCAAATTGCCTTGACACCACATAACTTTCTGTGAGAAAGGGAGGATAGAAGTCCACAAATGACCAAGGTTAAGTTTGCCACCAACCCAGCAAAATCGAAGTTCAAATAGAAATTTTTTACAGAGTTTCAGGTTATTTTTTACTTTCTATGGTTCCTTGTATGTACAGAAATGAGGAGCTAAAATACTAAATTAAAGCCTTTTACAAAATCACTAAACTTTAATCATTGGCTTATATATATTTAAATTTGCATTATGTGTGCACCAGTGAATGAATAGATGAATGAATGAAGATCCCCTTCATGTTTCAATACTACTCTTTCATTTCCTTTACAATGAATTAATGAATGAAGATTCCCCTCCATGCTTCAAGTTCTGCTCCTGTTGGTCATCATGGAACAATCAAATAATGTAAATATATACATGTACACAGTTGTGGTGATGGCAGATTCTGAAATCATGCTGCTTGAATTTCAGCCCAGCCACACTGGTTAAAGACTACATGATGCTGAGCCATTTACTTCTTATCTCTAGGCTTCAGTTTTTGTTAATCTTTAGAAAGAGCATCAGAATAGCACCTACTTCATAAGGATTAAATGTCAGATGCATAGAAGAGTGTTGTCACCTAGTGAGTGTTTTTGTTAGATTTTAAAGCAAATTTTCTTTCAAATTCAGGGGTTAAGAATAGAATTTCCAAGTTCTTGTGTAAATCACATTTTGTCATGCCCACCAGCCACTCCTGGGAAGGACGATTGGGAAATCTACTTCCGTAGTGATGCCGCCTCAGAAACCTAAGGAGGGGTAGCTATGAGTCGGATCTGACTCGACCACAGTGAGTTTGGTTTTTGGTTTTGGGTTCACTTCAAATGGCCTTCCATAAGTGGCTCAGGAAAATTAAGGAGTTTTCATTTACTTTAATCATTCCTAATTTCAAAATTAGGAAAGGAAGACTCAAAAGAAATACTGTTTGCTAAATTCTGAGATAAAACTTACTCCTCAGGAAACATTGGTCTACCAAATGGGGTCTAGGTAGTGCGGAGGATAAATTCCCCACTTGGAGGCCCTAAGAGCTGTAGGAAATTTGGGCAGCTTGATTCCTGTAGCAAAGCTTAAACCACGGACCTCGACACTAGCTCCATCAGTTAGGACATAGAGCATTTCTTAAAATGTCATGCAAGAGCAAACAAGGTGAGGAGAAGGATTCACAGATGTTTCACTCTTTCGTAGTTTGATAGCATAACATAGTTGATAATGCATTACGTCAAAATTCGTTGGTTGTTGGCTTTCATTGAACTTGACCAGGAACTGGAGTTTTTGGATGACCAGTTTGATCAGGGATGTGGAAATCGGTGCTCTAGAAAAGAAATCCATTCAATGGTACAGCCTGAGAGAAAAGCACTGGAGATCTCAGGAGGTGATTTTCTCTTTCACTGCTGAAAGAATTTGTAGCTCTTGTGTGTTGCTTGTATATTATTTCTCATCTAACTTTTTTTCCTGTAAGAAAGTATGCTAATTGAGACATTGTTTACCCCAGGAGGAAGGACATTATGGAAGAAAATAATGTGATGATGAATTCCATCCTCCTGACACATCCCTGAATAAATTCTATTTGCTAATGTCTGTTAGTCATGTTTAAAATGTACCAGGCACTTGGAATATCCTACCTCTACTTTACTTCTCAAGAATTCTATGAAGTAGGTTATTAAGTCATATGGATGAGGAAAATGTGGCACAGATATTATAAGTAAATTGTGTGAAATCAAACAATAGAGAAGAGATTTGAAATCAAGATGGTCTGGATCTAAGACTATATACTGTTAACAATCACACTAAGCTACTGAAAAATATACTTGTTGTACTTACCTATTATACTATGATTTTTTAAATAAATTCTTAAATTTTCTCTTTCTCTGGTCATTGTGTTAAAGTTACAGGCAGGTATTAATGATTGCCAGGTTCCATCTAGTTCCTGTGTTACCTTTCTATGTGCTATGGCATGGCAAAGATGGTTAGCTACATTTAAAGTTGATCAGACTCTGTCTTCCATTCTTTAACAAGGCTATGAATTATACATAGACATGTATGGACTCTCTGCACTATCTCAGTTTTCACAGAAGAATATGAGAGAAAATCACCTATAAAAAAGCAGTACCATTTCCTAAGATAAATTATGACCTGTGTCTGTGGGCGATGACCTTTTGGATTTTTCCTGCAGCAACATTTCCCTAACTTTAAGGTAATTTGCCCAAATGATGATCTCAGAGCTCAATGATTAAAGTTTCCTTTTTGACAACTGAGTTTCTGAGAACAGACTGACATGCCAACACTCCAAGGGGTAATTACACTTGTAAGAGGCTGATTTAATTGGATATCTAAAATCAACTTTCTTCATATCCACTTCTTCAATGGTGAGGAGCTTCCAAAGGAAACTGATGCTTTATGTTGGCAACTGTTTAAAAGAGCCACAGAATAAGCATTGGCATTATATCCAGAAGATAACAGCACCACAGAATATTCACGACTCAGTTGATAAAGGAAAAACAGAATAGAAACTGTTGACATTCTCAAGCAAAGAGCAAGTAAAAGCACATTTGAGTGAAGCCTTCTCTAACTGGCTATGTTAGGGTGCTGGCTTCAATAACGACTTTAGCAAACAGAGCCTTGTGAGGTTTGTGAGCAGCACAAAGAACTTGAGCCATCCTGGTAACTTCCTATGATAGGTTTTCTATCATTAAATATTCACAGCTGAGCTTCTCTTTCTCTTTTTTTCTGTTCTGAACAAAACTACAAAATGGAAGCTTTCCTTCTATTGCTCCATGACTGGTTGCATGAACATACAGTGTCCTCTGTGAGAAAAAAGGATCACATGATTATCCAGCAGCTGTGCCCTTATTCAAAATATCAGCCAGAATTAGCATGCACATTATCTTTACAGAGAGGATGCAGACAACCATTTTGCCTTAACCACCCCCCACACACACATACACAGGTTGACACTGTTCAAACAAATGTTTGAAATTAGATAAGTAGTTCTTATTCTTAGCAGAATATGGAAAATTCACAAATCCTGGTATATAAGCACAGAAACATCTCAATATTGCCCAAATATACAAAAGTGGTTGTCATAAACACAAATATTCATAGCTGTATACACAAGATGGGGCAGGCCACATTACAGCACCATGCTTTCTTGCATTTTATCACAGCACTGAAATATGCAATTCCTTCCCTTGAAAAAGCACTGTTCTGGGCATTATAAAGAAATGAGCCACTGTGAGGTCTGAGCAATTATCACCCTGGAGGGAAACACAATGATGCAATTGAACAGGAATAGCTGTTAAGACAACTGAACTCTGCTAGGTCAGTATGAAAGCCAATAGGCCTGATTCATCACCTGGCTTCAATTTTGGGAGAATTCCATTCAGTGTGAGGACTAAAGTAGTCAGGGGACTGAGCAGCAAAGCTTATTAACCACAGTAAAAAGCTGACTATAAATAGTGGTGACTACATTAGAGTAATAACTAGATGTCACTGAACACATGAGACATATGTTAGCTTACACTATTGTTTTGAAATTTATTTTTTATTAAAGCATTTCACTATTTACATGGAATATGTCCAATATCAATATTTAAGTAAAAGGATGGAAAAGGAGTATTTCAAGGAGAACTGTTATCAAATTATAGTGTTCTTTTAATGACAAGCATTGCAATAAGAGTTCTAACTCCTTTATGTAGGACTTCTTCTTATGTTGTTGTTATTTGCCGTCGAGTCGGCCCCAACTCATAGCGACCCCTCCATGGGTTTCTGAGGCAGTATCACTAAGGAAGTAGGATTGCCCAACCTTCCTTCCGAGGAGTGGCTGTTGGGTTTGAACCGCCAGCCTTCTGGTTAGCAGTCAAAATCATTGTCTATGGACTACACCATAACTATGTTTGTCATATCCTCTCATTTTCAGAAAATTCCCATTATTTTGGTTTGTGCAATGCAATAACGAAATAAAACTCACTATCGGGAAAACAAAACAAAACAAAACAAAAAGAACCAGTAACTCTGGTAGCATAGTGGCTAAAGCACTTGACTGCTAACCAGAAGGCTGGCAGTTCAAACCCACCAGCTACTCCTCGGAAGGAAGGTTGGGCAATCCTACTTCCGTAGTGATACTGCCTTGGAAACCCAAGGAGGGGTCACTTTGAGTCGGGGCCGACTCGACGGCACATAACAACAACAACACAAATCAATATACACAACACTGTTTTACTCCTCAATCTTATTTAAAAAAGAAAAAAGAAAAGCTATTCCCTAAAAGTGATCTCTTTATAAAACAAAGTAAAATATTAGATGTCTGTCTTATAGGATGCCATCCAACATCAAATATATGTAACAAAATAAAAGTGAGAATTTGCTAGATTGGGAAAATCACTTCAAACCAAAGTAGAACATTTAATAAAATAACTGCTGCACATGAATGACAATATTATAGAGAAAATGATAAGACATAAATGAAAATTTCAGAGTCACAGGGTGAAGAATCAACACATACCAGGAGTAAAACAGGTAGCCTGTTTCAAATAATATCCAGTGTTCAGCATGTAGATTTTATAAAGGATGCTCTTAGGGAGTAGGGAAGATTTGCTTCTGATTTCCAGCGTAAATAGTAGCAGTGACTATATTATTGAATTAGTGAGGATTTAAAGCAGGATCTCAGACTAACAAATTGCCCTACATGTGCTGACACTGAATATTCACATGTCAGGAACTACCCTAAAAAATAACTTCTTAATTTGTTTAATCCCTTCCTTTGAAGAAAAGTAACATCATCACTATTTGCAGAACACGTGATTTCTTATGCAGAAACTTAAAAAAAACTATTTATAATCATTAGAATTAGAAAGCGAGGTTAGTAAAATTGTTGCATACAAAAATAAATGGTATTTATACTCAGCAGCAACAAACATTTAAAGATGATACTATGATAAAATATATATTTTCATTAGGACTGACACTATGCAATATCTAGAAGTAAATGTAATTAAAAATGTGCAAGGCCTCTAAACTGAAATTCATAAACATGACTGACTGTGAGAAAAGACCAATGCAAATCAATACAGGGATAGGCCACCTTCATGAATTGCAAATCTCAGTATTGTAAAAATGTCAATTCTCCCCAAATAGATCTATAGATTCTATTGCAAAACAAATGAAAACATCTGTTAATACTTTTTTTCCATTTCTATTATCCTACAGATTCTGAGAATGAAATATGTAAGTTCAAGAAAGAAGACAAAGCAGTTTACTTTCACAAATTTTATTTAACACACATAATTTTTGCTCTGTCAAGTACTGTTCTAAGTGCTTTGCAAATAAGAAATTTACTTAATAGTCATAAAAAGCTCATGAATTAGGTAAGTTTACTATCCCTAATTTAGAAATAAGGACACTGAATTACAGAGAAGCTCAGTAGTAACTAGGTTAAATCACATTAGTAGTAATTTGAAAGGCAGATAATAAAACTTCAGAGATCTGTTCTTAACCACTATACTTGTCTACATCATAACCAATATATTTTACTTTAAACTCATGTACATTATATAAATGATTCATCAGTTACATATTATCCTATGATTTGTTACTTTTGTTCAAAATTATGCTTTTGATATTGATCATTTGATACATTTAGCTATAGTTTATTTTTCTAAAATATATTTTGACTGATGAATATCGCATTTGTTTATCCATTTCACTCTTAACAGATTTCTGGGTTGTTTCCAGTTTTTGGTGTGTATTTGTGTGTGTGAATGTAAGTATGCCTGGACATGCACATGCAAACATACTATTGCACATACTGCTACTATAAATATTCTTATATATGGTCAAAACTCACTGCCATTGAATCAATTCTTTCTCATAGCAACCCCCATTGGGTTTCAAAGGTTGTAAAACTTTATGGAAGTAGAGTACCCCATCTTCCTTCTTCAGAACTGCTGGTGGGTTTGAACCACTGACCTTCTGGTTAGCAGAAAAATGCCTTATGCTAGGGAGTAGGCCATACAAAACTTCAGTATTTATTACTGAATCCTTTTCCCAAAGAGTTCTATCAATTTGGATTTCCACCCAAAGACGTTGAGTGGTACATCGGCTTTACATCCTCACCAATATGTATATACCATGAGTATATACCAAAAAGCACCAACAGTATTTACTGACTTTTTAAAGTTTGACAAGCTAAAGTTTTTTACAATGTTTTCTCAATGTGGATTGCCCAGTCTTCCTTCCAAGGAGTGGCTGGTGGGTTTGAACCGCCAGTAGTCTGGTTAACAGTTAAATGCCTTAGGCACTACACCACCAGAGCTCCCAATTGTTTATTAACAATTTTAATTTTTTTTTTCTTTTGTAAAATGCCTGTTCATGTCCTAGCCCATTATTTTACTGATTATTAGTATTTCCCTTATGGTGCCACAGGAGTTCTACATTTGTGATAGTAATATCTTTGTTGTTATATTGTTAAAATAACTTCTTCCAGGTTTTGACATGTAATTTATTCTATGTTTTTACATGAAGAGAAATCTATTTCCTGCTAAGGATATAGCTCTATTACCTTTCTTTATGATAGTATGTATGTGTGTTCTTTGGCTTTCAATCTCTGCCTCTTTGGATTTTAAGTTGATTCAGACTGCAGCTGAGTTTTAGAAATCCAATCCAACAACTTTTTCCTTTTCAACTAGAGATGCTACTGTATATATGTATATTGTGATCATTGATAAGATATTATTTCTATCAACTTGTTTTATATATTCTTTTTCACCCCTTTTTCTGTTTATTGCCTAATTCTGAAACAATAGATTTTACCCTACTCCATTTTACAATCTACTTGTTTAGAATATTTACCACTGTGTCTGTTTTAAAATGATCATCTTAATTGTTTTAAAAATGTATTCTTCATTTAACATCATTTAAATTTAACAAATATCTTTACCATTCATCAAATGATACCAGGGAAATTTGAACATTTTTCTTCTATCATCTCCTGTCAATATATATATACTATTTTGTCAAGTTTTCCAGTCTTTTCTCCCTCATGAATTAGGGGTTATAGTCACCCATATCTTTACTCAGACTACATTCTTAAACTTCAAACATTCTAACTTTGATCATACTACTTCTGCCTAAAGTATGACCCCCAGAATTTCATTTAGTGAGTGTATTTTAGTGACAAAGTCTCTCAGTCCTTTATTTTCTAAAAATATCTTGATTTTGACCTCATGCTAAATAAGTTCATTTTCCTGAACAGGGAATTCTAGGTTGCTAGTTATAATTTCTTGGTACATTGAAGGTACTGTTTCGCTGTTTTCTTGTTGCTATTGAGAAGCCTGACATTAAGTAGATTGCTGATATTTTCACTTTATCTGAAATTTTTCTGGATGCTTTTAACATTTCTTTGTATTCTGAATCTACAGTTTTTCTGTGTTATCTCTAGATGTTTCTTTTTATTTATTCTCTTGAGTTTTCTTTGGAATGCCTGTATTTTAGGATTGACGTATTTCAAAAATTCTGAGAAGGTGCAGACAGAAATGTGAGAAGGTGCTCACATATTCTTCCCTATTCTCTCTGTTTGTTATTTTGGAACTCTAAATAGTCATAACAGTCTGCTATAATTTATTGTGTTTTTAATTTCAAATATATTTGAATTTTATTCTATTTGATTTTTTTCATTTTGTTCAGTTGTTCTTCATAGTCTCCTATTCCTTGTCTAAATAAAGTAACTGTGTTTATTTCATGTTTTGCTATTTACAATATCTGAAATCTCTATAGGTCTGATTTTCTTGGTTGCTATTTCTGCAGGTCCTCAGTCATATTTTCTTGTTGACCGGCTGCTTTATACTTTTCACTGTGAGCTGCTCATTTTCCTTTGAACTGCATCTGTGGGAATTCTTTGAAACCTGGGTGAATCTGAGTACCTACGAAGGAAATGTAGGTTTTCTTCTCCTTGTTGCTTGGGTACACAACAAGCCCAGGATCACTTTAAATTAAATTTTCCCCTGAGATTTTTCCCTGTATCCATGATGTTAATTTGGATTAAAAATCAATGTAAAGCATGTGTGATTATGAATTCTCAGTGATACAAAATATTTGATTATTAATTCTCAAAGCGCACTTTATTCACTTATACTCAGCACCAAGGTTGAGACAGAAAAGTTTCCCTTCTGTCTCCTATATGACAGAATTTTTGTCTCATTCATCCATATATAAAAATCCAGTCCTTTGGGATTCAGCCTTTTGCAAAAATCTTATGTAAGATCCCTACCTGGGGCTAGCACTAGGTATTAATACTTGCTGTTTGTGCCTTAGGCAGCTTTAAAGTGAAACTCCAGGTTGAGAGAGTTCAGCATAAACCCTCAGGATGAAAGCTAGCCTTGGTGTTCACTCAACTCCCATACTTTCAGCTTCCATTTTATTTCTCTTCTCATTGGACTCCTTGCCTCTCTCTCTTTCTCTCTCTCTCTGTGTGTGTGTGTGTGTTGTTAGGACAACAGTGATTTAAATAATTCTTTACAAATATTTTTATCCAACATTTTATTGTTTTAGTATGAAGAGGTATTTGGGATATCTAATCCATTATACTACTAAAATAGGGGCCCCATCATATCTTCTTAGTAAGAGAATTTGGAACAATAGACAGGCATACAATAGGTGCCTTAATGATGCAATGCAATGGTGTCCGTGTGGTTAAATTCCTATACCTTCCATAAAAAGTCTTCTGCCATCACTAGTCTCTTTCTTCCTGCATATCCAGGCCATCATTTGATTCCTAGTAATGACTTCTATTTTGCAGCATCTATTTACTTTGAAAGAAGAGTGAGCAGAGGCTTTGATTCAGGCAAACATTATGTCTCGATACTCTCAGAATTTGAAACACACTTTTCTCAGAGAAGACTAATCTGTTTACAAAGATACTGTGGGCATATGTTGTTGTTATTGTTGTTATTTGCCATTGAGTCGGCCCCAACTCATAGCGACCCCTCCTTGGGTTTCCGAGGCAGTATCACTACAGAAGTAGGATTGCCCAACCTTCCTTTCAAGGAGTGGCTGATGGGTTTGAACCGCCAGCCTTCTGGTTAGCAGTCAAGTGCCTTAGGCACTATGCTACCAGAGCTCCTTATAGTCGATACCAAAAATTATATCTAAATGTGTTGCAGTGAGCTCTGCCTTGGCTTGACATACTTCAAAATGCCTTGCTTTATTATTTACATCAAATAGTCTCCCATTTGCTATTTATTGGAATTTAATACCCGAGGTTGTAACTCATCTTCCTCTGGGCACTTCATTTATTTACCTGTTAATTTCACTTTATTTTCCAACATCTGCATATAGAATATGAGGCTCTGTGGGGACAGATTTTCTCTGAGGTTATGTAGAATCTAGAATAGGAGGAAATTTACTAGGATTTTGCCCTTTCCTTGTCCAGTGATACCTCAATGTCTATAAACAGACTTACAAGTAAACTATTCATTGTCAATTAGGATTTAAGTTGTGCTTACCAGATGCCCACTGGGGCACTATACTAACATATGTAAAGCATCGGTTTACCTACAGTGAATGAGGTTGGGGTATTGAAAAAAAAAAAAAAAAAAGTAGCCTATTGCATCTAGGTGATTCTGACTCATAGTGACCCTACAGAACAGAGTAGAACTGCCTCATTGGGTTCCTAAAGCTGTAAATCTTTATGAGAGCACACTACCTCATCTTCCTCCTGTGGAGTGGCTTGTAGATTTGAATAGCTGACCTTTTGGATAGCAACTGAATTCTTTAATCACTGTACCACCAGAGCTCCTGATATATGTATATGTATATAAAATTATATGCTGACTAATGATAAATGTATAACACAGCCAAGGGTACCTGCCATGGTGGTTTTTAAGAGTAAAGTGTGCCTCAAAGTGACTTCATTTTTTAAATCCTTAGAGCTTAAGCATAATTAGTTACCTTAATTTGGACTTATAACTAGATCGTTAAAGAACTTACTATATTAAAAAGGAAAAAACGGATGACTCATAAGAAAAATAGAAAAAACAAAACAAAACCTAATCCACTGCCATTGAGTCGATCTCAAGTCATAGCAACCCTAAAGGGTTTTTCCGAGGCTGTAAATTTTTGAGAAAGCACATTGCCTCATCTTTCTTCTGAAGAGTGGCTAGTGAGGTCAAACTTCCAACCTTTTGGTTAGCAGCCCAATGCCTTAACCACAGCACAACAAGAGGGCATTAAGAAAAATATGGGTATGCTAATCAACAATTTAATAGTAGAGACTATTCATGTACAACAACTTCTAGGAGTGAGTTTGTCCTAGTATCAAGAGAATAGGTGGGGATTTTGAAATCATTTTTCTGAGAATTCCATTATAAATTTGAAGAAGCTGAAGACAAAAGAAATTAATAGAAACATAGAAATAAAACCCTGATCTATCATTTGAGCTCCAAAGTCATAAGGAAACTTTCATTAGGATTTTTTTCAACATAATGGTAAATAATGAAAAGGTAATCTAGAACTAATTTTTACTTCTTTTTTCCTCTCACATATTTTTTACAGTATATTCTTCATGGTAAAGGAGAAAAGGTTACAATTTTAGAAAATGTACTATCATGAAAAGTGTCATTTTTCATTAACTTCTTCTGTGCACTTATTATTTCATTTATAACATCTGATATGCCTTTAATTTATTTTAGAAAAGTATTCCTACTTAATTCATTAAATGTAATAGTATGATATATCCTTCATTTAAGAATGCCTGTTTTATAGCAATGGAAAACCGGTTGATAAAATTAAGTCTTCTGAATGCATAAAAAATATATTTGTTAGTTTTCCATAAATATATTATTTAAGTCAGAAAGGGAAATAGAATAACAATTGTATCACACAAATATTATTTATGTTCGAACCCAAGGCAATCTTGCTATTAAATATAAAAGAAACAAAAATCCCTTCAAAACATCTGTAGAACCCAGCCTCCTATTACTGTGATTCTCATGTAAAGAAGCAGCTGTTCTCCAGCCATTCACTGCTAGTTTCCAGGAAAAATGTCCCTTTCCATGAGTGCACTCCCAAGAGTTTTCACAGAATGATTTATCGATATATATGGAACTGAGGACTTGCTAACTCATATTATTTTGTATTAATGGAACTAAAATAAATTATCTATTGAAGTAGATGAATATCTTGCTATTTGTTAATATCTTTTTAGTTTGCATTGAGACCAAAACTGATGTTTTAAATGCCTAAATATAAACATAAAAACAGAGTTCTCAAATTTCACCTACCTCAAAAGACAAAAATTTAAAAAAAAATAAAAGAGTGATTATACACACCAAATATTTTGGTAAGATGAACAAATGGTACTTTTAATCACGTATTGGTTCTCCACTAGTTCATTACTAAATGTTTATGATGATGGTGATCCAACACTTTGCACTGATGGTAGGTAGAGATATAGCACCCCAAAATGGTTATGTCTTAGTCCTCAGAACCTGTGAACATATCACCTTAATTGCAAAAAAGAACTTTGCAGATAATATTAAGATTGAAGACTTTGAGCAAGAGAGATTTTTCCAGACTATTGGTAGGCCCATCTAATCATGTGAGTCCTTAAAGTCCTTTCCTGACTCCGATCAGGAAACGACAGCATGAGAAGGACACAATGCACACTGTTCTGGCTCTGAAATGTAGGGGCTATGTGTGAGGATCTGAGAGAGGGTTCCAGAACCTGGAAACAGCAAAAAAAAAAAAAAAAAAAAAACTTATTATTTAAGCCTACAGAAAGCAATACAGCCCTGGTAATATCTTGATTTTAGTACAGTGATATCAGTGTTGGACTTCTGACTGACAAACTTGTAAAATAACAAATTTGTGTTGCTTTAAGCTATGAAATTTATGGTAATTTCCTTGAGCAGCTAAAGAAAACTAATACAGCACATTATCACCACAATAATCCTGTGCAGTAGAAGAAAACAATTGATGTCTCTCTGATACCTGGTAGAAAGTAGGCCCAGTTATTGAGAATATGACAAAGACCCATCTGCAAATAGGCAGTTGGTAAAGATGTAAACTCCTGCCTCCTAAGTACAGATGCATTGCACTGCCTCCTCAAGTTCTATATAAGAGGAGCCTTGAGATTATCCTGATTTCGTTAGATCATTCCTAAAGTATCAGGTCATACACCATGTCATTGTTACATGCTATTGAATTGGTTCTGACTCGCAGTGATCCTGTGTACAACAGAACACACCACTGCCTGGTCCTGCACTACCCTCAGACTCATCACCAAGCTTGAGCCCACTGTTGCAGCCACTGTGCCAATCCGTTTTGTTGAGGGCCTTACCCTTTGCTGACCCTCTCTCTACATTACCTAGCATGATATTCTTCTCCAGGAAATGGTTTCTTCTGACTATGTGACCAAAGTATGAGAAACAAAGTCTGGCCAGTCTCGTTTTTTATGAAGCATTCTGATTGTACTTCCTCCAAGATAGATTTGTTCATTCTACTAGCAGTTGATGGTATTCGGTATTCTTCGCCAACACCACAGTTCAAATGCTTCAGTTTTTTATGGTCTTCCTTTCTTCTTTATTCACTGTCTAGCTCTCACATGCCTATGAGGCTACTGAAAATACCATGGTTCAGTCAGGTGTACCTTAGTCTTCAAAGTGACATCTCTGCATTAAAGAGGTCTTTTATAGCAGAATTTTCCAATGCAATGCTCTTAACTACTACTCCCATGGGCTTTGATTGTGTATACAAATAAAATGAAAACCTTGACAACTTAGTCTTTTTTTCCATTTATCATGATGTTGCTTATAGGTTCAGTTGTGAGGATTTTTGTTTTCTTTATATTGAGGTGAAATCCATACTTAAGGCTATAATCTTTGATTTTCATTGGTAAATACTTCAATTCTTCACTTTCAGCAAGCATGGTTGTGTCACCTTCTTATGACAGTTGTTAATGAGTCTTCCTTCAATCCTGATGCCATATTCTTCTTCATATAGTCCAGCTTCTCAGGTTATTTGCTCAGCATACAGATTGAATAAGTGTGGTGAAAGGATTCAACCCTGGTATACATCTTTCCTAATTTTAAACCATGCTATATCCTCTTGTTCTGTTCTAGTGACTGCCTCTATGCCTATGTACAGGTTCCTCATGAGCACATTTAACTCTTCTGGAATTCCCATTGTTTGCAATGCTATCCATAATTTGTTATGATCCACAGAGTTGAGTTTCTATGCATAGTCAATTAAACACAGGTAAATATCGTTCTGGTATTCTTTTCTTTCAACCAAGATCCATCTGACATCATCAGTGATATCCCTTGTTCCATGCCCTCTGAATCTGGCTTGAATTTCTGGCCATTCCCTCTGGATGTAGTGCTGCAACTTTTTACTTCCTCATGCTGTTAATCATATTGTTCGATAACAGGATTAACAGGCATAGGGTCAATAAGAGTCATAGTTGACTCAACAGCACACAATAACAACAATATAGCTCTTAACACAAGTAAGTTGCAAAAGACAGACCTGGGTAAAATGATCATGGATTTAGGGTAGGCACATTCTTCTTGTGGTTATGTACTGTCGAGTCGGACCTGACTCATAGGGACTCCTCCTTGGGTTTCCGAGGCAGTATCACTACGGAAGTAGATTGCCCATCTTCCTTCCAAGGAGTGTCTGGTGGCACACTCATAGTGGTGTGAAAATCATCCTGATTTTGGGGAAAGCCTGGAAGTCAAGTATGTCTGGCTCTTTGGGAACAAGATTTGGGAAGGTACCCAGTACTGATGTGAATCAGGTTGGGTGGTATTGTATTTCTTGCAAACATATTTAGTGTATATTCAATATATGTTAATATATTCAAAAGATAATGGATAGCCATCAATAATTTTTGAACAAATGCATGGCTTATCAGACATGTATATTCAAAAGACCACCCTAAGGACACTATGGAGAAAGAATTGCTATATGGATAGTCTGTGAGACAACCCCAAATAACTAGAACACAATTACCATCCATGGAAGTACAATGAAAATGGAAATTATGGCTAAAACAGAGGAAATATAAGTTTAAAGATAGCAAAAAAAAGAACAGAAATATTGAATGCAGGGGGAGGGATAGAATGATAGATGATCTATAACTTCTAACAATTATCATTTTTCTGAGCATTTATAAGGTATACTGGTACACCACATGTATTAAAAAAAAAAAAAAAAAAAAACTCACTGCCGTTGAGTTGGTTCCAAGTCATATCGACCCCTCCTTGGTTTTCCGAGGAGATATCTCTACAGAAGTAGATTGCCCAGTCTTTATATACAGTCTACATAACAGTTAACATTCATTAAGCACTATGTTCTGGGCTCTGCTTTCAGAAATTTACATTTATTACCTCATATTCTCTTTATAACAAATGTATGAGGTAAGTACTTTTAATATGCCCCTTTCACAGATGGTGATAGTGAGATGTAGGAAAAAAAAAAAAAAAAAAGGCATGCTGCTGATCACAAACCTAGTAAACACAAAAGTCTAGATTGGCACTCAGAGCTATTTAAGTTAAAAGTACTAACCACTAAACCATGGACACATTCCTCCAACTCCTAGCTCAATGGTAAAAGGTTTGGGTTTCCCACATTGGTAAAAGCTTTGGGTTCCAGAGGAACTTCATTTTATTTTTTCTGAATATCAGTTACTAAATCATTGAAGACATTTATACTCTGATTAATCTGCCAAGCAGAGGCAAGCATAAATCCAAGCTGGAGAGTAACAAGAATCCTCTTTTTTTTTTCTTAGCAAATGAAAATAGCTTAATAAACTGTAGTATCTAAAATGCAAGATCTGAATCTAATGAAACAATGAATACATGTTCATCACTCCAGTGGATTTTAAATTTTATGTTGAATTAAGTCAAAATGTTAAAATTATGGAATTGGCACAAATTGCTAAATTTTATTTCTCTCAGAGAAAGATTCTTTAAATACTCACTAAGCTGCTTAGTATCTTTTGAATCAAAGAACTTTAACAATACACTGAAGTGATAAAATGTGATGTCTAAGAGCTAAAGTAATAAACTACATGGATTAAATGTCTCTCAAGATACTATCAGGTTTAAAAGCTAAGAGGATCACACTTAGGTGGAAAAAGAACATAGGAAAATGTCACTAGGATTGATCAAGAATAGACTTCTAAGAAATAGCTTGAAACATGTGCCCATACTAAAATATGTGCCAGTTTATTTCCCTCTAATTAATGAACCAAAGAACTAGAACTTTAATTAAAAATATGTATTGGATATCAAGCCCACCTGCAGCAGAAATAGATATGGAGTAGTTGAGTTTTGGATTAAAAAACACTAAGCAAAATTTCTATGCAAATGAAAATATTCTCCTGATATCCATGAAAGCACAGAGAGTAATGGAGACCATTTTCCACTAATGAAAATATATCTTCCTCTCTAGGTTATTTTTCTTCCCACAAATTTTACTGGTTGTATAGTCCTAAATTCAACAAGCTCTTTTTTTTTTTTTGAGTTTAACAATTATTCACTGAGAGTTAAGGATATTATAAGGTGACAGTGATACGACAGAACACAAAAGTGAAAAGTTCCCAGTTCTTACAAATGCTTAAATGTTTATGTTAGAAGAACTTCTTGATATTTAGAATTCTCTTTAATTTTTTTGGAGGGTGGGTATCTTTGAACTTCAGGGAAAGGGATGAATGTCAACTGTTTCAGTATACTATGGCAGTTGAACTTTTAAATGCTCAGAAGAATAATAGCAGTAGAGTAGGTCTGCTGACTCAAACTATTTGGTAAGTCATTCAATTGTACTTTCAGAAAAGGTCCCTTTTACAGGGAGGAACGTCCTTTAATGGTCAGGTAGTTTATTTTTCTTTACCAAATGGATGCCAATGCCTCAAGAACCACCAAAATGAACAATTATTTTTTTAAAAAAAGTCTAATAAAACACTAAAATTATTTTCAAATTTTTGGCATTGTAAATAACATGATAAGTGATATTTTTTTTAAAGACCTGATATTGATAAATTAGAATTTTGGGATGAAAATATGGCATATGATTGCAATATTCCCTGTGTATAGCTAGGCTACAGAGTTAACAGCATCCACATTGTAGATAACAAAAGAAGGAATAGCCAACCTAGAGTTTCTGAAAGCTTCAGCTTATTCAGTATTCTAGGGTTTTAACAATCGGAGCAGAGTACCTGTAGGAAAAGCCAAATCAATAAATTCTTAGGGTTTGTTTGTAGAATTCATGCAGCTCTTCATGTACAAACAATTATTACAAAACAACAGCAATATTTATTGAGGGCCACAGGTGCCGTCAGTCTTGATAAATTCAAGATCATTGTGGATGCCCTCTCAATTTACTGGCTGCTAAATTCCTCCAATATCTCAATTCCAACAACTTCTCTATTTCTATTTTCTTCTTTTTCAGAATGTGTTCCAATTCTCAAGCCTGCCTCTCCTACTCTGTCCTGAACCTCTCTTGTGCAATGCGCTCTGGGATATTTCTTCCCTTCCTCTCTTTTATCTTCTATTTTTTACTCTACAGTTTTTCTTTCACATGTATCCAATTTTTTAGAAAAGCTTTCCCTGGAGGAAACCACCATAAAAATCTCTAATATAAGAGTTTTTGTAAAACCTATTTCATGCCATCTTTTAAAAAAACACTACCACAATAAATGTGAAATCTGTGTGACAGTTATAAGTAAATAGGGGAGATGCCATTATAGAGGTAGGATTATTAGAGATTTTTTTCTATACTCCAACTTTAACTTACATTGTTTTTATATTTTGAACCTTCTTTTTATATGATGGTCTGGCAGCGTAGTGCCTAAGGTATGTGATTTCTAACCAGAAGGCTGGCAGTTCAAACCCACCAGCCACTCCTCAGAAGGAAGAATGGGCAATCTACTTCCATAGAGATACCGCCTCAGAAACCCAAGAAGGGGTCACTCTGAGTAGAAACGGACTCGACAGCAGGGAGAGTTTGAGTTTTATACCATAGCCTCAGAGCATATGGTCTTGTTACCCTCCTTTAACAATCAAACATTTTAAAAACTGTCTACAATCACTGATTGTTGTTAGGTGTCGTGGGATTGGTTCTGACTCACAGTGATCTATGTACAACAGAATGAAACATTGTCTGGGCCTATGCCATTCTCACAACCATTGTTATGTTTGTTGCAGCCACTGTGTCAATCCCTCTGATCCTCTGATTGCTCAGTGAGGATGTCCATCTCCACAGACTGGTCTCTCCTGATATCAGGTCCAAAGTAAGTGAGACAAGTTCTCATCAGCCTCACTTCTAAGGAGCATTCTGGCAGTACTTCTTTCAAGACAGATTTGTTTGTTCTTCTGGCAGTCCATGGTATATTCAATATTCTTCATGAAAAAAAAAACCACCAAAAAAACAAACTTAGTGCCGTTGAGTTGGATCGGACTCATAGTGACCTCTCCTTGGGTTTCCAAGGCGGTATCACTACAGAAGTAGATTGCCCAACCTTCCTTCTGAGGAGTGGCTGGTGGGTTTGGACCACCATCCTTCCGGTTAGCACTCAAATGCCTTAGGCACTACACCACCAGTTAGCTCCTTTTTATCCCTCTATCCTTTGGGCAATCTACTTCTCTAGTGATACTGCCTCGGAAACCCAAGGAGTGGTAGCTATGAGTCAGGTCCCACTTGGCGGCAAATAAAGGCAACATCCTTTAAGTATAAGAAAACGATGAGGTACTACTGACTCCCCCACCTTGTCTCTTTTTTCATTCTTTCATTTGTTTTATCTTATTCCAAAGCTTTAGGTATTATATCTTTATAAATTAGTTAAATACTATTTTGTGGGCATGCTGAGATACATATTCATTTGCCTTATGGACATATAGAAACTTCCCATGGCTCTCCAAAAACCATCCAAGGCAACCACTTCTTTTCCCTGCTCAATGCAATCTCTCTTCAGTGGTCCTTACCCTGATAATGTTATCAACTCTCAGGTTGTTATCAAGATCAAAATTTTAGGGTTACCTTGAATCCTGTCTTATATATTCCCAACAGTGCTACACAGTCAGTAAAGCCCCATAATATTTCATATATTTTAGCTACAAAATCCAAGTATTTTTATTTCCCTTTTTCATTGACTACTGCTTCTGAGGAATAGGTATTGTTATCCCTTGCCCCTTTGCCAATGCTATATTCCATTGCCAAACTCTCCTTAACACACAATCAGACACCTATCTATTTTAGTTATGGTTCTATTTTATATCTTCTCATTAGCAATTTAATAATTTTTTTTTCCGTAACAAAATAAAACTCTGTTTCTGATTTCTAGATAATCACTTGTTTCTTATTGTTGTAAAATATATATAACACAACATTTGCTAATGTAACATTTTTATGTATACAATTTAAGAACACCAATTAATCATATTGTATGTTGTTGTTGTTGTTATGTGCCTTGGAGTTGGACCCGACTCATAACGACCCCTCCTTGGGTTGCCAAGGCAGTATCACTATGGAAGTAGATTGCCCAACCTTCCTTCCGAGGAGTGGCTGGAGGGTTTGAACCACCAGTCTTCTGGTTAGCAGTTGCCTTAGGCACTATGCTACTAAAGCTCCTATCATACTGTATAATCATCACTAATACCTGTTGCTAAATTTTCCATGACCATAAACACAAACTCAAGGCTTGCTAACTGTGACTTCCCCTTACCCACTTCTTACCCAATTACATTTTTTTTTTTTTTTCTGATGTGGGCTATCAAACAGAAAATATCTTTCTAAAGGCCACCAGAAACTTCCAGCACAGCAAACCTGAACTCTGAAGCGTCATCCTCCTCAATTGTTCATCATTGTCTCACATCATCAATTATACTCATTTTCAAAGTTCCACGAACTACCTTCACAATTCATATTTCCTTGATGGTTCTACGAGGTTAAAACCTGTTTCTTCATAGACTACTCTCTCCTGCTTTTTAAATGTATTACTGTCAAATTGTTAATTTATCTTTCTTTTGTAGTCTCTCTTAGAGACTGTTTTATATTTTAAATTAGAATACTTATATGGATTATGCCAGATATGTTGACTTTTTCCTTTTTTTTTTTTGTTTCAGAGTTAATATTTACAAGTGCCTTATATATACTTACTCCGTTAGCATTTTAAAATCAGCACATGCAAAACTAACTTTATATTGCAGGTCTATCCAAATTGTCACTTGACTACTTATTTCTGTCAGTCCACTGCCCCAACACTTCCATTTTTTCAGTGATAACTGGGTTGCCACTGACAGCCTTATATCCCATGGTTCTATATACTCAACTTCTTGTCAAGCCCTATGCATTAAATTGTATAATATTTATTTCACACTTCTTCTTTTCTATTGCATTTCCAACACCAATCCTATCTTTCTCTAAATCACGAACCTTCTAAAAGCACTTTCTATTTATATATCATTTACCTTAAGAACTTTCAGTGTTGTCCCATTACTTACCAAATTAAGGATGGATTTTTCACTTTTCATCCCGGAATTCAAGAGCTCTCAAAACCTTTTATATAAACTTTTATTTAGAATCATCTGGGGGCACCTTTTAAACTGACCCCACCTAACCCAAGCCTTTGGAATCCTGGCCATGACAAAATCCAGGCACCGGTATGTTTAGGAAGTTTCCCAGCTGATTATTCAGGGCAGTCAACTGTGGGAACCACTGGCATACTGTATAACTCTAATTCATCTTTCCTCCTATTACCTACCATTACTTCCTTATGCACATACACCATTCTAGCAACATTGAAACATCTACTGATCCACAAAAAGCTCACTGCTATCCATTTTCTTTATCTTCATTCATACAGGCACTGCTTAGATCATCTTGTTTCTCTCCAGCAGTCACAATTTCACCCATATCACAATGCCTTCATCAAGTGCCCATTCCATTATCTTTCATCCACCACTGATTATTGTCCCTTTTTGCTTTGAAATCCAAGAGTATATTTCTATCCCTTTCATGACAGCCATAATACTTTAATTTTGATTGTATACTTCGTGTATGTTTAATTCTTTCATGTTATATTTTAAGCTCCTCAAAGACATATTCAACTTTCTACATTATACAGCACATAGCACAATACCTTATATACATAAGCATTTAATAACCGTGGAAGAAAATAGTTTCTAAAGTCATGTACAATTAAACATATTGAACTGTAGCCTACATTAGTTACCATCCAGGAATAGCACTCTAATACTCAGTGACAGATAAAAGAGGCAATTTCCCTGGAAATATTTTATAACTACATATTTTCTGCCCTTTTTGATTCTAAATTTTAATACAGTATAATGTCACAGAAGAGGTCATATAAAAATAATCATGTAAAATTAAAAAGTATAAAAGTTTGGAAGAAAAACACCATATCCATCCTGTGGTAGTTAAGATTGTATGTCAACCTGGCTGAGCCTGGTTT
>NW_006922093.1:1935296-1946979 GCF_000298275.1 Orycteropus afer afer | reverse complement strand
GTCCAATTCTGTATCCTTCCCTTCAAGGCTCAGGTGTCCAAGATTATCTTCTGTGTCTGTGTTAATTGGTTTCCCTTTTCTTTGTTGAAGAGGATCTGTGCAATCCTTCTGCCTAGTCTGCCATCTTGCCAGCTTGTTGTGGTATATTCTTGTCAGAGTGGCATTAGGTAACCATAACACATCCAAACTCTAAAATATGCCCATTGCTATTGACTCAATTCTGACTCACAGTGACCCTACCAAACAGAGTAGAACTGCCCCATAGGGTTTTCAATGTTGTAATCTTTACGGCTGCAGAAGATTATATCTTTCTCCTGTGGAGCTGTGGTTTGACCTGTGAACCTTTCAGTTAAGAGCTGAATGTTTAACTATTGCACCACCAGGGCACCTTAAAATATACAGTGTTGTCATTGTTGTTATATGCCATCAAGTCAGTGCCAACTCATACTGACCCTATGAACAACAGGACAAAATATTGCTCAGTCCTGTGCCATTGCTGTGGTGGAGCTCATCACAGCAGCCACTGTGTTAACCCATCTTCTTGAGGGCCTTTCCCTTTTTTGCTGATACACTATTTTCAAAGCAAAGTCAAGCTCACTGCCATTGAGTCAATTCCAAATTATAGCAACCCCTATTTGGTTTCCAAGGCTGTAAGTCTTTCTTCCATGGACCAGCTGATGGATCCAAACCACTGGCCTTTGAGTTAGCAGCCAAATGCCTTAACCACTACACTATCAGAGCTCTACATTACCAGACCCTCTGCTTTACCAAGTGTTCTGGTTATCTAGTGTCCCTCTGTTAGGAATACACCACAAATGGGATGTCCTTAACAAACAGGAGTTTATTCTCTTACAGTTTGGGAGGCTAGAAGTCCGAATTCAAAGTGCCAGACTCTGGGGGCTGTGTGAAAGCCCCTCGACCTTGGGCTTCAGCTCTGCCTCTTGCTCCCACCCCACTGAAGCTAGAAGCATCTCTTCACTCAGGCAGCTACTGGCTGCTGAGGCTAACAAGCCCAAGGTCGACAAATAAAATGGCACAGTACCAATGTTACCAAACCACACGGCAGACCATTGATTTAAGTCCATTGAATGTCCCAAGGTCAGCAGAGCATGGCAGGCTGCTTAACAATGACACAGCTACATGCAGGGTTCAAGTGTGCCATAAGCTAGAGACCATTTCCAAAGCCATTTCTAAACAGCTTAAACATCCCTAAAGCAGTTCCTCAGCTGCTTGTGGTAGTTCCCACTATGGAGTTGATTGCTAGTCTCATCATGGGAAATAACTACCACCAGCTGCCCAGCCACTCAATCAGGCCTAGCCACATTGACACACAACCTTAACCACACACCAAGGATGATATCCTTCTCCATGGAATGGTCCATTTCTGATAACATGCCCAATGTCAAGAGATGAAGTCTGGCCATTTTTGTTTCTAAGGAGCATTCTGGCCACACCTCTTCAAACATGGATTGGTTTGTTCTGGCAGTCCATGCTACTTTCAATATTCTTCACCAGCATCACAAATCAAATGCATTAATTATTCTTCAGTCTTCCTTATTCACTGTTTAGGTCTTATATGTGTATTGTTATGTTGTTATGTGCTATCGAGTCAGCCCTGACTCACAGTGGCCCCTCCTTGGGTTTCCGAGGCAGTATCACTACAGAAGTAGGATTGCCAACCTTACTTCTGAGGAGTGGCTGGTGGGTTTATTAGGGTACCAAAAATACCATGGCTTGGGTCAGTCTCACCTTAGGCTTTAAACTGACATTTTTGCTCTTTAACATTTTAAAGAGGTCTTTTGCAGCAGATTTGTTCAGTGTAGTACATCAGTGTGGTTTGGTTTCTTGACTGCTACTTTCATGGATGTTGACTGTGGATCCAAATAAATGAAACCTTTACAAGTGCAACCTTTTCTCTGTTTATCATAATGTTACTTATTGGTCCAGTTGTGAGGATTTTTGTTTACTTTATGTTGAAGTGTAATCCACCCTGAAAGCTGTAGTCTTCTTTCAAATATAAAATTTAGCACTTGAAGCTCTCCATGAATCATAAGTTATGTTCTTTATTAATATTATGATCTTGCTTCCATAATTGGTACCATCAAACTTTAAATCTTACAAATCTATTAATAATAATAAAGTGAATGCTTTCTTAATGCATTTACCAATTCAATGAACTGAAGCATATAAAACTTCTTTATATTTATTACTCTTAATGGATATATGTATTCTGCTTTTTGCAAAGTTATTAGAAAGTGAGATATTTGCTATACATGAAGGGTAAAATCCCAAGCCAGAATTATTTTCAGAGGGAACAAAACAGTAAACTTTCTCAGAAAGAAGGGAAATGAAACACATGACTTTGACCTGCAAGATAAGTAATCTCTTATAAGCTACAATATATATTTTTAAAAAAATGTTTAGATGGAAAAAGTATTTAAAGAGTATAGAACAAAACACACTCTGTCCTTTAAGCCTTGGAAATAAAGTAGGAGACAGATGGAAAATTCCATTGTGGGCTTTCTCTGCCACCTGTCACCATCTGAACGGTAGCCAAAATTATAAAACTATACCTTATTAAGCTTCATGATGGAAATATTGGTAATTCTGAGGGAATGAGTCATCTTAATGATATTTAAACCATATAAGAAGTATGAAAAGACAGACTGTACTTGCAAGGAAAATTTGGCAAACCAGAACTTTTCATTTAATCAATAAACTATAAAATGTTCATAATGTTTGTGTTAGATTATGATATGAGGGCACTGAAGTTACAGTATAATTACTAAAGAGTAGATAGCCCAACCCTACAGTAGCTTATTTTTTCAAGAAGACAGTATTTATGCAGGAAAAGACAATGTTTAATAAATTGAACTTCATGTATATGAATGGTTAACCTTCTACAAGTTCATACAGAAACTTGCATCACATCTATCTTATATGGTAGCCATAGAGCTACAGCTATGACAGGTGAGTGGTCAACAGAAAGAGATGAAGAAGCATACAGTGCTTAGTTTTCTAAGGAACATATTATATGTTCAGTACAATTTAACACTTTATAATGTACCTCTAAGAGAGCTCTCCAGATGTTTCATTTGAACAAATAAATTATTTGAAATAATTCATTTGAATTATTTTTTCTCCAACAAGATATCACAGTTAATGGAATATCTATATCTTTATGGGTACAGCCAGAAGTGTGTAGAATCTAAATAGATGTGTAATCAGATTTTGTGCCATCACCCATCTGTCAATCATGTTGTTATGATGCTAGAAACTATGCCACTACTATTTAATTACCACCAGGGCCATCCAAAGTGCATAGCTTTCAGCAGAGCTTCCAAACTAGGAAGACAAGTCTGGTGGATGATCTACTTCTGAAAATTAGCCATTAGAAACTATGGGTTACAACAAAATATTTTCTGATATAGTCCAAGAAGATGAACATTCTATGTTGGAAGGCGCTATACAATGGTAATAACAATGGATTCACCATAACAATGATCATACAGAGATGGTGCAGGACCAGGCAATGTTTTGTTCTCTTATACATAAAGTCACCATGAGTCAGTCAACTCAACAGCAACTAATAACAACATCTTTCATCTGGTAGAGGCTTACAGAATTTCAGAAAAGTCTTATGATGTGGGTATTTTTGCAGAATTAGGAGGACTGTATCATGTTTGGGTTCAAAGGTGTTTAACCACAGAAATGTTACATTTGGTACTAAATTGTGAATCTGGGAAGGCTTCTAAGAGGAAGGAGACAGAGAGAAGGAAGAAGTAGATAACCTGGAAGAATCAGGTTGGCCTGATGAAGCTCTGGGATGCATACAGCAGTGATTTATATCTCATGGTAGCTTTGAAGAAGGGAAATGGCCTACAACCTTTAGTCAGGGGAAAGGAGAATAATGTTAAGAAATGACCCCTAAAAAAATAAAAGTTTGCTTGATTAATAATGGATAAAACACTTTTCAAACAGATAAAATAGTGATACTATCGTAAGATTTTATAATGTTCATATAGTATAACAAGCTAATACAACTTATAGATAAATTGTAGATTATTTCATTTAGGTTATTTTAGAATTTTTGAAGACTTCTATATTTTTCTAGGGCATTTAAAGTAGACATCACTTAAAAATAACAGTCATAAATTACAAACATCTTGGGGCCATGGAGAATAAAATCCATACAGAGTCAGAATATAATGTATCTTAAAATGGGAGGAGAGTAAAGATGGCTTGTTTGGGCACATTTTCTTACTTGTAAATGTCACTTCTGAGGAAAGAGGGGTAAGGAAAGGAAACAAGTACAGTCCTAGCTTCTTTCCAAAACCTTGGGAAAGATGGAAAGTTGGTCACAGGCAAGATCTCCATCATCTTGCCTTGGCAGCATCACAGATACTATCAGGGTTCACTGTAGGAAATAGAACCAAAGAAGAAAGTAAATCCAACCATCTTGTCAAAGGGGCAATGGCTCCAGCCAATCACATTTTAGTACTAGTACAGAAAATATTGTGATGGGATAGAATGGTTATTTGTACATTATTCTCATATTTAAAATTTAGATATAGAAATTACTTGTTTTTTCCCTAAAACAAACAAACAAACAAACAAACAAACCAAAACAGCATCTTTTTTCTCTAAGATTAGTTCATGAAGGATCATTTAGAGGACCAGTATTACAACCTAATAGGCAAAGCTGGATAAACAGGTTTTGCCATGCTAACATATATGCCTATATTATTGGAACCTTGTAAGTTTTTCCACTGTTAAGCCTATAGAGTTCTTTCTGAGGCCCTGGATGGCTCCTAATGTACCTCAGGGACATAAACTTCTTTGCTTTCTTCTTTAAAGCTGTCATCCAGTCTCTCTGATGTGTTTTTCCTTGCTCCAAAGATTCAGTATGGGAGGGTTATGATCTCCAGAGTTTTACCAAAATAATATACATTATTACAGTGTGGTTGAACAGTGTATCCAAAGACTATGAGCAACAGAACATACTCCAAAACAGATGTATAATTTTCTTCAAACCAGGATTATTTTTTTTCTCAAAAGTCATGAGTATAGGCAGATCAAAAATGTCATTGAGGAATATTTTATGTGGGGAAATTTGAGAGAAAAGTGCATATATTCAATAAAGAAAAAGAAGGGAATATTGTAAGGATATACACAGATTTAAGGACAAATGTCTCCTCTATTGAAATCACATGGTCTCTCTTCCATTGTGCCTCAACTTCTAAGGATCTGCTTGCCTCACTTACAATTGGCTTATTCTTTCCATTCAATATACATATTCATTTTTCTCTTAAATATTCTGCTCATTTGTAGCTCTGTTTTTCTTTCTAGTTTGGCTTCTCATGATTCTTCATGACTTGCACACTGTCATGCTCTTCTGTGTTTCCCTTCAACCTCAGTTCCCACTAATACCCATTGCATCATTTGGCATTTTCTAGTTCACTCAGTAAATCTTTTCACATCAGGCCTTTTATAGGCTGCTGAGCTATCCATCATTAAATATCCTTAAGCATTTTACTCAGTGAAGTCTAGTCATTCTTTCCCAGGGGAGGAGCTGAGTTGTAAGACTGCTTAGAAGAGGGTTGTGAAACTGAAAGATTCGATGCATTTTTAGATCTAAACATTTCATGTTATTGAAGTTCAAAGAGTGAGACAGGCAAGATAGGGTCTAATTAATAATATGTATGTTTTGATACTCTTTATGTTTATATGTTTATTTGTGCATATCTTTGGAAATTATTTGGTCATAATATACTATTCAAAAGAGAAAACTGTATCAGTTTATATATTATGAAATAACTTCTTCAGGATACATTTAAATTAAGGCCTCATACAAGAGATTGTACTGCAAGTAGTTCATATATTAAAAGTAGGTAAAGTGAGTCTTCAATTTGTTTGGACTTACTTGAAACTGAGTTGCTGCTAACCATAATTACATAAATTCCTATTTATTTGTGAAGCTATTAACTTGTTTCATGTTCCCATTTCCTCATTTTTTTCACCTTTTGTTCATTTTCTCCTATCTTGTAGTAGAAAATACCTGTACCTTTACTTACTTTCATCTGAACTAGGCTAGTATAGAAAATAAACCTATGTACTTTGGATACATCCTTAAATATAACTTCATGCCCACCATAACTTAAGAATACCACCATTTAAAAAAAATATTGTAATTTGGGTGAAAGTTTACAGAGCAAATTCATCTTCCACACAGCAGTTCACATACACTGTGTTTCATGACATCCCATAATGCAACAGCTCTCCTCTTACTTCCTACTCATAGCCACCTCTTCCCAACGTCCTTCCCTCCCATGCACTCCTGCCCCCTGAACTATCTCCCTGTGCTTACACAGCCCTTCTGTTCTCCCATGGTTAATCTCTCCAAGAAGTGTATCTACCTAATGTAAATGTTCAGCTCATATGCCTGTCTTTTGTTTGGCTGGAAGCCACAGGAGTGGGTTCATTTCCAGACCTGAAGGGTGCTAGAGGCCATAGTCTCAGAGGTTTCACCAGGCTCTATCAGACCAGCAAACCTAGTCCTTTTTTTTTTTTCTATGATTTTGAGTTTTGTTCCACATTTTTCTCCCATTCTATCCAGGATCTCCTGCATAGATCTCCCTCCAAGTGGTTGACAGTGGTAGCCAGGCACCATCCAGTTCTTCTGGTCTCATAGTCATATAGGCTGAGGATCTCGTGGGAACACCACCGTTTTTATTACTTGACTAGCATTAGTATATGATTTATTACCTTGAAACACAAGAGTTTGTTACAAGTTCTGAGCCTCAGTTACCCTATTTTTTTCTAATGAAAAGCTGCCCACACTAGAATGAATGATATTAGACAATAAGCCCTATATTTGATCATGTTTGACTATATCACTTTGCATAGGTGAATAGTTCTAAAGTAACATTTAAAGGCAAACACTTTTTTGCATGCTAAAGATTAATTCCACTGAAACAGAAAGTGCTGTCAATAGACCTGTAGTTGTAGTCAACATATAGATTGGAGACTTGTTTTCCAGAATGCAAGAGCTCACAATCAATAGTACTGCTGAGTATATAACAGATTTGCAAAGGATTATGGGTCAGATTATAGCAAGGGGGAGATGGGTAATTGGCTACTACCACTGTTAGTCTCATATGGCTCTTAGGTCTATTTTATCTCTCTCCTTTTACCACAATAGTACTTGTGTGTTCCAGGTTGGCCCAGAAATCTCACCTTCCCTAAACTATGAGGCATTACCTTTTCTGATCTAAGAAGTCACAGTGGGATCTACGTTGGTTAATATAGGGGTGGATTGGGAAAAGTTCATTGGAAACTGAGTCTGTCAAAAACAATGTCTTTAATAAAAGGCAGCTACAAATGAAATCCAGGATATCTTTGGAAAATTTGAAGATTCATGACAATTTATTAAATGTAAAAACTACTCTCCAAATCTAAATTTATAACATTAATATTAACACTGCTCCTTTAATTTAAAGGTGTTTGGATCTGCAAATATTCTAAATGTGTTATAATAAAAATCAGATTAAAAGATAATATGCTCACAAAGCTTACAGAAATGCACAGGCACTGGAATCCTTAGAGAAATATGTGTAAGTGTAAATGCCAGCTTCAGTATTAGAATAGTTTTGCAAAACAGCAAAGTTAGAGCTCTACCTTCTTGTTAGTGAAGCAGAGGAATTGCTTTATAGAAAAAGCCTCATGGTCTCAGATGTAGGAAAGGGCAGCCATAATCAATATGAAAAGATCCATATGAAAGTATGTGATCAAGTTCACCCCCCCTTTTTTTTAGTTAGCATACATATACTCTACTCAACAAAGAGACTAGATATCATGCTATCAGATTCACAGTATTAACTATTTTCTTTATTCTTTTGGCCTTTCAGGAAATAGCAATGGTGAATCGTGCAAACAGGAAGATACAATTCTCTCAAAGAGCTAAATACATAAGAGAAAAAATGTGTGGTTTCAGCACCTTCACCTATGAAATAGAGGTTATTAATACTCCATTTTATTTCTTACAGGGTCATTGGGAGAACTCTATGAAATTTGTAAAGTGCTTCTTACAAAAAGACTCCTGTGTGTAAGTGTTTAATTTATCATAAGTAATAACACAATAAATAAAACTAAAATGCTTCCCCAAATGCTTTCTAAAATCTTACTTGGCAGATTTATTAACTTTATTGAAAACCAGTTTTATTTGTTAAAAGAAGAAACCCTGCCTTCTCATGATTTCACAAGTAAAAAGATGGGCCCTTTGCCTTACTCAAGTCTAGAGACAAATATAAGAGTTTTTCAAATAAAGAGATACAGGAACAATTTTAACTCAAAAATAATAAAAATATAAAAAGAAGAAGAGGATGAAGGAGAGGAAGCAGAAGAGAAAACAATCAGAGGGCTCAAAATGCCACAGCCAGGAACTGGACTTAAACGTGAGATAAAAGTTCTGCTTTTCCCATCAGTGATGATGAACCACTGTTGTTAGCTGGCACTGAGTTGGTCCCAATTCATGGAGATCCCATGCACAACGGGATCTTACTGTTGTGTTCCATAGGCTTTTGATTGGCTGCTTTTTGCAAGTAGGTGACCAGGCCTTTCTCTTAGTCTGTCTCAGTCTGAAAACTCCACTGAAACCTGACCAACATCATAGCAACATGCAAGCCTCCACTGACAGATGAGTCGGGGATGCATTTCAAGTACATTGGCCAGGAATCAAACTTGGGTCTAGCATGGAAAGGAAGAATTCTACCACCGAACCACTATCGCCAGCCATGACATATTGTCTGCTGCCAGTAGTTTAACAATAGGAATCGTACAGAGGGGATGCAGGATTTGAAAATAAGAACTAGTGAGCAAAGTAAACCGGAGCACTTCATAGAGAAGCTTCTTTCAAAAAAAATATGTTTCATGGAAACTTGTATATCATCTGATTTGTAAATCTCCACACCCCCCAAAAAACAAACAAACAAACTGAAATTCTGATCATAAAGGATGCGTGCATTGTACTGACTGGCTACTCAAACATATTTTAGTTTTGAAGTTCTTTTAGGATCTATTAACATATATAACAGAAGTAGGCTGCTCAAATTTTGGGGATGATTACCAACAGTCAAACTCATATAAATGAAATTAAAAAAAAAAAAAAAAACCTCACAAAATGTCCCCTCACCTAATAGCTCATTAAAATAATAATAATAAAAAAAAAACTTAAAAAAAATACAAATTTAAGATTATCTCTAAGCTTTCAGTAGTCAAAAATTCTGTCTCTCTGGGAATCAAGAATGCCCTTTCTCCTTGATTTACTTCACATTTTCTTTGATGTTTTCAGTTAATTTAGCTGCGCTTTCCAAGTCATCTAACATTTTATAGCAAACAGAAGGCACAACATATAACTGATGTTTGCCCACCTGTTTCCTTAATAAATGCCCTTTGCTAGAATGACCAGTGCACAGACAGTAAAACAGAACCACTCATCATACTATATACCTCTTGTCACTAGAGAACCAAGCCTTGTTTTGGTAAGTATTTTCTGGATGGTGTGACATAATTCTCCCTGAGTCTCAGAGGTATTTGAGCATCTGGACAAAAATTTCTTCTACTAAAATGGGAAAAAAAAAGTCTCTACAAAGTAGTGGATGCTTTCATTTTTATAGATATGTTGTACATATTTGAAAATGGCAATAAGCATATCTTAAATTTTTATATTTTATATGCATATTTTTAGATGTATTTTTTTATAACAATTACTATGACTCTTTAGGAGTTCTGGTAGCATAGTGCCTAAAGCACTTGACTACTGGTAGCATAGTACCTAAGGCACTTGACTGCTAACCAGAAGACTGGCAGTTCAAACCCACTAACCATTCCTCTGAAGAAAGGCTGGGCAATCTACTTCCATAGTGATATTCTCATGATTTCAGCTAATTAGGAATAACTAAACATAATTTTCTACAGGTGTGCTATAATAAATTGTTGTTTGCTTGCTAGTTGTATACAAGTCCATTCTGACTAATGGAAATCCCATGCACACAGAAATAGGAATTTCAAGGCTATGGCTTTTCAGGGCAAATTACAAAGCCTGTCTTCCAAGGCAGGGTTTGAACTCCCAACAGTTTGGCAACTAGTTGAGCACTTAATCCAGGACTCCTTAATGAATGAGTACCAGCAAGATGTTTACTTGTCTTTTATTGACTATGCAAAGGCTTTCAACTGTGTGGATCATAACAAAATATAGATAACATTGAGAAGAATGGGAATTCCAGACACTTTATTTTTTTGGTTGTAGAACTCTATAAATTTATTAAAATTAATTGAATTGTATACTTACAATAGATAAATTCAGTGGTATGAAAAGTATACTTCAATAAAGTTATCTTTAAAAATTAATGCAATAAAATAATTAAAAGTAAGATCTTAGAAAAAAAATTTCCTATACCAGGAAAATATAAAATTAAAAGAAATCTGGAGTCACAATGTTAATACCCATCCAAATATACAGTATATGTCACACTGAAGACCCTTTTCAGAACTCTCTCCTAAATATTGAAGCTTTTACTTACTTAATTCAAACAATATTTTAGGGTACATTCCATTTTCCATAAGGTCATCATTAACTGAAAGTACTCCTAAAATACTGATGCTGGATTCTAAAAAACATCTCCCCAGCTTTATTTCTAGTTTCCTTTGTTACAGGTTTACTTTCTCGATCTCTCTGTCTCTTTCTCTCTTTCTCTCTCTCATTGGCCTTCTTGTTTGGAAAAGAAAAACTAAAACTCAAAGAAGTAGAGCAAATTTTACAAACATGACTCCAATATTCTTTTTTTTTTTTTTGACATTGACTACAATTTACCCTAATGCAACAGCTCCCCTCCCACTTCCTCCAATAGTCACCTCTTCCCTGTGTCCATCCCTCCATGCATTCCTGTCCCTTGAGCTGTTTCCCTGTGCACATACAGCCCTTCTTTCTCCCATGATTGTTCTCTCCAAGGACTGTATCTACTTCAGGTAAATACTCAACTCATATGCCTATCTTTTGTTTGGCTGGAAGCCACAGGAGTGGGTTCAATTCCAGACCTGATGGGCAGCTAGGGCCCATAGTCTCAGTGGTTCCACCAGGCTCTATCAGACCAGCAAACCTGCCCCCCCACCTTTTTATTTTTCAAAAAAATAATTTTGAGTTTTGTTCCACATTGTTCTCGCTCTCTATCCAGGATCTCCTACATAGATCCCCCTCTGAGTGGTTGACAGTGGTAGCCAGGCACCATCTAGTTCTGGTCTCATAGTTGTATAGGCTGCGGATAGCATGGTGTACCAGTCACTAAAACTAATTTTTCCCATGAATCTTTGGTTTTCTTCATTCTTCTTTGCTCTGGATGAGGAGAGACCCATTGTTGCATAGATGGCAGCTTGAAAGCTTTTAAGATGCCAATCGCTACTCGCCAAAGTAGGAGGTGGAACAATGTTTTGTATAGTATGTTATGCCAATTGAACTTTATGTCCCCTGCAACTATGGTCCCAAGCTCACAGGTTCAACTACTCACTCCCTCTGGATCAAGAAGTGATCAAGAAGTGACTACAACCTTGTCCCTTGTAAGCTCTACTATACACCTGGGAACTCTTATAGAACATACAAATACACTTGTAGAATCTTTGCCTCCCAACC
>NW_006922093.1:1928832-1933821 GCF_000298275.1 Orycteropus afer afer | reverse complement strand
TATAGTAGGTTTTGAGAACCGGCAGTGTGAGACCTCCTACTTTGTTCTTCTTCTTCAATAGTGCTTTGCTTATCTGAGGTCTCTTTCCTTTCCATATAAAGTTAGGGACAGGTTTTTCCACATCTTTAAAGAATGTTGATGGGATCTGGATTAGGATTGCATTGAAAGTTTAGATTGCTTTGATAGAATTGACATTTTCACAGTATTCAATCTTTCTATTCACAAGCATGGTATGTTCTTCCATTTATATAGATCTCTTACAGTTTCTTGAAGTAGTTTTTATAGTTTTCTTTTATGTCCCTGGTAAGAATTATTCCCAAGTTTGTTTTTCTTTGTAGCTATTCTAATTGGTATTGATTTCCTTTTTTCTTTTACAGCAATCTCTTTGCTGGTGTAAAGGAATCCAAGTGATTTTTGGATATTTATCTTTTATCCTTCCATGATGCTAAATCTCTCATTAGTTCCAGTAGATTTTTGAGCGAGTCTCTTGGATTTTGTACATATAGGATCATATCATCAGTAAATAGTGATTATTTGACTTCTTCTTTACCAATTTGGATGCCTTTAATTTCTCTTTTTTGCCTTATGGCCCTGGCTAGGACTTCCAGTACAATGTTGAATAGAAGTGGTGATAGAGGACATCCTTGTCTGGTTCTTGTTTGCAAGGGGAATGGTTTCAGTCTCTAGCCATTGAGAATAATGTTGGCTGTTGGTTTTGCATAGATGCCCTTTATTATGTTGAGGAATATCCCTTCTATTCCTATATTGCTGAGAGTTTTGATCAGGAATAGGTGTTGGATTTTATCAAATGCCTTTTCTGCATCAATTGTTATGATCATGTGATTTTTTTTTCTTTGTTTTATTTATGTGGTGGGTGACATTGATTGTTTTTCTAATGGTGAACCATCCTTGCATACTTGATATGAACCCCACTTAGTCATAATGAATGACTTTCTTGATATGTTGTCACAGTCTATTGGCTAGGATTATGTTGAAGATTTCTGTATCTATATTCATGAGGGATATTGGTCTGTAGTTTTTCTTTGAGTGATGTCTTTGCCTGGTTTTGTTATCAAGATTATGCTTACTTCATAAATTGAGTTAAGGAGGATTCCACCCTTTTCTATGTTTTGGAATAGTTTGAGTAGGATTGGTATCAGTTCTTCTCTGAATGTTTGGTAGAATTCTCCAGTGAAACTGTCTGGGCCTGGACTTTTTTTTGTTGATAATTTTTTGATGACCTGTTCAATTTCATTTTTGTGATGGATCTGTTCAACTTTCCCACATCAGTTTGTGTTAGTTTAGGTAAGTGGTATGTTTCTAGAAAACTGTCTATTTCTTCCAGATTTTCAAATTTGTTGGAGTACAGTTCTTCATAGTATCCTGATATTATCCTTTTTATTTCAGTTGGTTCTGTTGTGATATTACCCATTTTATTTATTATTCATGTCATTTGTATTCTCTCCCTCTTTTCCTTTGTTAAATTTGCCAGTGGTTTTTCAGTTTTATTCCATTTTTCAAAAAACGAACTTCTGGTCTTGTTGACTTTTTCTATTTTCTTTCTATTCCATTTTCTGTTTCATTGATTTCTTTTTGAATTTTTATTATTTCCTTTCTTCTGGTGACTGTAGGCATTTCTTGGTGTTCTTTTTCTAATTGTTGGCAATGTTGATTTAATGTGTTGATTTTGGCTCTTTCTTCTTTTTTGATGTGTGCATTTATTGTTCTAAATTGGCCTCTGATCTCTGCTTTTGCTGTGTCCCAAAGATTTTAGTATGTTGTGTTTTCATTCTCATTTGATACAAGGGGAATTCCAGAACACTTAATTGTGCTCATGAGGAACCTGTACATAAACCAGAAGGCTGTTGTTCGAACACAACAAGAGGGTATTGCATGGTTTAAAATCAGGAATAAAGTGTGTCAGCATTGTATCCTTTCACCATATTATTCAATCTGCATACTAAGCAAATAATATGAAAGACTGGAAGATATGAAGAAGAACACATCATCAGTATTAGAAGAAGAATTATTAACAACCTGAGATATGCAGATGACACAACCTTGCTTGCTTAACGTGAAGATGATTTGAGGCACTTACTGATGAAGACTAAAGATGACAGTCTGCAGTATGGATTACACCTGAACATAAAATGAAAATACTCACACCTGAACCATAAGCAATATCATGGTAAATGGAGAAAAGACTAAAGTTACTTGCTTGTACCTTCAACACCAATGAAAGCAGCAGTAAAGAAATGAGATGACACATTGCACTGAGCAAATCTGCTACAAAAGACCTCTGTAAAGTGCTGAAGAGAGCAAAAATGTCTCTTTGAAGGCTAAGGTGTACCTAACCTAATCCATGGTATTTTCAATAATCTCATATGCATGTGAAAGCTGGACAATGAATAAGGAAGACCAAAGAAGAGGTGATGTTTTTGAGTTGTGGTGTTGGCAAAGAATACTGAAAATATTATGCACTACCAGAAGAACTAACAAATCAGTCCTCAAAGAAGTGCAGTCAGAATGCTCATTGCAAGGGAGAATGCCTAGACTTCGTCTCACCCCCTTTGGTCATGTTGTCATAAAGGACCCCTACTTGGAGGACATCGTGCTTGGTAAAGTGGAGGATTAGCAAAAAAGGGGAAGGCCCTCGATGAGATGGATTGACACAATGGCTGCAATGGTGGGCTCAGGTATAGCAAGGATAGTGAGGCTGGTGCAAGACTGGGCAGTGTTTTGTTCTGTTGTACATAGGGTCACAATGAGTTGGAACCAACTTCAGGCGCCTAACAGCAATTATCCAAAATGGTTTCAAAGCTTATAGAGACTTCAGGAAAGTGGGAAAGCTACCACCTCTATTAACACTAGCAATCCATGTTTTAGGACAATTTTTTAAAAAATAATATTAAAACACCAAAATTTATAAAAACATTTGGACAGAAAAGGAACTAAATAACAATTCTCTATGTATGTTTACTCAGGGATGAATGGGAGGCATCTATAAGACTGCTTGCTATGCTGGTCATCAAATGGCAATTGCAATGATTTTTTTTTTTTCCCCCAGAACAGCATCTCCTAATTAGATGTATCTAGGCTACTTCTATGGAGTTACAAATTGTTTACTAGCACCTAGAAGCAATACGAGAATGAAAAAATATGTAATTCTCTGGTCAAAGGGAACTCTGTAGGCGTAGTGCCTAAGGCATTTGTCTACTAACCAGAAGGCTGGGGTTCAAACCCACCAGCTATGCCTTGGAAGGAAGGTTGGGTAATCTACTTCTGTAGTGATACCGCCTCGGAAACCCAAGGAGGAGTTGCTATGAGTTGGATCCGACTGTATGGCAGTGAGTTCAGGTAGAACGTTTTTATTGTCTTAGGTTACCAAAACAGAATTCTCCAAAAGACACAAAAACAATCTCCATTAAGAAATATACTTTTAATGATTTATTTTTCATATATGTTAAAAGAAACTTCTTACAGTAACTTTAGATTACATAAGTCATCTGAAGTATGACTATGTTTTGGTGCAATCATGACATTTGGTATATTAACAGCTTCATTTATGGAACTACAAATGGTCACAGAACCACAGTTAATTAGTTCAACTAGAAGAATTAATCAGTAATTTCCTACCCAAATATATAAATATATATGTACATCTGTTTTGGTCTATTGTGCATAGGGTTGAGAAGCAACTTGATGGCAGCTAACAATAATATATAAAAACAACTCAACACACTGATGTTGAGTTGGATCCAACTCATAGCAACTCCTCCTTGGGTTTCCGAGGTGGTATCACTATGGAAGTAGATTGTCCAATCTTCCTTCCAAGGAGTGGCTGGTGGGTTTGAACCACCAGCCTTCAGGTTAGCAATCAAATGCCTTAGGTCCTATGCCACCAGAATTCCTAACAAACAAACCACTGCCACTGAGGAGATTCCAACTCATAGCAACCCCCCTTGGGTTTCCAAGGTGGTAAATCTTTATAGAAGTAGATTGTTCAGCCTTGCTTCTGTGGAGTGGCTGGTAGGTTTGAACCCCCAACCTTCTGGTTAGCAGTCAGATGCCTTAGGCACTATGCTACCAATGTATATATGGAATGTACATGTATTTATGCATATATGTAGGTGTATATATATATATATATATATATATATATATATATATATATATAGTTGTTGTTTGCCGTCGAGTCGGCCCCAATTCATAGTGACCCCTCCCTTCATCACAATTATTCAGTCTGTATGCTGAGCAAATCATATAAGAAGCTGAACTATATGAAGAAGAATGACACATCAGGATTGGAGAAGGATTCATTTGCAACCTACAATATGTAGAAGACACTTCCTTGCTTGCTGAAAGTGAAGAGGACTAGAAGCACTTACTGATGAAGATCAAAGTCTACAACTTTCAGTATAAGTACACCTCAACACAAAACAAAAGTCCTCACAACTTCACCAATAAACAACATAATGATAAACCAAGGAATAATTGAAGTTTTTTCAAGGATTTCATTTTACTTGAATCTACATTGAATGTCCATGGAAGCAGCAGTTAAAAAAAGACATACTGTAGTGGGCAAATCTGCAGTAAAAGACCTGTTTAAAGTGTTAAAAAGCAAAGATAATATCTTGAAGACTAAGGTGCACCTAGTCCAAGCCACAATATATTCAACTGTCTCAGATGCAAGTGAAATCTGGCTAATGAATAAGGAATAGTGAAGAACTGATGTGTCTGAATTGTGGTGTAGAAGAATACTGAATACATGATGGACTACCAGAAGAACGAAAAAAAAATTATCTTGAGTCTTGAAAGACGTATAGCCTGCCAATGATGGAAAACATTGATTTATGGGTGGATAGATGAGTGGATAAGCTGAATGATTAGGTATGTCTATGCAGAGGCACTGTGCCCATAACCATGTATGAGGTTGGCATACAATGTTTCCACAAGTGTATTTGTATGTTGTGCAAGAATTTCCAGGTG
>NW_006922093.1:1910539-1923842 GCF_000298275.1 Orycteropus afer afer | reverse complement strand
GGTGGAACCCCTGAAACTATAGCCCCTAGCTGCCATAGTTGGTGGTTCAAACCCACCCAGAGGTGCTTAGCTACTGAATTTGCTTGTAAGCTTTCACTCAAATCACAACAAAATTAAAACAGAAAAAGAAGCATCCTCCTTAGAAATGAGAATAGCAAGACTTCAATTTATTACTTTGGACATGTTATCAGGAATTGGGTTAATCTAATACTCTATTATTTGTGATTCTGAGAAATCCGACTATCAATTAAAATCAAACTTCTACAATCCACACTTCTAAAATTCTATTTCATATACAAATTAGAGTAACAAAACTATATTCTCTCTGTGCACCATCTAATTTTATAAAATTTCATTCTGCATTCTCTTCTGAACATGAATGTAGACAGGAAGTAAATACTAATTTTTGCTACTTTGCAGATCTTAATATTTCCATTGTCTTTGTCATCTAATGATAGGTAGTAACTATTCCAAGTAGGTAGATGATTCACTCAAAGCAAATGTTCTGACGAAATCTCAGTAGGAAAGAATATCTAAATGGAGCATACAAAAGTAAAACAAGGTTGAGTTCAGTTTTTCTGAGCAACTTACTAAAATTAAGAAACTAAGTTAACTTTATCATGCTTATAAAGCAAAAACAAAAAAACAAAAAAAACAATTGCATTCTAATTGATTCCGAATTATATTGTTGTTCTTGTTAGGTGCCCTCGAGGTTGTTGGCTCACAGTGACCCTACTTACAGCAGAATCGAACACTGCCCAGTCCTGAACCATCTGCATGATCTTTGCTACACTTGAGCCAATTGTTGCAGCCACAGTGTCAATTAATCTCGTTGAGGGTCTTCCCTTTTTTCTCTGACTTTCTGCTTTACCAGGCATAATGACATCCTTCTCCAGGCACTGATCCCAGTTGACAACACCACCAAAGTATTTAAACCAAGTCTCACCATTCTCGCTTGTAAGGACCATTCTAGCTGTACTTCTTCCAAGACAGATTTGTTCATTCTTCTGGTAATCCATGCTATTTTCAATATTGTTCACCAACACCACATTTAAATGCATCATTTTTTTTTTTTCTTTTTGGTCTTCCTTATTCATTGCCCAGCTTTAACATGAATATGAGGTGATAGAAAATATCATGTCTTTGGTCAGCCACATCTTAGTCTTCAATAGTCACATCTTTGCCCTTTGACACTTTAAAGAGATCTTTATACTGCCCAATGCAATATGTTGTTTGATTTTTGACCATTTCTTCCATGGTTGATTGTGGATCCAAGTAAAATGAAAACCCTGGCAATTTCAATCTTTTCTCCATTTCTTGTGATGTTGCTTATTGGTCCAGTTGTGAGAATTTATGTTTTCTTTATGTTGAGGTGTAATCCATACTGAAGGCTGCCACCTTTAATCTTCATCAGTAAGTGCTTCTTCTTCAGTTTCAGCAAGGAAAGCTGTGTCATCTGAATATCACAGGTTTTAGTGAGCCTTCCTCCAAATTCTATGTCATGTTCTTCTCCATACACTACACTTTCTTGGATTATTTGCTCAGCATATAGATTAAATAAGTATGGTGGACAGATGCAACCCTGATGCACATCCGTCCTGATTTCAAACCATGCAGTATTCCCTTGCTCTGTTCAAATGACAGCTTTTTGGACTATGCACAGGATTTTCATGAGCACAATGAAGTGTTTTTGAATTCCCATTCTTCATAAGGTTATCCATAATTTGTTATGGCCTGTTGTTGTTGCTATGTGCCGTTGAGTCGGCCCCGACTCATAGAGACCCCTCCTTAGGTTTCTGAGGCAGTATCACTACGGAAGTAGGATTGCCCAAACTTCCTTCCAAGGAGTGGCTGGTGGGTTTGAACTGCCAGCCATCTGGTTAGCAGGCAAGTGTCTTAGCCACTATGCTACCAGAGCTCCCATGGCCTACACAGTCCAAAGCCTTTCCAAAGTCAGTACAACACTGAATCATCTTTCTGGTATTATTTGCTTTCTGCCAAGATCCATCTAGCATTAGCAATGATATCTCTCATTCCACATACCTCTTCTGAATCTGGCTTGAATTTCTCAAGTTCACTGTCAATATATTGCTACAATTGTCTTTGATTGCCTTCAGCAAAATTTTACTTGTGTGTGATAATAATGATATTGCTCATTTCCGTATTCTCTTAGATCACCTTTTTTTTTTTTTTTTTTTGCAATGGGCACAAATACGGATCTCTTCCTGTAAGTTAGCAGTCTTACAAATTTATTGGCATAAAGAAGTGAGCACCTCCAGTGCTGCATCTCTTTGTTGAAACATTTCAATCAGTAGTTCATCATTTCCTGGATTCTTGTTTTTCACCAATGCCTTCAGTGCAGCTTGGACTTCTTCCTTTAGAATTATAGGTTCTTGACCATATGGTGCCTCCTGAAATGGCAGAACCTTGACTGATTCTTTTTGGTACAGTGACCTAGAATCCTTCAGTATTGCAACTCAAGGCTTGAAATTTTTGCTTTGGTTCTTTCAGCTTGAGAAATGCCAAGCATGTTCTTCCCTTTTCATTTTCTAATTCCAGGTCTTTGCACAGTTCATTATAGTACTTTGTCTTCTGAAGAGCAAGTTTCAGAGTCTCTTCTGACATCCATTTATGTCTTTTTTTTCCTTTCCTGTCTTTTTAATGATGCTTTGTTTTTTCATGTATGATGTTCTTGCTGTCATCCCACAACCCATCTGGTCTTTGGTCATTGGTGTAAAATGCTTCTAATCTATTCTTCAGATGGTTTCTAAATCCAGGTGAGACATAATCAAGGTCAGATTTTGGCCTTTGTGGACTTGTTTTAATTTTCTTCAGCTTCAACCTGAACTTGCATATGAGCAATTGATTGTCCATTCCACAGTTGGCTCCTATACTTGTTCTGATGATATTGAGTTTCGCCATCATCTTTCTACAGGTGTACTCCATTGGATTCCTGTGTATTCTATCTAGTGAATTCCACATGTATAGTCACAATTTATGTTTTGAAAAGGTATTGTCAGATAAGTGAGTATAGTGACTATGACTTTTTGGAAGTAGATTGCCAGGCCTTTCTTCTGCAGTGAATCTAGGTGTATTCAAACTACCAATATTTTGGGTAGCAGTGGAGAGCTTAACCATTTATGCCACTCTCGGACTCTAATACTTTGTATTGTTGTTGATGTTGTTAGGTCCCTCAAGGTGATCATGACTCAAAACAACCCTATGTACATCTTGCATAGAATCCATCAAATTGGCACAAATATAATATTATATTGATTCTCCTTGATCATCAATGTCAAGGCCCTAAGTAGAATGAATTAACTGAGAAATACTGGATGAAATTGTTGCATGTGACTTTAGAATACAATTTACTGTGTAAATGATAGGGGGCTCTGGTAGCATAGTGCCTAATGCACTTGACTGCTAACCAGAAGGCTGGTGGTTCAAACCCACCAGCCACTCCTCAGAAGGAAGATAGGACAATCTACTTCCATAGTGATACTGCCTCAGAAACCCAAGGAGGGGTTGCTATGAGTCGTGTCCAACTCCATGGCACATAACAATAAACAACAACAAGTGTAAGTGATATGACCAAAGCAAAGTGGACAAGAAGGGTAGGAAAAAAAAAACCCAAGTGGTAGAAAAAATGGCAACCTAGATTCTATTGATTCTTACTTATTTGGGGATATTGCTCCAGTGATTCTCCCCCTCTCCCCTGAATCATTTTTTCCCATATTTACTGGATACTCCCAATCAGCATACATATATACCTTTATTTCTATCCAGAAAAGAAGAAAAATAAACAAGTTCACTCTGTCCCTACTTCTCCCTTCAATTAAAATCCCATTACACTTTTTAATGAAAATTTTCCACATCAACTCTCTCTAATTCCTTCCTTCTATACCCTTTGGCATAGTCAGTCAGGATTTCACCCCCATTATGGAACAAACATTACTCTTGTCCTTGTCACCAAGGAATGCCACAAGGCCAAATGATAAATTCTCCATCCTAGTTTTATGTGACCTCTCAGTAGCAAAGGATTGATTACTCTTTCCTTTGAAACACCTTTAGCTGGCCAGCACACCTCACTCATATGAATCTTCTCTTACCTCCCTGGCCTCTCCTCTTTCATTCCCCTTTGTGCTTCTACCTCACTGACCTCATTTCTTAAAGTGGGATTAAGTAGACTTCATTTCTTGGTTATTTCATCCCTCTCCAGGCCAGAGCCTATGATCCTGAAATCTCCTTTGCTGTAAGAGTTTTCCCATAGGAATTCACATGTCCTGTTTTCTCTCCTCTTTTAGGTCTTCACTCAAGGTCCTCTTGCCAGTCAGGGATTCCTTGACTACCCTATTTAAAAATGCATACACTCTATTGATAGTCCTAATGAATTTCTTTGCTTTACTTTTGTCCATAGCACTAATGAGCATCTATTAATTTTTCTTTCTTTCTGCTCTCTTCTTTTCCTTCCTTTCCTCCATTATTTCATTGTTTCTTCCCTCCCTCCTCTCCCAGCCTCTCTTCCTTCCTTCTCTTTTTTCATCCTTCCTTCCTCCCTCCTTCCCTCTCTTTCTGCTTTCCTTCCTTCCTTAAGGAAGTTAGTTAATTACCAAACTAGAATAAAAACTCCATGAGGCAATAATTTCTATTTTGTTGTTGTTGTTGTTGACTAATGCATTTCATACTGAATGAAATAAGGCAATGGAACAGTTAAGACATGAGTTGCAAACCCATCTCATTCAAAACCTAGCAGAGCCATAAGCTTGCTCATTTCAACACTGAACATCACTGAATCTGACCAAACAAGAAAATAAACCAAAAACATCAGTGACTTTGATCATAAGAGTCAGTGACTTTTACCATGTATTTGTACTGTTGTTATTTAAAAAAGAGCTTCTTCACAATTGGGAGAAGTACTCTTATGTACTTATCTTGTTTATTTTTTTCTTCACAGTCTGTAAAGGTAGAATATCTTTAATCATGTGTTGTTGTTTTTATGTGCTGTTGAGTCGGACCCGACTCATACCAACCCCTCCTTGGGTTTCCAAGGCAGTATCACTATGGAAGTAGATTGACCCATATTCCTTCTGAGGAGTGGCTGGTGGGTTTGAACCGCCAGCCTTCTGGTTAGCAGTCAAGTGCCTTAGGCACTACGCTATACCATGTGTAGTGCAACAGAAAAAATTTGAAGTTCAAGGCTATCTAGAGTTGCTGCAGAAGAAAGAAGTAGATGGTGATCTTCTTGCAAAAAAAAAAAAAACCCCAGTCATTGAAAACCCTATGCAGCAGAGTTCTACTCTGACACACATTGAGTCAACAAAGATGTAAAAACAAATAGGAATATACTTACTTTGAATCATTTCACTAATATATTTTTTTTTTTTCTTAAACCTCCAAATCAACTATATTTGAAAGCAGTACTTTAGGACTCCTTCCCAAAATATCCCATAATATCTCATCATTACAAGTATAACACTATAGTTTATGATTTTCTTTATTTATCTGCTGCTATGCCTAAAGCGTTTGACTGCTAACCAGAAGGTTGACTGCTCAAACCCACCAGCTGCTCCATGGAAGGAAGATAGGGCAATCAACTTCCATAAAGATTTGCTACCTTGGAAATCCATGGAGGTTGCTATCAGTTGGAATTGACTCAATGGCAGTGAAATTTTTTTTGTTGTTGTTGTTTATATCCTTTAAACCTAGCAGATTTCTTAAATTATAGTACATATTCTGTAATGTTTCTTAATTGAGTTAATAAATGTATTGACATAATTTAAAAAACCTGGTATAGATTTCTAGAGAAAGGATCAGTTTCCTTGTGCAGTTTATAACTATACCCAGTGTTGTTGTTGTTATTTGCCATTGAGTCAGCCTCAACTCATAGCGACCCCTCCCTGGGTTTCCAAGGCAATATCACTACAGAAGTAGATTGCCCAACCTTCCTTCTCAGGAGTGGTTGGTGGGTTTGAACTGACAGTCTTCTGGTTAGCAGTCAAGTGCCTTAGGCACTATGCTACCAGAGCTCCCCCTTAATTTACTTCTACCCTGTACACTAAAAGAAAGAAAACCAGACCAGATGATTCATCATATATATTACTAATTTTATCTTTGTATGGCATTAAAATCTATTAAGGTTATATCAAAATAAGTCAACCTCCTAGGAAAACTCAGTAAATCCACTGATCTATATTTTATTTTTTATGTATTAGTAGTTGGTAGACTACATGTGTCCCTATTTAGTAAGTTACTTTGTTGTAAATTTCAGCTGTGGACATTGCATCAAAATGGGTGTGTGTGAGAAAGTTATTTGATTAAGAATCAAGAAATATTTTTCATTCTTTCTTACAAAACTAAATCCTGAAAATGTCATTTATTTGAGAAAAAATTCATGATAAAACTCATGTGGTTCATTATCTCTATTAGCCATGTAAGTCTAATCTCAAACTGAAATGAAATTACAGCAAGAGTTTTAATTTACAGATTACTTTTATTTTTCATTTTCATTAAAAAAATACTCCACCCACAGGAAAACAAGTCCCATGTTCTATGCCATTTATCTTTTAAGCCCTAATTACATTTAAATTAGTCTTCAACTCACTACATTAACATAATTGTGTGTCAACTAGGAAGATGTACTTATGCAATAAGGTATTTTTAGAACATTCCACAAGTCAATAATGCCTTTTCCTTTTTGTTTTTGATGTCACTTTGTCATATTATCTTTTATTAGAAAGGTTCTTTTTCTTTTTGTGTCTCTGGAAATGTGGTTTTCAGAAGTTTCAATCAAGCTATTTCTCTATACTTAGGAAAGACTGCATATAAATATTTAGTGTTACTGCTATTACATGAAGCTCAACTGATTTAGTTTTACATATATCTCAGTAAGTGTTGGCAAGAGAATACCTTAGTGTAAATTTGAGCTTTTTATATGTATCTGCCAGCAGTATTTTTGCCAAGATGCAACACTGTTTTGTAATACATGCCACACTGGATGACTAAATCCAATGGAATCTTTTATTTATGCCTTTGAGAATGTAAATTGTAATTGTAAGATGAGAAAGTGATCTGACTAGTCCAACTCTCATGTTAGCAAATGTCTGAAGTATCTTTAGGTAAACAAACAAAACAGATACCAGAACTTTGGAAATATATATTTTCTACCAATATTTAATTTCCAGTAAAATGATAATTCAATGGTTTTCCATCTTACAGTTTATTTTAAAATTTTATTTATTTATAGATTGCACCCTGGAAGAATTTTTTCCTTCTCTATAATGGATTAAAGGGGTGCTCTGGTGGCATAGTGCCTAAGGCATTTGACTGCTAACCAGAAGATTGGTCCTTCAAACCCACCAGCCACTCTGCAGAAGGAAAACTGGGCAATGTACTTCCATAAAGATTTATGACCTTGGAAATTCAGAGGGGGTCGTTATGAGTCAGAATGGGCTCAGTGGCAGTGATTTTTTTTTTTAAATAATAGATTTAAAAGAACCCTAACAATAAAAATCTGTGTTACTATAAAAATCTAAGTTGTCTCAATTATTTTTTAATTTTTTATTATGATTTGTGAGAAATTTTATGATGCAGATTCATTTTACATTCAACAGTTCACACCCATTGTGTTTCATGACACTGACTACATTCCCCACAATGTAACAGCTCTCCTCCCACTTCCTTTCTGTGGTTACCCTTTCCTTGCAGGCTTCTTCTCTGTGCATTCCTCCTTTCCCTAGCTGCTCCTGCTGCTGCTCCTATTTTTTCTTTCCCGGACTTTTTTTTTTTTCCTGTCTGCTAACCCTATACATGGTCATAGGCACCCTACCCCCTGCCCAGACATAGTTCTATTATCAGCATTGTTTGCATTAAGAAAAAATAATTTTAATTTTCCTAAGTAGGGAGCTCTGGTGGCGTAATGCCTAAGGCACTTGACTGCTAACCAAAGACTGGTAGTTCAAACCCACCAGCCACTCCTCGGAAGGAAGGTTGGGCAATCTACTGCTATAGTTATACTGCCATGGAAACCCAAGGAAGGGTCGCTATGAGTCGGGTCCAACTCAATGGCACATAACAACAACAATTAAATACACACTTTTAATATAAAACCACACGAAATATCACATTTATTAAAGTGAAAAACATTTTCCTACCTCATTCTTCCCCACCACCCCATTTGTTTCCATAAGCCACATTTTAAGTCTTTTGACTGCTTCTTCTGATATTTAACTTCACAATTATAAAGAATATGCTTATACTAGTGTCCCTGGTATTAATTTTATTATTTGCATACTTACTTTCTATGTTGCCTCACCTACCCCTATTTTCCCAGTAGAGGTATGTTAACAAAATTTTATTATATCAACATATTTTGGGCCCAAGTAATTTATTTCCTCTGGTGAAACTTATTTCCTCCTCAAAAGTTAACTGTTTTGTTTTCCCCCTTTGGTTTTCAGTTATCAATTCTTTCAAACCCTCTCTCATAATTCAAAACCTTCAGGCCTCTCCCTTTTGTTTCTATCTACTGTTATCCAAAGTGTATTCTGGGGATTACGTTTAACTGATTTTTAGAGGTATTTCCCTAAATGCTTAGATTGCATGTCTTGAAATATCACACTAATGTTCCATGTGTGAATCTTTATAAATGTACAATATGCACCACATGGAGTCTGTGCATTTCAGACAAAGACTTACTGTTCAAATCTAGATTTTTTTTTTTTTATTTGCGTGAACTTTCCTCTGTTGTAGTCATTTTGAACATCCTTTAAGTTAGCTGTTCAATCTCCTTGACTGATTTTCTAATTTCATTTTTAATCTTTTGCATCCTATTCTTTCATCTGTTTGGTTACATTTTTCTGACTTATTTTGGTTTTGTTTCAGATGGTCTATTCCCTATGAGTTGAAATCAACTCAATGGCATCTAACAGTAACAACATATTGATCTTAAAAAAAAAAAAAGAAATAACCTTAATATTTTGACTCCAAACAGTTTTTCCCTGTTCTATCAGAAACTGAAAATGTGCTTTGATAGTTGGTATTATCGGATTGATTTTTTTCTCTAGTATCAATTCTCCTGGTCATATGGGCATTTCCTTATATCTCTTTCCTCAATTCTCTAATTCTTTTTCCTATCTGAGGATTTTTTGTTTTTTGTTTGTCTATTTGCAGTATTAATTCTTGTTTATTGGAGGTTTCCCTAGAAAGTTGTCTGCCAATAATTGACTATTTAAGAGACTTTTACTTAAGGAAGTTATACAAGACAGGTTGGCATTCTTGTACGTAGGCAATGCTTTCAAAACCAACAGGTAGTGAATGGATGAACTCCTGATTTTTCAGGTAAGTAAAATAAATAAATATCTCATAACCCTTTGAAAAGGAGATCTGGTGGTGTAGTGCCTAAGGCATTTGACTGCTAACCAGAAGCACGGTGGTTCGAACCCACCAGCCACTCCTAGGAAGGAAGGTTGGACAATCTACTTCTGTAGTGACACAGCCTTGGAAATCAAAGAAGGGGTCACCAAGAGTCAGATCCAACTCCACAGCACTGCATTTGGTTTTGGTTTTAATTCTGAAAAGACTTTCAAGTAATTTGTCTGTTTGTTGGTAACCTTCATGTCCATTTTCTTTGGGATCAAGTGTTTTCAAATTTTAGTCCTTCCTGGGGATCTGTGGAGCAAACTGTCAGGCCCCCAAGGGTATGCTAGTGGCACCTTCCATTGGAGCCAATTCTTAAGTTTTAGAATGTTGTGAGTTCCTTGTTAAACTCCTCCATTATTATAAATCAAACTATTTAAATTTACTACTAATTTTGTTAAAAACATTAGTAAAAAATATCCTAAACTTCTAAATCAAAACACCACTGCCATCAAGTGGATTCCAACTCATGGTGACCCCCATTGGATTTCCAAGGCTTTACATCTTACGGAAGCAGATTCCCTAATTTATAGGCTGTGGAGGGAATGATGGGTTCAAACTGCTGACCTTTCGGTTAGCAGCCCAATACCTTAACCATAGCATCACCAGAGCTCCTATTCTAAACTTATCATTTCTTACTTATTTTGTTAACATTTTAAAATTATCCGTGCACATAAATTTATTTATATCTGTTGAATCAGTATGGTGGAAAATACCATAGGTATCTCCTGCTTTTTGAAAGTTCACTTTAAGCCACTTTGCTTTTGTGAAAGATCTCCATTAGTACTTGTTTTAGCTGAAAAGTGAAATTAGCTTATGGTGCTTGTTTTGCAGTGAGTCATTAAAGGGGTAGTACATACAGTGAGCGGCAAAAGTTGCATTGTCAAGCTCCTTTCCCATGAAATAACTCCATATCTCAGCATCAAGTCGCTATAGCTTTCAACACTGCCTGTGAACACCCTCTTTTAGCGTTATTTTAGGTTTTATGTGTTGTTTGGTGTGAATCGGGAGGTGATTTTTGCATGTGGGAACACTCAAAGTTCCCATATAAACAAATAGTAATTGCTTTTTTGATTTCCACCATTTTGGCTTATGACAGGTTTCATAAGACCGCTCTTCTTTCAGGTAATGAGGGAAGCTTACACATATTGAACATGAACCACTGAATGTCTCTGCCCAAATCCACATTTAAAATCACATTAGGAGCTTAAAATCAGACATGGTGGGAGTATTTATACCATGGGAATGAGAAAACATGACAGATCAAGGCTAGATGTAATATTTTGTTGATTGTCTAGATTTAAGAGAGTGAAAGTGGCAATGTTAATACTGCAGATTAAATTTTAAAGTGTGGTGTGTCATAGTTACAACATTGTGAAAACCTAAAAAAAAGAAAAAGGAAATATGTTTCCAGTATTAGAAACCTATTATCCATTTCAGTAAAGAATTGCTCCCATCATTGCTGAAGAAGTTAAAATACCATGTAAGAATTTGTTGTCTGCTCTCACTTAAATCCTTAATAATGTAAACATAAATGTCAGCACTATGCATGTAAGAACTAAACTCTTTCATTAATTGCAAACATAAACTGGCTGGAGATAACAAAATTTGGCAAAATTAAACAAAAATTTTCTGTGATAATGTAATTCCTTTCTGGACTTTACAATAAAGAGAATTATGTATTTCATTATTTATTATTATCTTATTTATGAATTTTTTAAAATAAACTTAAATACATATGTGTGTATATATTCTTAGAGAGCTAACTAACTCTTCAGTATTTACCAACACACTGATGTATGCTTCCCATCGTATCTCTATTTGTAGGCACTTAATCTGGAAATTACTCTGGTAAGTCTGCTATAATTTCTATAAACTTGTTCTACTCTTTAAAAACTTGTTTATGTCTTCTCTGTGCTTTCATTCCTTTATTTTCATTGTGTGTGTGTGTGTGTGTGTCTGTGTGTGTGTAGGCAGTGCTAATGTTAGGGTTAATATTTCCTTACACTGGTGTTAGTATAGTTTTGGGAAGGAAAACAGAAATGAAAGTGTTTTTCTTTTTCTTGCAGTTCTATCCAACCAGCCAATTTAAATTAAATAAAGATCATTCATTCATCCATTTGACTGATATTTATTGAATAACCAGTGTATAATAATAAAACTCAGAATTTACCCTCATAAATTCAAAATAAAGGGTGAATACAGGTATGTAAATTACTATAATACAAGGTAAAAAGAGATGCATGCCATAAGAAAGTTACAGATTCTGTGCTATGAGAAATTCAGGGGGATTATTTATAGCTGGGGAAATCATTAAACATCAGGAAGTCTGATGTGATGTAGGATCAGGATTTGAAAATATAGGTTGGGGTGGGAAATGAAGAGATGGAGAAAACCCACAGGTAGAAGACATTATTGATTGAGGAAAGCTGAGGAAAGGCACAGAGATTTGCAAGAATAGCTAATGCATTACAACTTGAGTAGTTAAATTTACTTTGTGAACATACCTGGAGTAGAGCCATTACTAAACTAATTTTTGTTCTCTCTTATCTTTGATCATGCATAAATTCTAATATTGAGTTCTCACTACTCTAAGGATAAGTTAAAGTTTCATGATTTTAAGTCTAATAACTAAAGCAAATGAATACTCCTTAATTAGTCATCAGAAAATTAAATATAACCTTAAACAACTTAAGAAAATAATCAAGATCTACATACATGAGGTTTTTTTTTAATAAAGGATATTTGAATTCTGAACTTTAATAATGTGACAAAACATGATATTTTAACTTAGAACTGTAGAAATCCAAAACAATGACTGTGTATCTCAGCTTGTTACAGATACCAACTGGGTATCATTGATACTGAACAGCTTTGCAAAGGGCCTCCATGTTATGTTGTCCTCCTACTGCTGCCAGGGGAACACCTCCCCGGTGAGAATGCCATAAAGCACAACTCTCTGAGTGCCCATTAACTGATTTTATTGAAATATGATTCAGATCCAGTCATATTATAAGTGTTATCCTTAAAGAATATTGTTTATTCAGGCCTAACATTACTATACCACATCTCCCATTTAATATTACCATGTTTAAGGTAATTACTTTGTTTCCTTTTTTGTGGATTTCAGTTAAAAGCATAAAAATAATTTAAAAGTAAATTATATATTATTTTTTAAGCTAAAAACTGTAAGGAGGTTAATTTAAAACTGTGTTACAAATAAAACCACATATAATGATAGAACTGTAAGAATTAATGATTTAGACAAGTTATTGAAAAGCCATTAGAAAACTGCCCAAGCTTTAAAAAGTCATGTCATTTCACATTTACTTTTGTGAAACAACGCATTCCCATGTTTATTTGCCATATGTTACAAAAAAGAAATGGTCATGTTTTGTTCTCATTCAATACACTGCAAAGCCCTCAAAATTGAGTTAAATAAATATATTTCAGTAGAAGAAAGTTCATTATGACAAGCAGTTTTAGGCATGACTAACACTAAACAATACCATTTATCCAAAGAAAAGTGAGTATTTTAACTGGATATTTGGAAATTGTGAAACATTTATATATTTGTCAATTTCTAAACAAATCTAACAACAGACATAATTTTTATACTTACCATTAGAATATTTTGATGTAACAGACTAGTAAGTAAGCACAAGTAGGCCATGTTTACCTTGCTTACTGGGTACTCTATCCCTGTCAGGGATTGTAAAATTTGACAAGAGGCTTTGATGCTGTAGGAAACGCTAAGAGGTTGGGAGAGAGATAGATGCCAGCCATACCTAGATGCAGGTTTCCGAGGTGGTATCACTACGGAAGTAGATTGCCCAACCTTCCTTCTGAGGAGTGGCTGGTGGGTTTGAACTGCCAGCCTTCTGGTTAGCAG
>NW_006922093.1:1892124-1910289 GCF_000298275.1 Orycteropus afer afer | reverse complement strand
TGGAGAAAGAAACATTCTGAGTTTGTGTTTCTCTGATATATATATGTACATAAACACCATCCATTTACTTTTTGGTACATGTCTTATAAATAGCATTTGTTAGTGTTGTTAGACAATGTTGACTCATAGAGACCCTGTGTAAAACAGAACCAAACACTGCCCAGTTCTGTGCCATCACCACAATTGTTCCTATGTTGTAGCCTATTTTTGCAGCGACTGTGTTAATCCACCTCATTTTTCTCTGACCATCTATCTCACCAAGCATGATATCATTCTCCAGGGAAGTGTTCCTCTTGATAACCTGTTCTAACTACTTAACGTGAAGTCTCATCATCTTTGCTTCTAAGGAACATTCTGTCTGTACTTCTTCTAAGACTGATTTATTCATTCTTATGGAGGTCCACAATATATTTAATATTCTTCATCAACACCATAATATAAAGCCATTAGTCCTTACTTGGTCTTCCTTATTCAAGCTTTTCCATGCATATGAGGTGATTGAAAATATCATGGTTTGGGTCCGATATATGTCAGTCTTTAAAGAAATCTTTTATAACAGATTTGTCCACTAAAATATGTCATTTGATTTCTTGACTGCAACTTCCATGGGTGTTGACTGTGGATATAAGTAAAATGAAATCCTTGACCACCTCCATATTTTCCCATTTATCATGATATGTTTATTTGTCCAGTTGAGACAATTTTTGTTTTCTTTGTATTGACCTTTCATCCACACTGATGGCTGTAGCCTTTGATCTTCATCAGTGCTTCAAGTCCTCTTCACTTCAGCAAGCAATGTTGTGTCATCTGCATATCACATGCTGTTAATGAGTCTTTCTTCAATTCTGATGCCACGTTCTTATTCACACAGTCCAGCTTCTTGGATTATTTGCTCAGTATACAGACTGAATAAGTGTGGTGAAAAGATACAACCCTGATGCATACATTTTTAAACTACATGGTATCCCCTCGTTTTGTTCAAACAACTGCCTCTTGGTCTGTATTCAGGTTCCTCATGAGCACAATTAAGTGTTCTGGAACTCTCATTCTTCACAATGTTATCTGTAATTTGTTATGGTCCACACAGTCAAATGCCTTTGCATAGTCAATAAAACAGGTGAACACCTTCCTTGTATTCTCCACTTTCAGTCAAGATCTATCTGACATCAGCAATCATATTTCTCTTTCCATGCATTCTTCTGAATCTGGCTTGAATTTCTGTTGATGTACTTCTGCAATCATGTTTGACGAATCTTCAGCAAAATTTTAGTTGTGTGTAATATTAATGATATCGTTCACTAATGTCCACATTCTATTCAATCATCTTTCTTTAGAAGGGGCACAAATATGGATCTCTTTCAGTCAGTTTTGCAGATAGCTGTTTTCCAAATTTCTCGGCATAAACGAGTGAGCACATTTAGCACTGCACTTACTTACTAAAACATTTCTGTGGGCATTCCATCAAACACTAGAGTCTTGTTTTTTTGCCAATGCATTTAGTGAAGCTTATATTTCTTCCTTGAGTATCATCAGTTCTTGAGTATCATCATATGCTACCTCCTGAAATGGATGAGTGTTGACCAATTCATTTTGGTACCAAAAACAAAAACAAACTCACTGTCACAAAGTCTATTTGAATAATCAGCTATCACTAATGGCTTTCCAAGGTGGCAAATCCTTACAGAAACAGACTTGTTTATCTTTGTTGCACAGAGTGGCTGGTGGGCTCAAACCACTGATCTTTTGGTTAGCAGTTATATGCCTTAACCACTATACCACCAGAGCTCCTTTTTTTTTTTTTTTTTTTGTACAGTGACTATGTATGCATTCCTTTTATCTTTTTTTCATGCTTCCTGCATCATTTAATATTTTGCCCATGTTGTTGTTGTTGTTGTTAAGTGCTGTCGAGTCGTTTCCGACTCATAGCGACCCCATACACAGCAAAATAAAACACTGCCTGATCCCGCGCCAGCCCCACAATCCCTGCTATACTTGAGCCCATCATCGCAGCCACTGTGTCAATCCATCTCGCTGAAGGCCTCCCCCTCTTTCGTCGACCCTCCACCCTACCAAGCATGGCATCCTTCTCCAGGGAATGGTCCCTTCTTACAACATGACCAAAATAGGTGAGACGAAGTCTGGCCATTCTTGCTTCCAAGGAGCATTCTGGCTGCACTTCCTCCAGGACAGATCTGTTACTTCTTTTAGCAGTCCATGGTACTTTCAGCACTCTTTGCCAGCACCACAACTCAAAAGCATCAACTCTTCTTCGGTCTTCCTTATTCATTGTCCAGCTCTCATGCATACGAGGCGACTGGAAAAATTTTGCCCATAGAACCCTTAAATATTGCAATTTTGGGCTTGAATTTTTCCATTGCTTCTTTCAGGTTGAGAAATGCTGAGTATGCATTTCCCTTTTGGTTTCCTAACTCCATGTCTTTGCATATTTCATTATAATACTTTACTTTTGTCTTCTCAAGCAGCCCTTTGGAACCTTTTGTTCAACTCTTTTACTTTATTATTTCTTTCTTTTACTTTAGCTATTCTACATTCAAGAGTTCATTTCAAAGTCTCTTCTGACATCCATTTTGCTCTTTTCTTTCTTTCCTGTCTTGTAAGCACCTTTTGTTTTTTTCCAAATATGATGACCTTGATGTAATTTAACAAATCATCTAGTCTTCAGTCAGTAATGTTCAATGCATCAAATTTATATTTGAGAATGGTCTCTAAATTCATGTGAGATATACCCAGGGTTGTATTTTGGCTTTCGTGGTCTTGTTCTAATTTTCTTCAGCTTCAACCTGAACTTGCAAAGGAGCAACTAATGGTCTGAGGTCTTGCTCTGACTGATGATATTGAGCTTCTGCATTGTCTCTTTACACAAATGCAGTTGATTTGATTTCTGTGTATTCCGTTTGGTAAGGTACATATATATAGTCACCATTAATGTTGTTTAAAAGAAGTATTTGTAATAAGTAAGTCATTAGTCTTGCAAATTTCTATCATGCAATATCTGGCATCCTTTCTATCACCAAAGCTGTATTTTCCAACTACTGATCTTTCTTAATTTCTAACTTTCCCCTTCCAATCAACAGTAACTCTCAATGCCTCTTGATTGCATGTTTGATCAATGTTAGATTCCAGAAGTTGGTAAAAATCTTCAATTCCTTTGTATTAGGCATTAATGGTTTGTGTGTAAATGTGAATATTAATATTCACATTAATACCAAGCATATTAACTGGGCTTCCTTGTAAGTGTATGGATATTTTCCTATCACTGACAGCATGGACTTCAGGATAGAATTTGAAATGTTGTTTTTGATGAAGAAGGGGCCCTATTCTTCATGTCATTACCAGCCCAGTACACACTATGATTGTTCAATTCACGTTCATCAATACCAGTCCATTTCAGCTCATTAATGCCTAGGAAATAAATCTTTATGTGTTCCATTTCACATTTGATGACTTCCAATCTTCCTAGACTCATAGTTCATACATTTCACATTCTGATTATTAATGGATGTTTGCAGCTGTTTCTTCTCATTTTGGGTTGTGCCACATCAGCAAATGTTAGTCCCAAAAGTTTTAGGACATTCATGTCATTAAAGTCTATTCTGCTTTGAGGAGGCAGCTCTTCCTCAGTCGTATCATGTGTGCCTTCCAATCTGAGGGGCTCCTCTTCCAGTAGTACAGCAGACAATGTTCCATTGTTATTAATAACATTTTCACTAGCAAATTTTTTCCGAAGTAGATTGTCAGGTTCTCCTTTCTTGTCTGTCTTATTCTGGAAGCTCTGCTGCAAACTGTCCACTCTGGGTGACCCTGCTGTGATTGGAAATACCAGTGGCATAGTTCCAGAATCACAGCAACATACAAGCCATCACATCCCAACAAACTGTCAAGTGGTGGAACTAGCACATATTTGGAATATATTTTGACCTAGCCTGTAAATCTTTGAATTTCAATAGAAAATTTTAATGTAAAACCATCGATATACTCGTTCATACTTTATCTGTTGTCTGTTTATGTTTTTGCTGTTCTTTCCCTCCATAATTCTAATATGTAATTGGCCTGTTATGAAGATTAAATAAGCTGATATATGAGAAGTGATTAATGCTCTTGCTTTTTCTATCTATTCTACCTCCCTGATACCTTGGAAGTTGTGCACTGTATTATAAATTCTATTGATGGTGACTTTGAATTTAACTAATTTGATTTGAGAGGAGGGAATATTATTAATTTGGAAAAATTACATGTAGAATATATTCATTAATGTTTCTGTATATGATATAGTCTGTTCTCTACCAATATATTTTATTTCTCCAGCCTATTATTTCTTATGAAGCTATTTTGATTTCCCTCTCTTTTCCTTTGCTCTTCCTATACTAAATTTTGATGGTAGGCCCTGTGTATCAAAGTAGAAATGTGTTCCATAGAGTTTTTAATAGCTGCTTTTTTAGAGGTAGATTTCCAGGCCTTTCTTCTGAGGGGCCTCTCAATGAACTGGAACCTCCACTTATTTAGTTAGCTGCTAAGAGCATTAACCATTTGAACCATCTAGGGGGTCATCATGAGTAGGAATCAACTACAAGGAAATATTTTTTCCTAATTTTGAATTTAACTGATTTACTGCAGTAAACAACATGGAAAATGTCTGTTACATTGGGGCTTGTGTTTCAAACAGAGGTCTTATGTTCTCATTTATCCTGAGACAAATATAGATAATCTGTGCATCAGCAAATGATTTCTTCTTAATCAGAAACAAGATTGTTGACGTCTGTAGTTAGGTGCAATAAAAGCAGTACCATAAGGGTGCCAGGCCAAAAAGCTAAATACACGGTTTGTACTGGATTTATCTTTGTATTTGAGCAAATGCTGCAATAATAAGCACACCACAAAGCAGTTATTGATCTCCTGTTGAACGCTTGCTTGTGAGTTCATGATTCACTCAGAACTGAAGCAATCTTTCTGCAAAACCATTTAGCAGTTTTACCCATCCATTAACTGATCTTATTGTGATCTTAAAAGTGGGTGCAATTTATTACTTTTTGGATATCTCATCTTTCATGGTGCTCAAACCTATTAAACTGGTATTTCAAAAAAATAATGTGTAATGTTGTGGGTGGTAATAATTTGCCCAGATTTCACACTGGATCCTCTAATTCTCACTATGGCCTTCTCAAAATATCCTTCTCACACTGCTGTAAGCAAACCTAACTCTGTTAGTCACTGTTGCTGGAGATTTCCAGGTGTATAATTGCAAGTAGACCCCTCCTTCAACCATTTTACAATGCTCCAAAATCCCCTGTTCTTCCAAAAATATATATTTACTTAGTTTTACCAATTAGGGAGGAGTGGGCAGAATTTGTCTGAAAATTTATCTGAAGAAAAACTAAAATTAGAAATATTTTCATCATTCATGTTTTGAATTCCATTTGAGAGTTGTTGTTGTTATGTGCCGTTGAGTCGGACCCAACTGATAGCGACCCCTCCTTGGGTTTCCGAGGCAGAATCACTACAGAAGTAGATTGCCCGAGCTTCCTTCCAAGGAGTGGCTAGTGGATTTGAACTGCCAGCCTTCTGGTTAGCAGTCAAGTGCCTTAGGCACTACGCTACCAGAGCTCCCAAAATGCAACTAGAGGGGTCATTGTGAAGCCAGTGAAGGTCTTCTTAATATTCCTATGAAATACCATACTAAAACGATACTGAACTTGGCTCTTTCAGGTACTATGGTCTATTGAGGCAATGTATGAGGTTTCGTCTCCAGCTATAAGACTTTGGATATTACTGACCTGTTCGTTGGCAGGAGGGCCAGAAAAACAAATAATGCTCAGTAAAATGCAGTCTCCCAAAGAAACTGATTAGTAATCTACATAATTCTAACAATAATATATTCAGTTTCTAAAAGGGACAAGTCCCTGGGTGCTACACATTGTCAAGTGCTGGACTACTAACCAGAAGGTCAGAACACTATCTCCCTGATACTTTGGGGGTGATCCCCCACACAGAGGTGCTAGGAAGGAAGGTCTTGCAATCTGCCAAGAAAAACCTTGGAGAATTCTATTCTGCACACATGGGGTCATTAAAGGGCAATTGACAACAACAACAAAATACCAAACAGACAGGTGGAGCTGAAAAGGATATTCTAAATCAAACCTAAATTCTACTTTCACATTCCGTTTTTTACATATAAACCCCACTTTACTTGATAGAACTTACTATAGTTTCTGTGACTTTCCGTGTTTTCAGCAAAGAAAATCTATGTATTAGCCTACAGGAATATTATATGTAACTATTTTAGTACCCCCACCCCCACCCCACCCCCCAAAGAAAACCAGACCCACTGCCATCCAGTCAATTATAAATCACAATGACCCTATAGGACAGAGTAGAACTGCCCCATAATGTTTCCAAGACTGTAAATCTTTATGGAAGCAGATAACCTCATCTTTCTCCCATGGAGTAGCGGGTGAGTTTGAACCACTGGCCATTTTGTTAGCAGCAAAATGCTTTAACCACTATGACACCAGAGCTCCTCTGACTATGTTGTTAGGTTTCCTGAAACGCTTGCGATTCTTTCTAGGTCTGGCAATACTATTCATTCAATCAAAGAAGCATTTGAGGAGCAAGTGCCCAGCTCCCCAACTCTGTGAGGGAAGCATGTTTATTGCCATTCTTCAGAATAAAAACATATTCAATTAAATGACTTATTTAATTTCTCACAGCCAATTAGTGAAAGACGAGGATTCCAACCTAACTCAATCAAGCCTCTGCCATTGAGTCAATTCCAACTCATAGTGACATTACAGGACAGAATAGAACTGCCCCATGGGGTTTCCAAGTCTGTAAATCATACTATACAGTAGCAGATAGACTCATTTTTCTGCCACAGAGTGGCTCATGGGTTCAAACGCCCACATTTGGGTTAGCAGCTGAAGCCTTAACCACTTCTGAAGTCTGAACATTTTCCCCTTAGGACAAGGCCTTTCACCTAAAGCTTAATTTAAATTGAATTCCTTCAAAGTATGTTGGAATGACAGTTTAACAGGTTAATGAATGCATGATCATGTACTCATTCATTCAACACAATTTTGAATATTTCATGTCCCTGTCTTTGGGTTAGTTCTTGTGCATAAAAAGTAAATTAGATTTGGTTCCTTCCCTTTAAGGACTATAAGTAAATTATTGGGGGGGACACTAAGGGGGCCTTCACAGAGGAGCTGATATCTCAAGTGGATTTTATAAAATAAAATAGTGCACTGATTAGTGCTAATGGTTTAAAGGCTTACTATGCTGTCTTGGGGAAGTATCACATTCTTATTTTTTCAGGAACATTCTAGAACCCCATAACTCAAAGTACTGACCTTACCAGTTGAAGAGGCATAATTTCCAGGCATAAATACACTTCAATGCTCCTCAAATATCACCACTGCCACTCTGCCTGAGAGTAAATAGCCTTGAATATTTTGTAGGTAGTGTAAAAATATAGCTAACCATGTTTTTTAATTTAAAAAATATATTAAACTAAACATAAAATCTCATATGTCAATGTAAATATGTACCAAAAAAAAGACAGAAAATTGGTATACAGAAAACAAATATTTTATTTGAATAATTCTTCTCTCATTTTCTTAATAAATAATACAATTTGAGTTCCAAATTTTTAGCACTTTAGGCTAAAAAAAAAAAAATCACCAAATAATACAGGCAGATCACCTAGATATTATTTGATGATTGTTCTTTTATCTCCCCCTCTTTATAGCACATTTTTGAAAGGATGTGAAAAATAATATTATATCTTGATGAATGCCTTAGGAATAAAGTGTTAACCTTCCTATTCTTCCAAGGTTTTAATTATGAGATAAATTATGTTAACATATTGTACCAAATACTAAGTTATGTCTTTTTCAGTTATTTAGTATTTTTGGGCTCTGGTAGCATAGTGGCTAAGGCACTTGACTGCTAACCAGAAGGCTGGCGGTTCAGACCCACCAGCCACTCCTCGGAAGGAAGATGGGGCAATCTACTTCCGTAGTGATACTGCCTCGGAAACCCAAGGAGGGGTCGCTATGAGTCAGGTCCGACTCCACGGCATATAACAACAACAACAACAACAGTATTTTTGGCAGACTAGGGCAGAAGTTACAGATGTGCATGTATCTATGTTTGCTAACAGTCCCAGTGCCAACATCACTAAATTCTAAATTCTATTTAACAATTGTTGTTGTTGTTATGTGCCGTCAAGTCGGCCCCGACTCATAGCGACCCCTCCTTGGGTTTCCGAGGCAGTATCACTACGGAAGTAGGATTGCCCAACCTTCCTTCCGAGGAGTGGCTGGTGGGTTTGAACCGCCAGCCGTCCGGTTACCAGTCAAGTGCTTTAGCCACTATGCTACCAGAGCTCCTCTATTTAACAATAAGTAACTAATATAAGTAACTAATATTGCTTAACTACTTCCTCTGGTCTGGTAGCATAGTCCCTAAGGCACCTGAGTGTCTACCAGAAAGCTGGCGGTTCAAACCCACCGGCCACTTCTGGGAAGGAAGGATAGGCAATCTACTTCCGTAGTGATACTGCCTCGGAAACCCAAGGAGGGGTCGACTATGCGTCGGGGCGGCACACAACAACAACTTCCTCTGCTACAATTTCTACTAATTAGAATCACTGGAGCAATCTTCAAATTTAATACCAATGTATGTCTTAAAAAGTTTAATTTATATTCTTACCAAAATGTTTATCCATGACACACTAAATTTATAATTACAAATATATTGTGTTAGTTCAAACGTAAACAAGGAGCCCTGGTGGGGCAATAGTTAGGGCACTGGCTGCTATCCAAAAGATCGGCAGTGTTTTGGCATTCTGCTTCTGTAAAGGTTTAAAGGTAAACACTGAATTTGGTTCATATATTTTTCAGTATTGAAAAGAAAGATAATTTTCTGTTTTACAATTATTTTCCACATACATTTAATGTAATATTTCGCCCCCACTTCACCCCGCCCCAGGGTGTCAGTACTTGGAGTAAATAAGATCCCAACAGAAAGAATTCAATTACAAATATGTTCTACTACATGAGAAGGCTGGTTATTTTCTATTTCGTTTTATGTTTACACTTTTATTATAGAGGCATATAAATTAGCTATGGAAACACAGTTGAGTCCACCTTTTATTTGAAAGTTCCTAAGACCTTTTCAAAGCACAAAGTAAACCAGGAACCACTGCTGACAGCCAACTTTGACCCTGCACTTGTGATCTTCCTGGTAACATAATCTGCACTCTGTGCAAATAAAGATGCCTTCTCCTATGACAAGACTGTGTTCGACACTGGTTAATTAGCACGCAGATGGCAGGGAGGCTGCCCATTTTACCCCCTACTATACAAACCACACATTTATATGCAGCACATATTGCAAAGTGGAATATTTGCAAGAGTCGTATGGCAGTAATCACATCCTCACTTTGAAAGTTAGAATAAAAAAGAAGGTAATGATTATGAACTTCAAAGTACAGTGCACTCAAATAATTGGACAAGCTTCATTGGGAAAAGATAAGGCACAATTTATTGAGCTGTTCTTATAATTTAAATCTTAATTCTTGGAAAAAGAAATGTATATAAAAGTTTATCTAGGACACTCTCAAACTGGAAAAGTGGTGAAATACCATATATACTTGTTTTAGGACTGCATGTTGAGGGTTTTGTTTGAATGTAAATATCTCATGATAATGAACTCACACAACTTCAAAATGCAGAGGCTTCATTGTGAAGGACTGATGTTGAATGAAACCCAGCTAGAATCTCTTGCTACAATCCTTGTTCCTTACTCCATGGGCAAGACAGATAGGACTACCCCTGCAAACTGATGAGCAGCTAGGAAAGTTTAAATATTTATGCTCTTATAACAAATATCCCTGAGGTTAAGGAAATGACTGTACATATGGTTTCAGAAGCTTTCTCTTGAGTTATAGGCTGCCTTAGGCAAGTCAAAGTAAACAAGGAAATAGTGAGTATTCATTGACAAACTATTTTATAACTCACTTTGTTTAATTGTCATCTGGCTGTGGATAATAAAAATTTAACCTAACAGAGCTTATATAAAATATGCAACATTTAAATCTTGGTTATTTGTGAATAGAGTCCCTTCTTTATTATTTGTTAACCAATTTTCTTTATATCACCACTCCTTAAATGTTCTAAACTTAAAATTGGATTTTGTAATGTCAAAAAATAACATTTATATACTTGTAAAAAATTAGCCATTAATTCCAGATTATATTTCTCCTTGAAGATATATATATATATATATATGTATCATTTATCCAAGTGTAGGTTGAATCTTCACTAATATTACGAAATATGTTTTGGTATACAATGTTAAAATAATGCTTTAGCAATAAAATCTAAGAGAATTCTCCTTTTTTATTACATTCAAATACATCAAGCTTATCTTACTAATTAGTTTTTAGATTATCTATTTTGTACTTGGGAGCTCTGGTAGCATAGTGGCTATGGCACTTGACTGCTAACCAGAAGGCTGGCGGTTCAAATCCACCAGCCACTCCTCGGAAGGAAGATGGGGCAATCTACTTCCGTAGTGATACTGCCTCGGAAACCCAAGGAGGGGTCGCTATGAGTCGGGGCTGACTCGATGGCAAAACAACAACAACAACAACAATTTTGTACTTATCTCATTCAAAATCCTCCACCCTTATACTAGCAGCTCAAAGATTACAATTTTATGAACTGTAATCTTTGAACAATTAAGAAAATCAAATTCTTTATGTAGAAGGGCATAATACTTTTTCCCCTAGATTTATGTTTTGCTCCACTAAGATGAAAACTTTCTGTAGGTTTTCTAAGACATTCTTTTGGGACTGACTATATCTTCATGCTTTACTGGCAATGACACTTTTCATTTTGAAGATGTCAAATGAGGAAAGGAAGCAACACATAATTTAGGAGTGAAAATGAATGTGAGCCCTAGCACTGGTCACCCCTGAAGCAGAAAACTTAATGTGCATTCCAGATAAAAACTTACCGCAGAGGGCAAGGACATGGGATCACAGCCAGAAATCACATTCACCTTTCAAGATTCTTTTTAAAATTTCACTCCACCAACACTTTAGAAGGAAATTTATGACTGTTAGGTTGGATTTTTCTTTCTTTTATTTCTGGGGGAAGGATTCAGAATGATTGTATCTGGCCAATTTTTAGGATACATGTTGTGAGTCCAAAGTCCCTGGGCAATGCAAAAAGGTGACTACTTGGCTGCTAACTGAAAGGCTGGATGCTAACCAAAAAGTTGGAGGTTCAAGTTTACCCAGAGCCACTTTGGAAGAATGGGCTGGCAATCCATTTGTGAAAAGTCAGCCCCTGAAAATTGTATGGAGCATAATTTACTCAGACACACATGGGGTCACTATGAGTCCAGATCAATGGCAGTTTTTGTTTTTTTTGTCATTGCCACTATTTATGAAAATCATAATCCCGTCCTATAACTAAAATTTTAGAATTTTAGAAGGATGCAAGAGAAAGTAAATCTAAAAATATCATGTTGTAAAGATAAATTGTGAGATAACACTTCAATATCATAAAGGCATGGCACTTACAATGTATGTATAAGTTAAAAGATGAAGAATATAAAGAGGAGTATTTCCTCTTCCGATTCAGATGTTATTCCGGTTACCAGTGCCACTCTAACAAGAGCACACCACAAATGGGATGGCTTTAACAAACAGAAGTTTATTCTTACAATTTTGAGGCTTTAAGTCTGAGTTCGAAGTGCCAGGCTCTTGGGGCTGGGTGAAAGCCCCTCAACCTCAGACTTCAGCTCAGCCTCCTGCTCCCAGCCCACTGAACCTGGAGGCCTTTCTTCACTCAGCTGCAGGCTGCTGAGGCTGACAAACCCAAGGTCGACAAGTAACAAGGCACAGTCCTGATATTACCAAACCACATGGCAGGCCATTAATTCAAGTCCATTGAAAGTCTCAAGATTGGCAGAGCACGGCAGGCTGCCGAACAACAACTCGGCTACATGCAGGCTTCAAATATGCCATAAGCTACAGACCATTCCCAAAGCTGCTTCTTATATCCAGGAAGAAGATCACATCCCTAAAGCAGCTACTCAGCTGCTCCAATACATTTCATCATGGAGATAATTTCCAGTCTTACCATGATAAATAACTATATCCAGCTGCCCAGCCACTCAACCAGGCCTAGCTAAGTTGCTACACAAACTTAACTACCACAGATGTAGAAAGCTGTAAAAATGTTGCTCCCACATAAACAAGAAAAATAGGCAGATAATCCATAAAACTATACTTTTCAAGAATACATGAGGAAGCTATGGTCACAAGGCAGTCAAATACCTGAATTGAAATGAGGGAAAAACCCTTCTAGGTAGATTCATGCATGACACATAACCTCTTTTGCCTAAGGCACAGCATGGGAAGAAATAGATATTAGTCACCATGAACATGACATAAGAAAAAAGCTGCAAAAATGTTATCAAATAGTCCAAGTTAAAGTGTGGGCTAGTGTGCTAGTTTAAAACAGCTGGAAGGTCCAAACACAAGGGGAGTCCAAAGACACTTGCAAGCTCTTTCCAGTAGTGTTCATCAGGTGCTTATTAGGGCAAGAACTAGGAAAGAATCCATGTACATCAAGCAGGCTGGAGGGCATTGTCAGATCTGGATATAATGACAAAACAGTATGCAGTTCCATGAACTATTATTTCATGAAAAACAAAAAACATTTAAGACACAGAGGAGAGGCAGCAAAGATGCCGTGTTACTAGAGAAGAAAATAAAACACCGAACTCACTCCTGTCAAGTTGGATCCGACTCATAGAGACTCCTCCTCGAGTTTCTGAGATGGTATCACCCCAGAAGTAGATAACCCAATCTTTCGAGGAATTGGTAGTGGGTTTGAACTGCCAGCCTTTTGGTTAGCAGTCAAATGCCTAAGACATTACACCACCAGAGCTCCCTCACTAGAGAAGGGTAGAAGAAAAACTATGCGTGTGGGAAGAGCAGGGAACCATCTGAAATGTAAGATCCTACACCCATTCCAAGAACACATCTCCTACAGCAAGGAGAAGAATGAGGGATTTCCCTTCTGACCACCAACTGGTATAAGACAGAGAAAAGTCTGGCTGTCAAACCAAGGTGCAGCAGGCTTGCTGAGTAAGTCTGAAATGGAAGATCAAGACCAAGGATCCAGGGTTTCCCTAAAACTGTGGTTGAATCAAAACAATGAAGAATCCCTGTAATTTCAAGACTGGCCTAGCATGTACCCTAAACTGTGACAGCAGTCTACTATCCAGGAAGGGCAGAGAGTAAACAGAATCCTTCTGTCGGGCCAGACATGCAGGGTCTATTGAAAGCTGAGTTCAGAGCATTAATAATGAGTAAAACTCCCCATCATTCCAGCCCTCACTCTACACACACAAGGCAATGACAGCCCACTGGCTAGAGGAATGTGAAACCTGTAGTATATGTGGAATCAACTGGACAGCAGTGGGTGGGTTTTGTTTTTGTTTTTGTTTAGTTAACTACCAGAAACAGCAATGACAAAATCCAAATCCAGTCAACATCTAACTACAATGTCAGAAGACAGATAAGCCTGCCCATTCCCAGGCATAAATACTATATATCTTAGTTGCCACTGAGTCTCTCCAGCCATGGTATCAGCAAAAAGGAAAAAAAAAAAAAGCAAGGAATTGTTGTTAAGTGTGTTCTACTAAGTAAAACAAAGCCAGACTCTAAAGTGTCCTCAGAAGAAAGGCTGAGCAATCTACTTCCGTAGTGATAAGGCCTCAGAAACCCAGAGAGGGGTCACAGTGAGTCAGATCCAACTCCAAGGCAGTGAGTATGGTTTTCTTTTCTTCTCTTTTCTTCTTCTTCTTTTTTTTTTGGTAGGAAACAAGTCAGTGGTTGCCTAGTGTTGGGGAGAGGAGGAAATCCATTCAAAAGGGTAATAAACATTTGGGGTAGGTGATGGTAAAATATTTTTTATCTTGATTGTGGTAATGTTCACATAATTATTTGTATGTGTGGAAGTTCACTGAATACTACACATAAAAACATAAATTTTAATATATAAAAATAATAATTCAATAAATCTCAATTAAAAAGACTATATTATAGACAGAGTCATGAGAGAGAGAAATAAAAGAGTGAAAAGAGAAAAAATAAGGAAGAAAGCATACCAGTATTTCTGAATTTTTGACAAGGCATATTAACTGTAACAGCAATGTTAAATAAATTCTGTATTTCAACAGTAAAACTGTATACAGGATACAAAGAGCTTTGAAAAGACAATTACAAAAAAGGAAGTAGCTCTTGCCTACTAAACAAATATATTGCTGAAGAAAGTTTGAAGGGAAGTTGACTAGTACATCAATAGGCAAGCTATTCCAGAATCAATGCATCTTTTATCTTTCTCTTACATTACACATACCACTCAGCTGAATAATTTTCTTACTGAAATCACCAATTCTTGAATATGTTTCTTTTGTATGCCTCTATCTCATGAAAACAAATCAGGGTCTAACTGATCTTTGTGTATTAAGAAAAAAATCGACAAATTTTGGCCCAGTTATTTAGGGTGAGAGTCAAGAGTTATTAATAAGGAAATCAAGAATAAACTTTCACAAAATTAAAGTAAGCATGTTTTTGTTGTGTGGTGACCAGTAAATTCTGACTCATAATGATTCAAAACTTTCTTGAACAATGTATTTGTTTGTGAATCAGAAGCTACTTTATGTTTTCTATGCTCTTTCTGTTCCATATCAAACCACAGGACAGAGTAAAAATGCCCAAAAAGGTTTCCTAGGCTGTAATGTTTATGAGACCAGATTGCCAAGTCTTTTCTCCCTGGGTAGGTTCAAAAGCTGATCTCTCAGTTAGTAGCTGAGCATTTTATTTCAGGCCTCATTTGATTGTCAATGCTAATAGGGAGTTGAACGAACTTTGCAAATACACTCAGTACAGAAATGTCTGACTGAATGCTTTGTGAATCTGATAAGAATTTACAATAAAAGTTAACGTAAAATTCAATGTGTCAGTGTGTTAGTGTAAAGCAAGCATGACAATGGGGTCTGTCCAAGATGTAAAGATTTAGTTTATAGATAGACAAGTTGAAACTTTTCAAGATTAATAGGATTAATAGAACATGGCAGATGAAGGTTCAAGCTCAGGAGTAAAAGAAAGCATATATAAATGATGACTATGACCTTTATTATTTGAGTTACATTGTCAATTCCAAAAATCATTTCAAATATCATTTTCATCATCAATAAAATGGGGAATATAATAATCTTTAATTTGTAGAGTAGTTTTGATTAATAAATAAATAAATAAATGTCTATGGCTGTGTATAAACTGTGCTATATATAGCACAGTTTGTGGCACTTGGAAAGTACTCAATAAATGTTAATTATTGTTGCTGCTGTTGTTACTAGAATTAACATTGTTAACAAATAGAAGAAAATTAAGCATTGTATTTCAAGTTACACTTATTTGGATTATAATAACTATTTGTTCAAAATAATCTTTGTTTATCTTAGTGATTGATAAATGAGCATGAGCTTATTTTCAAAATATGATTCAATTTCACAAGACTTCAGTCTCAATCAAGGAATGAGATTTAATCAACAGTTTCATTTAAAGGGAGTTATTTTTTAAAAGCTTTTTCAAAAATCCCTAATTATCTTTAGTGATAGGTGTGTGTATAACTTCATTAAAAACTGAGAAAATTATAATCTAGATTTAAAGGAAAATTACATATTAGAGAAAGTTAGAAGAGAGGAAAGGGGAGTAGGTCCTTAAGGCAGCACATAGATTGTTGGTGTTAACTGCCAGGATGGAGTTAATTCCAACTCAAGGTGCAACCTCAGAAATTATCGCTGATGTTTGAGAGGAAGAAAAATATAAAACATAAGCGTGACAAAAAATACTTGCAGTTTAAGATGATTGAGCAAAGGAGCAAATGATATTAAATAACTAAATAAACCATAGATTAATCACAGCTTTTGGGGATCAGCCAAAATTTACCTTTCTATTGAAAAATTATTAGGAAAATCAAATAAGATGAGGAAAAGTGAGGTGAACTTGCTTGATTCTAGTCTTGCTTGTATTAGTCACTTCACTGACTTTGGACTCAACACTTTTAGACTATTTACTCACATGTTAATTAAAGGTCTTCAGAATTCCTTTCAAGAAATATATATTGGCATGTGGAACTGTTAGTCCAAATGCTAGACCAAGTGAGTGTTTACATAGACATTGGCTGTATCTTTTTATCAAGAGACTAAATAGTGAGGGAAAATCAACATTCTATTCATTTTCCATGTTCAGATCCAAATTCATATCCACTTCATAGAGTTAGACAGTTTTGATAAAATAACAGTATTAAAAAAAAAGTTTAATCTGACAAAATAATATTTAGATTGGATGCATACTATGGTTAGTGATCTAGTTTTAATGAGGGCTCAGAAAATTGGACAAAACTAGAATGAAACTGACTTGGTCTATGGTTATTATGTAATAAAGGGCCCCATTATTCATAGAGGCTGGTATGTCTTCAAAAGTGTTCTTAAGCAAAGTTTATAATGTTATTCAAGGGGATAAAATAAATACAAAATTATTATTGTTATTATTATTACTAGTGTTATAATTATTTCACATCACTGAGAATGAAGACACAAATAATTTAAAAAATACATTATTTTATATCATTTATACATAAACATTCAAAATGAAAGACTTAGATATTATAAAATAAATAACATAAAACTTTCACCTACAATTTCTATAATCTTGTATATAAGATACCCCTTGACATATTCTTTTCAATATTTTAAAGGCATCTCAAACTCAGTATGTACAAAATTAAATGAAGTAATTTTCATTTGTCACCCTTCATTGTTCTCTATTCAGTAGATGGCATGAGAGTTTACTAAAATTTGAAAAAAATATTTAACTCCTCTCTTCTCTTTCTATTATATGTAATAAAAAGTGATCTCTGTTAGTTATATCTCATAAATAGATCTAGTAGCAATGTATGTAAAAATAAAAAGACAGCACAGTGTGCTATGGATATTGTGGTATCCTAAGCCATTTCTGACCTACATATATAAAAGAGAGAGGTGATAAAATTGAATATGAATAAATATTTGATTAACCCAAAGCAAAAGGGGAGAGAAAAATAATAATAATATCAATACCAGAGAGGATGAATGGAAAAAAAAAAGTAAGAAAAGAAACTTATGTTTCTCAGTTTGATAAAAGACATGTGGTTTTTCATAATCTCATACTTAATGTTGAAAGACTGAAGGCCTTCCTGGGATCAAGACAAGAATGTCTGTTCTCACAATGTCTGTTCCATATTGTACTGAAGATTCAAGCCAGCACAGCAAGGCAAAAGGAAAAAGTATAAAGATTGAGAAGAAAGATAGAAAACTATTCTCACAAGACATGACCATCTGCAGAAAATAGGCAAAAATCTAAAAGGATAACAAGATTTAATAAGTAAACATGCCGAATACAATGTTAGCATGTTAAAACAATTGTTTTTCTGTAAAATAGCAATACCATCCATATTTTTAAATTAATAACAATATCATAGACAATAGCACTAAAATAAATAACTTACTTAAGAATAGATTTTTAAAAAGATGAGCAAGATGTATCCACAAACTATAAAACATTGTTGAAAAAACTTTAAAAAGATAAGTGAAGGTTTATACTATGTTCATGAACTCAAAGATAATACTTTGGTCTACAGAGTCAAACTAAAATTAGAGTAAGCTTTTTGGTAAATCATCAGGCTGATTCTAAAATTTATACTGAAATTGAAAAAAACTTAAATAGTAAAAACAATTTTGAATGAATAAAGTTAGAAGATTTATATTTCCTGATCTTAGAGCTTACTATAAAAATAGTTCATGATACAGGCATGAAGATATACGTAAGATCAATGGGTAAAATAGCCCAGAAATACACATATACATTTAGAGTCAACTGATTTTCAACATGTGTCTCCTGCTAATTCAGTAGGTATAGAACAGTCTCTGCAATAAACACTGATAAAACAAGTAGATAAACAGGAGCTCTGGTAGCATAGCGCCCAAGGCACTTGACTGTTAACCAGAAGGCTGGCGGTT
>NW_006922093.1:1888918-1891979 GCF_000298275.1 Orycteropus afer afer | reverse complement strand
TATGCAGATACAAGAAATGGATCATATACCTAAGCATAAAGTTGAAATTAATGAAATATATAGAAAAAAATTAAGGAGGAAATATATATATATATATATATATGGGTGCGGTAAAGACATTTTAGAAATGACACAAAAAAGCACTAATTATAAAAGAAAATATGATACATTACACTTAATCAATTTGACAACAACCAAACTTGTTTGTTCTTCAAGAGACACTTAAGAAAATGAAAATCAAACTATAGACTGGGAGAAAATCTTCACAATGCTTACATCTATCAGAAGAATTGTATTCAGAATATGTAAAGAACTATTAAAATTCAATAAGACATATAGCTTAAAATAAAATTGATCAGAGATGTGAAGAGATATTTTACCAATGTAGATATATCAAACCCACTGCCATCAAGTAGATTCTGACTCACAGTTACCCCTATTGGGTTTCCAAGGTTGTAAATCTTTATGAAAGTAGATTGCCTCATTTTCCTCCTGCAGAACAGCTGGTGGGTTTGAAGCACCAACCTTCTGGTTAGCAGCCAAATGCCTTACCTACTTAGCCATCAGATTTACAGAAGCCCAATAAGCACATGAAAAAATCTCCACCATTATTAATTATAAGAGAAATAATGATTAAACCAGTGAGATACCATTTGACACCCACTAGAAATGCTAAAACTTGAAAGTCTGGTAAGACTGAGTATTGTCAAGGATGTGCAGCAACTAGAGTACTAATAATTATAGGAATGTAAAATGGTACAGTCACCTTAAAAAAAAAAGTTTGGCAATTTTTTAAAATATTGCACTTAGATTTTCCACAACACCCATTTATCTCACTCCTAAGAATTTATCCAAAATAATTTTAATAATAAATTCATAAATTCTCATGATAACTTTATTCATAATAGGTAAAATCTCGAAAGAATCCAAGTGTCCCTCAACAAGTGAAAAGAAAATCAAATTGTGATTTATCCCACTCACTAATAAAATAAGAAAAAATAAGTAACTACTGATACCTCTAACAATGTAGGTGAAATTGAGAAACATTACATTAAAGAAAAGAATCCATCCACAAAAAAGTAAATACTTCATAATTCTATTTAAAGAGAGTTCTAGAACAGGCAATGGGTAAAACTAACCTATAGTGGTAGAAATCAGATACGTGGTTGTTTGGGACAGGAGATAAGATATATTAACTGTAAAAGGACACAAAGGAACTTTGTTCTATGTCTTGGCTGGAGTTTTGTAATTATATTCATTTGTTAAAACCGATTAACATGCCTGCATTTTATTGTCTGTAAAACATATTAATAAAATTGAACTAAAGTGAGAAAGCAACCAAAGGATTTCAGTATAAATCTAAGTATTTTATGGAATAATAATAATGAAAAAAAACTTTTAGTTTTAATATTTATCCCTTGGGTATCAACATCACAATAACCAACTGTTAATTCTGTGCTATGTTTTATATCCCAACAATTAGTAAGTTAAAAAAATGAACACTTATTTTGCAATTATGCATAATTTATACTTTTTAAAAAACTTAGTTTCTTCATCTAAGTAGCAGAAATTCTGGATAGCTACTTAAAGGAACTTAACTAATATGTTTTGCCCAATATCCTAACCTATATTTGAAGCCTTATAAAACAACCTAAGTATATTTTCAAAATTATAAAACATTACATTCATATATTCTGTACAGTTTTACTGAGCACAGCCCAGAAGGAGCTTAATATCTGCACATTTATGTGCAATAATATAATGTACCTGCAAACATTGAAGGTGAACTATCTAATGTTGCTGTTGTTGCTAGGTGCCGTCGAGTCATTTCCCACTCATAGCGACCCTATGCACAGCAGAACGAAACACTTTATCCTGCGCCAGCTCCATGATCCTTGCTATACTTGAGCTCATTGTTGCAGCCACCCTGTCAATCCATGTCATCGAAGGCCTTCCCCTCCTTCATCGACCTTCCACCTTACCAAGCATGACATCCTTCTCCAGGGAATGGTCCCCTCTGACAACATGACCAAAGTAGGTGAGATGAAGTCTGGCCATCTTCCCTTCCAAGGAGCATCTTGGCTGCACTTCCTCCAGGACAGATCTGTTATTTCCTTTGGCAGTCCATGGTATCTTCAGCATTCTTCACCAGCACCATGACTCAAAAGCATCAATTCTTCTTCAGTCTTCCTTATTCATTGTCCAACTCTCACATGCATATGAGGTGAGTGGAAATATTATGACTTGTGTCAGGTGGACCTTAGTCCTCAAGGAGACATCCTTGTTCCTCAGCACTTGAAATAGTTCCTTCGCAGCTGACCTGCCCAGTGCTACACGTCGTCTAATGTCCTGACTGCTGCTTCCATTGGCATCAATTGTGGAACCAAGTAATGTGAATTCTTTGACAACCTTCATCTTTTCTCCATTTATCGTGATGCTACTTATTGGTCCAGTTATGAGGATTTTTGTTTTCTTTATATTGAGATGTAACCCATACTGCAGACTGTGTTCCTCAATCTTCATCAGTAAGTGCCTCAAGTCATCCTCCCTTGCAGCAAGCAAAGTTGTATCATCAGCATATCTCAGGTTGTTAATGATTCTTCCTCCAATCCTGATGCCACGTTTTTCTTCATATAGTCTAGTTTCTCGGATTATTTGCAAGCATATAGATTTAATAAGTACGAGGAAAGGATACAACCCTGACACACTCCCTTCCTGATTTTAAACCATGCAGTGTTGCCTTGTTCCGTTCGAACAACAGCCTCCTGGTAAAGGTACAGGTTCCTCATGAGTACAATAAGTGTTCAGGAATTCCCATTCTTCTCAATGTTACCCATAATTTGTCATGACCCACACAATCAAATGCCTTTGCATAGTCAATAAGCACAAGTAAACATCTTTCTGGTATTCTTTGCCTTGAGCCAAGATCCATCTGATAGCAGCTATGATACCCCTTCTTCCATGTCCTCTTCTGAATCCAGCTTGCACCTCTGGAAGTTCTCTGTCAATATACTGCTGCAACTGTTTTTGAAATATTTTCAGTAACCTCTTACTTGTGTGC
>NW_006922093.1:1861362-1888074 GCF_000298275.1 Orycteropus afer afer | reverse complement strand
ACAGAAGAGACTCTGAACCTTGCCCTTGAGTGGAGAGTAGCTAAAGCAAATGGAAGAAATGACAAGATAATAGAATTGAACTGAAGATTTCAAAGAGCAGCTAGAGAAGACAAAGCCAATTACTATAATGAAATGTACAAAGACCTGGAGTTAGAAAACCAAAAAGGAAGAACACGCTCACCATTTCTCAAGTTGAAAGAATTGAAGAAAAAATTTAAGCCTCGAATTGCAATATTGAAAGATTCTAATGGCAAAACATTGAATGATGCAGGGAACATCAAAAGAAGATGGAAGGAACTATCTAATTGGAAAAATAATTAAGTATTATATATGCTTTATCAGAATTCTCATGTTGTTGTTGTTGTTATGTGCCGTTGAATAGGATTCAACTCATAGTGACCCCTCCTTGGGTTTCTGAGGCAGTATTACTATGGAAGTAGATTGCCCAACTTTCCTTCTGAGGAGTGGCTGGTGGGTTTGAAGCACCAGCCTTCTGGTTAGCAGTTAAGTGCCTTAGTCACTATGCTACTAGAGATCCTGTATCAGAATGTTCAAGGAAAGGTATAATATCCATTCTTCTAGAATTTACCAAATCATTTCTCTATAAGATTTTAGTTAAATTGAAAATTAATTAACCTGCCCATTATTTTTGCATTGACATAGATACAATTTTGTTTCTGCAAATGTTTCACACACTTTAACAATGGACCACATATTATCTGACAAAGTATAGGGTGGTGTTAGTGAGGTAGGAGGCAGCAGAAAATAACTCTATATTATTAATGTTTTACCCTTGTATGTATTTCCTAGTCTGACACCCTGTCATATTCGAAGGATATTGTTCTGGTTGAATTTTACACCGAATCACTTATCACTGTATTTGCTTATTATTAATAATCTGGGTATATGCTTATTAACATTTTGCAGCTACAATAAAACCTTGCCATACTAAAGATATTTAATGCAAGAGTAATTTTTTAAATGTCAGTTATAAAACCTATAAAAATAACTTACTCTTCCAACAAATGTCTTCTTAAAACAACCTGCCAGACTTGTTACTATTTGACAGAATGTTCCAGTATTTTCAAAACAGCCTCATGATGTCAAGTTTCCAAAAGAAGAGTGTGACACTGAGTCAATCATTCAAATAGTTTGTCTACATGATGCCAAACATCTGCATTCATGTTTGAATGGCTCACTTTTCATGTGAATAGTTAAAATCATCTAACCTAATTGCTAACACTTGTGTTGTGTTTTATAATTTAAAAACCTCACATACCTCACCTCATTCGAGCCTCAGAATACCCTGCAAGAGTTAGTAATTCATCCTATTTTCTAAGTAAAGAATCTGAGGCTTAAAAAGGATAGGTCACTATTCCTTAGGAATTTAGACAAAAGTCTGGAAACTCAAACTTACAGCTGTTATTAGCTGCAAATAAGTCCCTCACATATTCACCTCAAACCCATGCCAGGTGAGGCTATCAGGATCCATAGGATTTTCACTGGCTGAATTTCAGGAAATAGATCATTAAGCGTTTCTTCTTAGTTTGTCTGGTAGTTCTGCTGAATCTTGTTCAGCATTATACCAACACAGAATCCTCCACTGACAGTCAGGTGGTAGCTGTGCCAGAGGTTCATTGCTTGGGAATCAAACCCTGCTCTCCAGCATGTAGTTGTTGTTATGTGCCCTCGAATCGGACCCGACCCATAGCGACCCCTCCTTCGGTTATCAAGCAGTATTACTACAGAAGTAGATTGCCCCACCTTCCTTCTGAGAAGTGGCTGATGGGTTTGAACCGCCAGGCTTCTGGTTAGCAGTCAAGTGACTTAAGCACTACCCTACCAGAGCTCCCAGGCCATATCACTAGGGAAGTAGATTGCCCCACCTTCCTTCCAAGGAGTGGCTGGTGAGTTTGAAGGGCCAGCCTCTGGTTAGCAGTCAAATGCCTTAGGCACTATGCTAGCAGAGCTCCGCTCTCCAGCATGGAAGGTGATAATTCTACCACTGAATCATCATTGTGGAGGGATATGGCCCTTGTGAAGACAAAGTCATTAGAGTTACAACTGACTATGTGTCTACAAGCTAAGGTCTCAATTGTTTATGATTTCACCCAGAGACATTTCTGTTTGTCTATGTGCACTTGCAGGGAGTTTTGGAACAAGGAGACATTAGTTAATACATTTGACATAATTACTGCTTTTATGGAACCTGCCCTCTGATCCTCATTATTTTTAGTAAAAAAGGCATAATCTGCAAAAGGCAATATAGACATCAAAGTACCAAGTGATCATAATGTGAAGGCTCATTGTGCTCCTGACACCCTGCTTCACTATGTAGGAGTTGAGAGAACAATGATGACAAAGCTTTCCTCTCTCCTTGTGAAGCATTCCTAAGGGCCGCAATTACTTCAAAAGAGGAAAGGCATGTTTGTCTCTGGCATTTTGCCACTGTTCATTTGTCCCAGGACAGTTTGGCATCAAGTGTTTTGCATTCTTTTAAACACAGATAACCACATTTGCACAGTTAGCAATTGTTTTTGAAATATTAACGAGCTGGAAAAAAAAAAAAAATCTCAGACCAATATGGAGTTCCAATTTTATGGATTTTCTGTTTATTTAAATTGTCAAAAAAAAACCAAAAACACAGCTGTTTCAGGGTACAAATCCTTTAAAAATCATTCTTATTTTTCACACCAAAATTATTTCTGTATATTAGTGATTTATTATATTTTTCTCAACAAGCTCAGGATTTGTTATCCAGGTGATTTCTGATATCATAAAATACATTTTTTTTTTTTCTCCTTCATATGGGCACCTTAATGCAAAAAGAAAAAAAAAAAAAAAAAAAACCTTAGGTATGTCTAGTTTCAGTTGGTAACCAAAATTATGATGTGTCATTTAAATCAGTGATGTATTCGAAATTCTAATTTCTAGTTAAAATATTTATCTGAATTATTTTAAATCCTTTAGAAATAATATGGTTTTTAAAATTTGTCCACAGCTTTCTGTAAATAGCTGTGTTTCCCCTAATCAAGCTGTTTATGAGAGGAATCAAGAAAAAGCTTAAGAGATTTTCTATAACTGTTAAATATTTAATTTTATTGAACATGGCATTTAAGTATGCATTTTGATGACTTTCAGAGAGCCATTAAAAGGCTGGAAACAGCTATGAATTCTATCAAACTATTGACCAATGGGCTCAAAAGTATATCATAGGATTAGAAAATGCTCTAGGGGGACAGGTTCCAGAACAAGGATAAAGTTAAGTGGATAGCTCAAATGCATAAAAAGTACTATTTAGGAAATAGTTTACTATATATGCCAATAAAGAAAGCATGATGTCAAATAAATATCACATGAAGTAAATAGCTTGTGATGGTTTTTTTGATATGTCAATTTGGTAAGGCTACAGTTTCCAGTTACTCAAACTTTAATCTAGGTGTTGCTGTGAAGATACTTAGTAGATGTGATTGAAGTCAATAATCTTTGGCTTTCAGTAAGAGATGATTTTCCTAGACACTGAGTGGGCCTTACTCAATTAGTCAAAAGGCCTTAAAAGCAGACCTGATACTCTCCCAAGAAAAGGAGAAATTCCATCTGTGGACAGAAGCTTCAGACAGTGGGTGTTCCAACCAGTTCTCCCTGTGAAGAAGAAGTTCCTATGGATTTCAGACTTGCCTAGCCAGCCCCCCCAAACACGAGCCAACTTCTTGTTGTTACATTTCTTAATATGTGTATCCTACCGATTCTGCATGTCTGGTTGAACCCTGAAACAAGGCTAATTGGACAAAATTCCAGAAAAAATATAGAATTAATGCTTTTTAACATTGTTAAGTTCTTGGATTATATGGCATTTTTATTTTCTGGAGACTTCAGTTTTCTCTCTTGTATATATTCTCTCTAATGGTTGTATATTATTTGTATATTTTTGCAGTAAGAGTGACATTGTTGAACTAACGGTATGAAGACAAGATAACTGGTGGTATATGGGACAGACAAGAATATGCAATTTCATTTGGAGAGTGTTTCAGATGAAATATCCTTCTTGAATACTGTTTAGGTTAAGGAATGGAAATGTTTAAAACAATTTAGGAAACAGTTAAGGTTGTGTAGATTACTTAACAGAGCAAGAATTCCAAATGGCTTAGTGAAAATTCTTAGAAGCAGGGTCAGTAGGAGAATGACGGTTCAGGGCAGAGGAGAGCAGGACTTGATAAGGAAAGATGTGGGGTGCATAATGGGTGACTTCAGATGTACAGGCTATGGGTGGAAAACTGAAATCAAAGAATGAGAGACATGCAGTAATATGATTGATAGAGAAATAGAAATGAAACTAGGCTGCGGAGGGACAAAAATCTGTTTTGTTTTGATTTTTTGAGAAGTGGTTCTCAAATTTTAGTTGGGACGGGTATTAAAAGATGACATTTCCTAGCCATGCCTGCAGAGATTCTGATTCAGTATGACTAGCATAGGGCCCAGAAATCATCAGTATTTAGCAAATGCCATGGATGCTTCTGATGCAGCTGATGCAGTAATTACGCTTGAAAACTCATGGTTTCATAGTTTTTGTTTCATCCTGAGTTAGAAGGAAAAGCCTGGAAATGTCACTTAATTTTTGACATTTTTCACACATTTTACCCTTGGTCATTATTTTCATATCCCTTCACTTTCCCAGGAGCTCTGGTGGCCTAGGGCCTAAGACACTTGGCAGCTAACCAGAAGACTGGCAGTTCAAACCCAGCAGCCACTTCTCAGAAGGAAGATTGGGCAATCTACTTCCATAGTGATACTGCCTTGGAAACCCAAGGAGGGGTTGCTGTGAGTCAGATCTGACTCCACGGCATTGAGTTTGGTTTGGTGGTTTTTCACTTTCCTAGAAACATACATGTTGGTCTCATAATAAACTCCCTATTTTCCCTATTAGGACTGTGGTAGCTGAAGCAAATGAAAGAGCCATAGAATGAAGAACAATTCTAATGAAGTGACATCATGAGTTTACTTCTCCTTAAGTTTAAAACACCACAGTTCTGAGGCGGAGGCTAAAATGAGCATGTGTGCAGATCATGCTGGTTCTTCTGCATCATCTGGCATCACTCCCGTTGCCATTTAGTCAATTCTGACTTGGTCACTAGTAGGTATACAATCAAGTGAAATGACCCAGTACATCATGAAGTCATCTCAAATCCATCCATATTAGATTGCTGAGCACTGTCAGTAGCCTAAGGTTACATTTGGGAGCTTTGGTGGTGTATTGCCTAAGGCATGTGATTGCTAACCAAAAGGGTGGCAGTTCAAACCCACCAGCCACTCCTTGGAAGGAAAATTGGACAATCTACTTCCACAGAGATACCATCTCCGAAACCCAAGGAGGGGTCACCATGAGTCAGGATCAACTTGATGGCAGTTTTTTTTTGTTTGTTTGTTTTTCCATTTTGGTTTAAGGTTACATTAGGGACAAGCAGATTAACCAATAATTAGGGATCTCTGGTCACATAGTGGCTAAGGCACTTGACTGCTAGCCAGAAGGCTGGCGGTTCAAACCCACCAGCCATTCTTCAGAAGGAAGATGGGGCAATCTACTTCCGTAGTGATACTACCTTGGAAACCCAAGGAGGGGTCACTAGGAGTTGGGTCCCACTCAACGGCACATAACAACAACAAGGTAAGTGTGGGCTTGCTTGTGCTCACTTACTAATCTGGCAGCCTGCCAATCCATCTCTCGTTGAGGGTCTTCCTCTCTTTCTTGACCCTCCACCTTACCAAGCATGACATCCTTCTCCAGGGAAGGTCCCTTCTGACAACATGACCAAAGTAGGTGAGACGAAGTCTGGCCATGCTCGCCTCCAATGAGCATTCCATCTGTACTTCCTCCAGGACAGACCTGTTAGTTCTTTTAGCAGTCCACAGTACTTTCAGCATTCTTCGCAAACACCAGAGCTCAAAAGCATCAATTCTTCATCGGTCTTCCTTATTTATTATCCAGCTCTTACATGCATATGAGGCGATTGAAAAATACCATGGCTTGTGTCAGGTGCACCTTAGTCCTCAAGGAGACATCTTTGCTCCTCAGCACTTGAAGGAGGTCCTTTGCAGCCATTATTGCCCAGTGCTATATGTCATCTGATGTCCTGACTTGCTGCTTCCATCGGCGTCAATTGTAGAACCAAGCAATGTGAAGTCTATGACAACTTCAAACTTTTCCCCATTTATTGTGATACTGCTTATATGTGCAGATGTGAGGATTTTTGTTTTCTTTATATTGAGGTGTAATCCATACTGCAGGCTGTATTCTTCAATCTTCATCAGTAAGTCCTTTAAGTCATCCTCACTTTCAGCAAGCAAAGTTGTGTCATCAGTGTATCGTAGGTTGTTAATGATTCTTCCTCCAATCCTAATGCCATGTTCTTCTTCATATAGTCCAGCTTCTTGGATTATTTGTTCAGCATAGAGACTGAATAAGAATGGTGAAAAGATACAACCCTGATACACTCCCTTCTTGATATTAAACCATTCAGTGTTCCCTTGTTCTGTTTGAACCACAGCCTCCTGGTCTATGTACAGGTTCTTCATGAATATAATTAAGTGTTCTGGAATTCCCATTCTTCTGAATGTTATCCACAATTTGTTATGATCCACATAATCAAATGCTTTTTCAAAGACAACAAAACACAAGTAAATATCTTTCTGGTATGCTTTGCTCTGAGCCAAGATCCATATGACATCAGCAATGATATCCCTTATTCCACATCTTCTTCTGAATCCAGGTTGCATTTCTGGAAGTTTTACTTGCATGCAATATTAATGATATTGTTCGATAATTTCCATATGCTGTGGGATCACCTTTCTTTGGAATGGGTACAAATAAGGATCTCTTCCAGTCAGTGGCCAGGGCTCTCTTCTAAATCTTTTGGCATAGCCGAATGAATGCCCTCAGTGGGGCATCCATTTGTTGAAACATCTAAATGGATCATCAATTTCTGGAGCCTTGTTCTTCACCAATTCCTTCAGTGCAGCTTCAACTTCTTCCTTCCATACCATTGGTTCTTAAACATATGCCACTTACTGAAATGGATGAAGATTGACCAGGTCTTTTTGGTACAGTGACTCTGTGTATTCTTTCCATCTTCTTCTGATGCTTCCTGCATCATTCAATATTTTGCCCATAGAATCTTTCAATATTGCAACTCACAGCTTAAATTTTTTCCTCAGTTCTTTCAGCTTGAGAAATGCTGAGCGTGTTCTTCACTTTTGGCTTTCTAACTCCAGGTTTCTGCATATTTAATTATAGTAATTGGCTTTATCTACTTGAGCTACTGTTTGAAATCTTCTGTTCAGCTCTTTTATCTTGTCACTTCTTCCATTTGCTTTAGCTACTCTTCCCTGAAGGGCACATTTCTGAGTCTCTTCTGACATCCATTCTGGTCTTTTCTTTCTTTCTATATTTTTAATGCCCTCTTGCTTTCTTCATGGATGATGCTCTTCATTTCATTTCACAATTCTTCTGGTTTTCAGTCATTAGTGTTCAATGTATCAAACCTAAATTCAGGCAGTCTCTATATTCAGCTGGGATATATTCAAGATCATATGTTGGCTCTCGTGGACTTGTTTTAATTGTCTTCAACTTCAAGTTGAACTTGCATATGAGCAGTTGATGGTCTGTTCCACAATCAGCTCCTGGGCTTGTTTTGTCTGAAGATATTGAACTTTTCCATTGCCTCTTACCACAGATGTAGTCGATCTGATTCCTGTGCACTCCATCTGGTGAAGTCTATGTGTATAGCCGCCATTTGTCTTGTTGAAAAAAGGTATTTGCAATGAATAAGTCATTGGTCTCGCAAAATTCTATCATGCGATCTCCAGCTTTATTTCTGTCACCAGGGCCAAATTTTCCAACTACCAGTGATTCTTCTTTATTTCCAACTTTTGTATTCAGTCGTCAGTGATAATTAATACATCTTGATTGTACATTCAGTCAATTTCAGACTGCAGAAGTTGATAAAAATCTTCAATTTCCTCATTTTTGGCTTTGGTGGTTGGTGCATGAATTTGAATAATAATAGTATTAATGGGTCTTCCTTTTAGGCATACGGATATTATCCTATCACTGTCAGCATTGTACTTCAGGACAGATCTTGAAACATCCTTTGTGATGATGAATGCCACACCATTCTTTTTCAAATTGTCATTTCCAGCATAGTAGATCATATGGTTGTCTGACTCAAAATGGCCAACATCGGTCCATTTCAGCTCACTAATGCCTAGGATATCAATTTTTATGTATTCCATTTCATCTTTGACAACTTCCAATTTTCCTAGATTCATACTTTGTACATTCCATGTTCCTATATCAATGGATGTTTGCAGCTGTTTATCCTCAATTTGAGTCATGCCATGTCAGCACATGGTGGTCCTGAAAGCTTTACTTTATCCATATCATTAAGGTTGGTTCTACTCTGATGAGGCAGTTCTTTCCCAGTCCTATTTTGAGTCCCTTCCATCCCAAGGGACTTCTCTACCTGCACTGTGTTGGACAATGTTTCCAGGCTATTCATAAACTTGCCCAATAATGTATCAGACAGTGTTTCTCTTCTATTCATAAGGTTTTACCTGGCCAATTTTTTGAAAAGTGGATGGTCTCTGCCTTCTTCCTAGTCTGTCTCAGTGTGTAAGCTGTGTTGAAGTCTGTGCACCATGTGCAACCCTGCTGGCGTTTGAAACACTAGTGGCACAGCCTCAAGCCTCACAGCAACATGCAAGCCCCACAGGATGACAAACTGACAAACAAGTTTGTCTTCTTTACCTGTTGGAAACCTCTCTGTCCTCCCTTTACCTAACTCCAACTTGGATCCTGTCGCTTTTTGTGGTCCCTGGCACTCCCTCCCTTTCCTGGCTCTGGGGGCTGGGTCCTGCCTATCTGCCCCCCTCAACTGGATCCCGATACTTTTTGTGGTCCCCAGTCCTCCCTCCCTCCTGGCTCTGGGGGGGATGAGTTCTGCCTACCTCCTACTCCTTACATGGATCTTGCTGCTTTTTGTGGTCCCCCACATTCCCTCCCTTTCCTGGCTCTGGGGGCTGGGTCCTGCCTATCTGCCCCCCTCAACTGGATCCCGATACTTTTTGTGGTCCCCAGTCCTCCCTCCCTCCTGGCTCTGGGGGGGATGAGTTCTGCCTACCTCCTACTCCTTACATGGATCTTGCTGCTTTTTGTGGTCCCCCACATTCCCTCCCTTTCCTGGCTCTGGGGTGTGGGTTCTGCCTGCCTCCCATACAGCATCTTCCATATAGCAGTTCATATACACTATCTCATGACATTGTCTGAAATTTTCCACAATGCAACAACTCCCCTCCCACTTCCTCCCCATAGTTACTTTTTCCCTGTGTCCTTCCCTTCATGCACTCCTGCCTGCAAGTTGTCTCACTGTTCATACATAGCCCTTCTATTCTCCAATGATGGTTCTTTCCAAGGAGTATATCTCTCTAATGTAAATATCCAGCTCATATCCCTGTCTTTTGTTTGGCTGCATCCTTGCCAGCATTTGTTATTTTCTGTTTTGTTGAACTTTGCTACTAGTGCTGGAGCAAGAAGGTATCTCATTGCTGTTTTGATTTACATCTCTCTAATGACTAATGATCATGGGCATTTCTTCATGTGTGTGTTGGCTGCCTGAATATCCTCTTTGGTGAAGTGTCTATTCATGTCTTCTGCCCATTTTTTAATTGGATTAGTTGTCTTTTTGTTGTTGAGGTGTTTGAGTTTTCTGTAAATTCTAGTGATAAGCCCCTTGTCAGGTATGTCATTGCTGAATTTTTTTTTTTTTTTTTTTTCCCAATCTGTAGGTTCTCTTTTGATGCTTTTGAAGAAGTCTTTGGAAGCCCATACAAATTTAATTTTTAGAAGGTCCCAGTCATCTAGTTTCTCTTCTGCTGTTTGTACATTTTGGGTTATGTGTCACTGTCTATTTATGCCACGTATTAGGGTCCCTAAATTTGCCCCTAATTTTTCCTTGAGGAACTTTACAGTTTTAGGTTTCATATTTAAGTCTTTGATCCATCTGGAATTAGTTTTTGTGTATGGTGTGAGGTACAGATCTTGTTTCATTTTTATGCAAATGTATATACAGTTTTGCCAGCACCATTTATTACACAGACAATAGCTTCCTCACTTAATGGATTTTGGCCCTTTCTCAAAGATCAGCTGACCATAGGTCGATGGATCTATTTCAGGATTCTCAATACTATTCCTTTGGTCTATGTGTCTCTCATTGGACTAATATCATGCAGTTTTGACTCCTGTGACTGTATAATAGGTTTTGAGATCTGGCAGTGTGAGATCTCCTACTTTGTTGTTCTTCAATAGTGCTTTCCTTATCTGAGGTCTCATTCCTTTCCATATAATGTTAGTGATTGGTTTTTTCATATCCTTAAAGAATGTTGGTGGGATCTGGATTGGGACTGCACTGAATGTATATAATGCTTTGGGTAGAAGTGACATTTTCAAAATGTTCAGTCTTTCTATCCATGAGCATGGTATTTTCTTCCATTTATGTAGATCTCTTATGGTTTCTTGAAGTAGTCTTTTATAGTTTTCTTTGTACAGGTCTTTTTTGTCCCTAGTAAGATTTATTTACAGTATTTTATTTTTTGATAGGTCTTGTAAATGGTATTGATTTCCTTATTTCTTTTTCAGCAATCTTTTTGCTGGTTAGAGGAATTCAACTGATTTTTGGATGTTGACATTGTATCTTGCCACTATGCTAAATCTCTCAATTAGTTCCAGTAGATTTTTGACTGAGTCTCTTGGGTTTTCTAGGTATAGGATCAAATCATCAGCAATTAAGTATAGCTTGACTTCTTTTTTACCAATTTGGATACCTTTGATTTCCCTTTCTTGCCTTATAGCCCTGGCTAGGATTTCCACTACAATGTTGAACAGAAGTGGTGATAGAAGACATCCTAGTCTGGTTCCTGTTCTCAAGAGGAATGGTTTTAGTCTCTCTCCATTGAGAACAATGTTGGCTGTTGGTTTTGCATATATGCAAAAAAAATATTTTGAGTTATGTTCCTTCTATTCCTATTTTGCTGAGAGTTTTGATCAGGAACGAGTGTTGGATTTTATCAAATGCATATTCTGCATCAATTGATATGATCATGTGGTTCTTTTCCTTCATTTTGTTTATGTGGTGGATGACACTGATTGTTTTTCTAATGCTGAGCCATCCTTGCTTGTCTGATATCAACCCCACTTGGTCATAATGAATGATTTTTTTGGATATGTTGCTGGAGTCTATTGGCTAGGATTTTGTTGAAGATTTTTGCATCTATACTCATGAGGGATATTGGTCTGTAGTTTTCCTTTTGAGTGATGTCTTTGCCTGGTTTTGGTATCAAGGTTATGTTTGCTTCATAAAATGAATTAGGGAGGATTCCATCCTCTATGTTTTGGAACAGTTTGAGTAGGATTGGTGTCAGTTCTTCTCTGAATGTTTGGTAGAATTGTCCAGTGAAACCATCTAGGCCAGGACTTTTTTTGTTAGTAATATTTTGATGACCTGTTCGATTTCTTCTTTTGTTATTGATGTTCAATATTTTTACCTCAGTCAGTGTTAGTTTAGGAAAGTGGTGTGTTTCTAGAAATCTGTCAATTTCTTCCAGATTTTCAAATTTGTTGGAGTACAGTTCTTCATAGTATCCTAATATTATTCTTTGTATTTCAGTTGGTGCTGCTGTGATGTCACTCATTTGATTTTTATTCATGTTATTTGTATTCTCTCCCTCTTTTCCTTTGTTAAATTTGTCAGTGGTTTGTTAATTTTGTTAATCTTAAAAAAAAACAACTTCTAGTGTTGGTGATTTTTTTCTATTGTCTTTCTATTTTCTGTTTCATTGATATCTGCTCAATTCTTTCTTTGGGGACTGTAGGGTTTTTCTGCTGCTCTTTTTCTAACAGTTGTAGATCTTGGGTTAAGGTGTTGATTTTGGCTCTTTGTTCTTTTTTGATGTGTGCACTTATTACTATAAATTGGCCTCTGATCATTGCTTTTGCTGTGTCCCAATGATTTTGGTATGTTTTCATTCTCGTTTGATTTAAGTCATTTTTTAAGTTCATTTTTTATTTCTTCTATTAGCCAGTCGTTTTTGAGGATGGTGTTGTTCAGATTCCATGTGTTTGCTTTTTTTCCATTGATCATCCTATTGTTGATTTCTTATTTGATTGCATTGTGATCTGAGAAGATCCTCTGCAGTATTTCAATGGTTTTAAATCTATTAAGGCTTGCTTTATGGCCTAACATGTGGTCTATCATGGAGAATGTTCCATGTGCACTGTTAAAGAATGTATATTGTGCTGGTGTTGGGTGAAGTGCTCCATGAATGACTTTAAGATAAAGTTGGTGGACTGTATTGTTTAGTTTTTCTGGGTTTTTGTTGAGTTTCTTTCCAGTTCTATCTTTCATTGTAAGTGGTGTATTAAATTCTCGTACTATAACTATGGAGTCATCTATTTGCCTTTTCAACTCTGTTAAAGTCTGATATATGTATTTTCAGGCTCTTTCATTGGGTCATAGATATTTATTATAGCTGTATCTTCCTGTTCAATTGATCCTTTGATCATCATTGTCTCATTGGTGGGTTTTGTCTTAAAGTCAATTTTATCAGAAATTAATATTGCCACTCCTGCTCTTTTTCAATTGCCATTTGCTTGATATTTCTTTTTTGCAACCGTTGATTTTTAGTCTATTTTTGTGTTTGCCTCCAACATGTGTCTCTTTTAGACAGCATGTTGATAGGTTATGTTTTCTTATCCCGTCTGCTACTCTCCATCTCTGGAGTTGTGCATTTAATCCATTAACATTCAGTGTAATTTTCAGCAAGTATTAGTTGGATGCTATCATTTTGGTATGTGTTTTTTCATGGTGTTCCTGGTTTCTTTGTTCCATATAATTTTCTGTGCTGAGCTTATTATGTTTATGAATCATGTTATCATTTCCTTTGTTGATGTTGTTTTAGTATTTGCTAAATATTTGTACTTGTCCTCTTTTTTATTGTGATGTGAAGGCTTATCATTTTTCTTTGAGGTTACCCTGTGATTAAGTTTTCTCTCTGAGTTCAGAATAGTACATTCTATCTTGCAACTCTCTTGACTTCCTCACCATTTAGAAGTTCTTTAACGACACTATTTTTTCCCCTTTTTGCTTTGTAGTTGTCTTCATTTACCAATTGATGTCTCTGGTTCCCTGTTTACAATCTTGTAAGCTTATTTTATTTTGGAAACTTCCATAGCTGTGTTGTTTTCTGGGTTATGTCATCTTGTGTATTAATGGTCAGTTGTTGTTTGCTATTATTGGTTCTCTGTTCAAAGGACTCCCTTTAGTATCTCTTGTAATGCTGGTCTGGTTTTAAGAAATTTCCTTAATTTCTGCTTCTCTGGAAATCTAATTTCACCATGATATTTGAGGGACAATTTTGCTGGGTATATAATTCTTGGTTGGAAAATTTTCTCTTTCAGGGTTTTATATGTACTGTCCCATTTCCTTGTCACTTGCATGGTTTCTGCTAGGAAATCAGTGCTTGTTCTTATTGGTAGTTCTTTGTAAGTAACTTTTTGTTTTTCCTGTGCTGTTTTCAGGATTCTTTGTCTTAGGTTTTGATGAGCTTGATGATGATATGGCTTGGTGATTTTCTTTTGGAGCCTATCCTATTTGTGGTTCCTTGGACTTCCTGAATGGATACATCCTCATCTTTCATCATATCAGAGATGTCCTCTTTCAACAAATCTTAAACAATTTTCTCTGTGGTTTTCTTTATATCTTCCTGTTCTGCAATTCTGATTACTTGTGGGTTATTCCTTTTGATGGTATCTCTCATGAATCTTAGGCTTTCTTCATTTTATCTTGATCTTTTTTCTGATTGATCCTTTTCCAAAGAAGTATTCAGATATTTGCCTTCAATCTCATTAATTCGGTCTTCCAAAAATTCAATTCTACTCCTTTGTCCTTTCAATGTGTTATCTATTTCTGAAAATTTAGTATTTATCTTCTGAAATTCTATCCTTAGATATTGTATCACTTCTAATTTTTCATTTATTCTGTCTTTTTGTTCTTGTATTTTCTTCCAAAATTGTTCTAGGGTTTTTTTTGTGTGTGTATTTTCCTTAATTTTGTCAGTATTTTCCTCAATCTGTCTCTCAATCCTTTGAAGATACCTAAATATAATTCTTTTGAATTCCTTATCAGGGAGTTCCAACGCTGCTTCTTCCTCAGGGATGTGTTCAGGGTCTGTATTCTGTTCCCTTGTTTCTACCACTTTGTCTTGCTTCTTTGTGTGGACTGTGATGGTCTGTTGTATCCAAGACATTATGGTGGTGTTGTATTTAGAACTCTGTTAACTGTTTGTGAAGAGCAGCTAGGGGTGAGTCAGCCTCTTCTTGGTGATCATTTATCGTTGGCCAATTGGTGGAGAAGGAAGTGCTGACTCTCAATAAGTGGAGCAGCAGGAGGTAATTGTGTTATATGGGCATTGTTGCTGTCTCTCACTCAGTTAGACAAAAACAACAATAAAAAATCCATCAAAAAATAAAAGCAAGTGGACAAAAAACATACCATATAAACACATAGGAACAATCATAAAAATAAAAGAAAAACAACAACAAAATTCTTGCAATATCTGGGGAGAGGGCAATAAGAGAAATAGGATAGAGTAAGAGAATAATGAAGGAAAATATGCAAAAAGTAAAACAAGGAATGAGCTTAAGAACAAGAAAGAAAGTAATGGGAACCAGGAACAGGGAAGAGAGAAAAAGCTGAAAACTAGAAGCCAGGAAGAGAAGAATAAAGAATCATAAAAAAAAAAAAAAAAAGAAGAAGAAGAAGAATTTTAAAACATACAAAAAATATCTGGGCAGGGCAAGGCAGGGCACCCAGGCTCCATCCTAGCACATCCTGTATCCACTGGGGTGGAATTCCTTCCAGCCCAGTAGGTGGAGGGAGTGAGTGATGGCTGCACCTCCATTCACCAAGAGGGTGTGGGATACAAGAGTAACAAGGGGCATATCACACTTTTCCACTCATTTATGTCCTGAATATCCTTGTAGTTCCCAGAAAGCGGAGCCTATTCTTAAATCCCTGGATCTGGGGAACACTGTTGCTTTAAATATCCAAAATGGATGAACCACCTGTAAACAGTCAAAATGGCTGTGCCCTCCAGACAGGCAAATGCCCACAGCTCAGCCTACCTTCTTCTCTGATGCTTCCCCTTTCATTCACCAGTGACCAGTGTAGTCCTCCATGCAGCTCCTGGCTAGCAGGGACAATTTTTAGCTCCTAATACCACTGAGCAATATCCAAGGTGTCCCTGCCGCCGTGATCACTGACAGACCCCAAGTAGGTATATCTCCTTTCTCAGTGTTTTCATGCAGGTTCTTCTATTAGTTGGAGTTTTAGTCCACTTCTATGTCCTTCTGTTCACAGCTCTGGGCTCCAGGATTATCTTCTGTTTCTGTGTTACTTGGTTCCCCTTTTCTTTGTTGAAGAGGGTCTGTGCAGTCTGTCTGCCTGTTCCACCATCTTCCTGGAACTCTGCATCATGTGCTCTCCTAGAGGATCTTAGGAGTTGGAATTGACCTTTTATGGGCTAACCTTAACTTGTCTTCTACCAGAGCACTTTAATCCAAGAAGAATGTTTGCCATGTGCAGCACTGTTTCCATATAATATCCACAGTGAATATCTGAATAATTGATTAGTATCTAACACTGCCACATGAGAAACTCATAACTTAATTCCAAACAGGAAGAGTTTCAATAAACAAATTGCTACTTGGAACCATATACAGATGAGGCTGCATAAATTTGGACAATCATTAAGAGCTTTTATATATTGTAAATAAAAATAAATAATGAGTATATTCACATACACAAAGAAATATATATATATATATATAGGAGCTCTGGTAGCATAGTGGCTAAAGGCAATTGACTGCTAACCAGGGGGCTGGCGGTTCAAATCCACCAGCAACTCCTTGGAAGGAAGATGGGGCAATCTACTTCCGTAGTGATACTGCCTCGGAAACCCAAGGAGGGGTCGCTATGAGTCACGTCCAACTCATATATATATATATGGAAAAGGACAGCTACATTCTTGAATTTTCTAGTATAACTTCTGAAATAAATGTGCTCTTTGAAATAACTATAGATATTATTCAGATTTGTTATAGCAGCAATGAGTGCAGAAAGAATAAAAGAGACCCTAACCAAAATATCTTATTGTACATTATATAAAGTACATCTTTCTTTGAGCCTGAAGGATAGTCTTTGGATTGGCCTTTACTTTTATAATTTGATGGGAGATATTTTTCAATTAAACTCCCTTCTTTATAGTTGACACACAGTAATTTGTGACATCTATACTTGGTAGAATACCTCAGAGAAACACACCTCATCATCTTAAACTGCATTATGTGAAAACTAAAAATATTTCAGATACTGTTTAATGAATTGAAAAATTTATTTGTACGAATCTATTGTAGGATAATGATACATGAAAGAGTTCAAATAAAGTTTAAGACATTAGATATTATAGCATTTTGCCATGAATTTCACTGTCTAAACTAAAAAGATTGTGTATAACCCAAGTACAGGCAAGCTTTATATTTAAATTGTTATACTGGAACCTAACAAAGTACATAAACATAGAGTAAATGATTTAACTCATGATAGGGGAACTAGTATGTTGTTTTAAATTTTAATCTGAAGAAAATATTTCATTTGTTCTCCCAAACAATGACCAGAATAGATATACATTGTGTAATAATTGATTTAGTTTTATACTGATTACTTCCCTTGTCTCTATTCTACCCTTCCATCCATTAAAAACTCTGGGTAATGGTTGTTGAAGGAATAGAAAATGCATAAGTGTATATTTAACAAATATTTCCTGTAGGTTTTTCTACTCCTTTTAATTTTGTGACTCAAAAGAGATAGTATGTTTGAGATTTAGTTTTTATTTTTTTCCCCCAATATTAGAAGTGCATCTTTAGGATTGATTGTTAAATTACACAACTTTATAAGTAGTTTCTCCCCTCAGAATTAAATTAATCAATTATAAAAATAGTAAATTTATGTTGAACTCATTACTATTATAAATAATAGTACTATTATAAACTATTATAAATAATAGTTTTATTTCTACCCTCAGAAATCTGGGGAAACCAGAGAGAAAGGGATTCTCAGAGTTCTTGAACAGGATATGGAAATAGAAGATGAAGGGATATAGTCTGTAGTTTGTACTCAGAACAAAGCTAAAAGGCTGATCACGATGGCCAGAATAACAAAACAAACAAACAAGAAAAGAAATGTTGCCAGAAAGACTGTAATACTGAAGACCAGAGAAGGGTCTAGAGAACATGAACTTACTGAAGAGATTTGTAAGAAACGGATGTTATAGACTGAAATGTGGCCCCTCTCCCAGAAAAAGGTGATGAAGTCCTAACTCCTGCACTGATTATGTAACAGTGTTTGGAAAAAGTAGGGTATTTGTTTGTAAATGTTATTAGTTTAATTAAATTAAATACCAGGGAAAGTGGGTCCCAGGTCCCATTTCAAATCCCTTCCAAGTGGTATTGTATGAAAGAGGACAGACAGTGAAATAGTCACACATGAAGATACACACAGAAGCAACAAAAGAATACAAAGGATCTCCTGCAGCCACCAGGAAATAGGAGAGAGGCATGGACCACTTCCCCTCTCAAAGCGTTCAAAAGGAATCCAAGTGGCTGAGACCTTAATTTGGACTTCTAGCCCACAAAACTGAGAAAATACATCTCTGTTTTTTAAGACCATCTACTTTGTGATATTCTGTTATGGTAAGCCTAGATAACTAAAATGTAGGAAAATGTAAAATAAGAAAATTGGTTTTCCATGCCTTTGAGACTTTTGAGGCAAAACAGTTCCTCAATAGAGATGTCATCTAGTTTGTTGCAAGGCTAGGAAATAGTAGGAAGGAGAGGATGAACATAGGAGATGAAGAGAAGCAAACATTTTGAGACCACGATGCTTGGGTATCCCCAAAGAAGCTACTACATTAATGAGTTCCACTTAAATCTTATAATAAAATAGTGTCTTCATTAATGCTTTGAACATTAACAGATAGGAAACAAAGACTTTTCATCATTCTGTGAGCATCTGGCTATTTCTTACTGTCTGATGAGCTCTTCTTTTTCTTGTTTTGATGATCTGACAGGATATGCATTAGGCCAAAGTACAAATAAAGTCATTATCAATCTGTATGTGTGGTGGCAGGTGTCTATATTCATCACTATTTCTAAAGCTTTAAATGACAATCAAACATGCATTTTTTTAAAAGCAACTTCTATACTCAAGGTGACAGTGAAAAATTTCAATCTCAAAAAAGTAACGGGGTTTTCTAATGAGATACATGAATCTGCAAATGAAGTAATCTACCACATCCTGATATTTTATAGTCATATGGAAAAAGTTGTAGGGCATGAGTTTTCCTAGATGGAATCCAGCACCTCAGTTAAGAAGGAAGGATATAAAATAAAACCTTGAAAACCAGCAAAATATGTTAGTTTAATAATTTATAGTTTTGAATGAAAAAGTGGCAGTGTTCAAGAAAAAGAATTTATGGGAAATTCTAAAAAATATTAAAATAAAAATCATTACTCATCAATTACTATATAGAAATGTTTATCTTGAAAAAATAATGAGACTATTTTGATAGCCATTAATCCTGCCATGTAAGATTATACTCAAGAATTTAGTTCAAAAATCATTAATATGTTCCACATAGAATCTGTACTCGAATAGTTTACATTTATACTGACAGTTTTGAATATTGTTCACTATAAATTGTGTCAACTTGCTGTTATATTTTCATTAGTAATAACAGAAGTATAACATAACTAAAATATCCAAGCACAAAATTAGTAATAATGAGTGTGTGTATTTGGATTAAAACAAAATTACTGTGTGTGTTGGGTGGGGGGAAGTAACCACTATTTTATATCTAAATTGATATTTTCTTATGGTTATCAGTTCTGATCATTTTATTTCCAGTTACTATTATTGTACACTCATTTCCACCTCTTTCATATCAAGATCTCCAAATGAGGCTCTCTGATTGCTTAATTCCAATGTAAAAAGCTTCCAGGACACTGTGACCTTGATGTTTCTGATGGAGTCAACAGTAACAATTCTCAATTCACACTTTTTAAAAGCAGATAAAGGTCATGAATAAGTAGATTGGTGCTAAAAGTGATAATGATAGATTCTTCATCTCACAAAATAATTATTTTAACATATTTAATATTTTGATTCCAGTAATGTTTAGGCTTCAGTAGTTTTAATAAATAATGGTTTTGACTCTCAATAAGTGGAGCAGCAGGAGGTAATTGTGTTATATGGGCATTGTTGCTGTCCCTCACAATATAATAATAATTATATTATTATTAAATAATAATATAATCCACTAATAAGTATATTTTGTAAACTCTAAGATTGTAGAGAATATTTTTAGACTACTCTTAAACTGAATGTTTTCACATATAGACAAAATATATTTATTGGTGGATTCTGGTAACATAGTGCCTAAGGCACTTGACTGCTAATCAGAAGGCTGGCAGTTCAAACCCACCAGCTATTCCTCAGAAGGAAGGTTGAGCAATCTACTTCCATAGTGATACCTCCTCAGAAACCCTAGGAGGGGTCGCTATGAGTCAGGTCCAACTTGATGGCATATAACAACAACAAATTATATATAAGGTCTACATTTTCCTACTATTTTTAAATTGTGTAGAACAGCACCTAGAATAGTTTCCCAGTATAAGTGTTTGTTAAATAAAATATGATAACCATGGGTCATTTGAATTATTTTCTTAATCAAGTCTATTAGTATCAAGTCCAAAATATTGCAATATGAAGATAAAAAGGTCTTCTCTCCAATTTAACTTATAGGGAACAAAGGGAAATTTATTGTGTTCTTACCAAGCAAAACCACCTAGAACTTAAATTTCTCAAATACAAAATGTAAGTGAATATAATTTCAAACAAATCATTAGAACAATAATAGTGAAAAATCAATTCAGGTGGGTTCAAACTGGATTACAAATAACAATTCATAATGAATTAGTAATTTTTTTTAATTTGCAATTTTAAAATAATTCATTATACTGGTTAATTCTATAAGTCATGATGTGAAAGTGGTGATAAATATATTCTCTATAACCAACTGTGGATATGTATCTATCCATGTATCATCTATTTACTTATGGAAGAAGAAAAGTTCACCTGAAAAAATGTCATATAGGTCAGTGGGAAATTTATTCATAATTTGTGTCTCTCACTACTGTGTAGTATTTAAATCTCTTGTCCCTCTAAATCACACAGTGTGTCAACCTCTCACAGAAAATAAAAGATCAGTTAGTGCCAAAATTAGATGTCGTTAATTATTAAAAATGACTACCAACTTCTTCAAATGTCATCCATTATTTAAGAAGATTTCCAACTAAGCATCACTTTGATTCTAATAGAAAACATCTTTGATGTTTACACATTTCTTCACAGGAAAGGACCCAACATAACAATCACAGTAATAACTCCTCTCAGAAAGCAATACTGTACTTATGTTGTTGTTGTTAAGTGCCGTCGAGTAAGACCTGACTCATAGTGACCCCTCCTTGAGTTTCCAAGACAGTATCACTACGGAAGTAGATTGCCCCATCTTCCTTCGGAGGAGTGGTTGGTGGATTTGAACCGCCAGCCTTCTGGTTAGTAGTCAAGTTCCTTAGGCATTACGCTACCAGAGCTCCCACTGTACTTATAAAAGACTCAAATATCGGGGCCAACTCTTGAGTAATTGTTGAAATGAAGAAAATAGGCCTTGTCTACCATCCCCCTTTCCCTGTGATTCCTCTTTTGTCTAATCACTGACTGTCTACTTCTTAACCCCCCTTCCTTTTTCCTCAGCACTATTCTTGCAACTTCTCCAGCTCTTGCTTGTAAACTATAATTGCCTAAGTAATTAGAATTTCATGGAGCTTTACATTTTTGTCAATTGTTTTTGCATGTCTTTATGTTAGTTGCAAGCTTTGAATCTGTTCATTCCAGTTCAACCCCTTCCTAAGAATTTTCATTTCCACCTGAGACATGCTGAATTGCTTGGGGATCTTGTTATAATGTAGATTCTTATTCAACAAATCTGGGTTAGAAATACAAATTCTCAGTAGAAGTCAAACTGGAATGAAGCTCTGGTTACTTGATTCTACAAGAATATAAGACAGGTGCTACAACACTTTAAGACAATGGCTTACTGTTTAAAGTCATTCCTTTTGAGTTCACTCCTTTCTGGTTCTTCACTGTTTACACATGGAGTAGCTGGGAAAAAAGTCAAGTTTAAATAAGATAGTAAAGATTTGCATGGGCATTATTGATGGACTTCTTCCCAACGACCTTCTGATATCCAGGTGCATGATCCATCGGTCTTTCTTGGGTTTTGTTTGTGGAGCTCTGGTGGTATAGTCATTAAAGCATTTGCCAAGCAAAAGGTTGATGGTTCCAGGCCATCATTGGCTCCATGAGAGAAAGATGGTAATTCACACCAACAGCTGAAGCAAATCATATTCCCTCACTGAGAATGATATTCACTTGATACAGGTTTTTGGAGTTGTTGGTTTTGTAGACCTCTTCAAAATCTGAATTTACTCTTTCTATTCTACTGGGAAAGAGCCCTAGTGTCACAGTGGCTAACAGCTTGGCTGCTAACTGAAAGATCAGTGGTTTGACCTTTCATTAGCAGCTCTGCAGGAGAAAAATGTGGTGGTCTACTTCTGCAAAGATTACAGCCTTGGAAACACTATGGGGTGGTTCTACTCTGTTCTGTAAAAATAAATAAATAAAATAAACTCACTGCCTTCGAGTCAGTTCCCACTCATATGGACCCTTCCTAGAGTTTTCAAGGTGGTATCTCTGTGGAAGTAGATTGCCCAATCTTCCTTCCAAGGAGTGGCTGGTGGGTTAGTAGTCAAATACCTTAGGCACTGTGCCACCAGAGCTCCTCTGTTCTATAACGTTGCTATGATCTGGAATTAACTCAACAGCAATGGACATTCTGGTCACTGTCAGAACTCTTCTTCTGAAGTACACAGACAAACAAAACCCAGCTGCCATCCAATCGATTCTGACTCATAGTGACACCTGTTGGGTTTCGTAGGCTGCAAATCTTCATGGAAGTAGACTGTCCCCTCTTCCTTCCACAGAGTGGCTGGTGTGTTTGAACCACCAACCTTCTAGTTAGCAGTCAAATGCCTTAGGCACTGCGCCACGAGAGCTCTTTTCAAGTACATCATGCTAAAATACTTCCTGGGTTACTCTTACAGTAAAAAATTGGTCAGTAATATGGAAAGAATCAAGTCTACAGCCAGGCTGCCTAGATATGAATACTAGCTCTGACATGAACTAACTCACTGTCTTTGAGCAAGTTATTCAGACTTACCATGCCTCACTTTCCTCATGCATAACACGTGTTGTTGTGTTATATGCCATCGAGTCAGACCTGACTTATAGTGACCCCTCTTTGGGTTTCTGAGGCAGTATCACTACAGAAGTAGATTGCCCAACCTTCCTTCCGAGGAGTGGCTGGTGGGTTTGAACTGACAGCATGCATAACATAGAGTGGTGAAATAATACCTGCTTCAGAAAGATGATGTGGGGATTAAAATGATAAACAATCTTTTAATGTAAATCACTTAAATTATGTTTGGTAAGCATTGATGTCTGAATAAGATTAGTTTTTATTATATATCTAATTCAATAAAATCCCTTTCAAAATCCCAATGAGCTTTCTTGAACAAAATTTCATCCTACAATTTGTATGGAATTGGAAGGAATCCCACATACCTAAAAAGCATATTGAGGAAAGGAAGTAGGAGGGCTCTCACTTCCTGATTTCAAAACTTACTAACAAGCTACAGTAATCAAAACAGAGTGGTACTAGCATAATGGAATAGAATCTAGAATCAATAAATAAACTCATATATTTAGGGCCATTTGATTTTCAACAAGAGTGCCAGTATCATTCAATAAGGAAAGAACAGTCTCTGCAATAAATAGTTCTGGGAAAACTGAATGTCTACATTAAAAAGAAGGATGTTGAACCTCTTCTTCACACCATATACAAAAATGAACCCAAAATGGGTCAACAAACTGAATATAAGACTAAAACTATAAAACTGAGAAGAAAACAAGGATAAATATTCATGACTTTGAATCTGGCCAAAGATTTTTAGACATGACACCAAAAGTATACACAATCTTAACAAAAACAACAACAAAATAAATTATACTTCATCAATATTAAAAAATTTTGTGCATCAAAGGACAACATCAAGAAATTGAAAAGATAATCTAAATGGGAAAAGATATTCACAAGTCATATATCTGGAAAGGGTCTAGTGTCAAGAATATGTAAATAATTCATAGACCACAACAACAAAAGAACAAACAACACAACTTTAAAAAAAATAGGCAATTGGCTTCCCCAGAAAAGAGTAACAAATGTACAAAAAGTCCATGAAACAATGTTCAACACCATTAATCATTAGAGAAATGCAAATCAAAATGACAATGAGATACTACTTCCCATTAGACTTTCTGTAATTAAAAAAAAAATAGGAAGTGACAAATGTCAACGTTGTGGAGAAACCTGTATATTGTGCAAGAACGTAAATGGTACAGCCACTGTGGAAAGCAGTTTAGTATTTCCTCAAAAAGTTAAACAATTACATGACCCAGCAATTCCAGTTGTAGGTATATACTTCCCCAAAATTGAAAACAATTATTCAAACAAAATACTTGTAGACAAATGTTGATAGCAGAACTGTTCACAAAATCCAAAGTGTAGAAAAACTTAAATATCTATCACGGAATGGAAGCATGACCAAACTGTTGTATATACATACAATGGAGTATTATTTGGCCATAAACAGAGAAGTACTGATACATGTTATAGTACAACAGATGAACCTCAGAAAAATTATGCTAAGTGAAGCAAGCCAGATCATACAAGATTCCATCTGTATGAAATATCCAGAATAGGTAAATCCATGGACACAGAAGCAGACTGGTGGTTTCCAGGGGTTAGAGGAAGAGGAAACTGGGGAGGGATTGCTTATTGGACAAGAGGTTTCCTTTTGTGGTTTTGAAAATGTGTTAGAACTAGATAGAAATGGTGGTTGCACAACAGTACAAATATCGGAAGGAAGACTGACTGGGCGATCTACTTCCATAGAGATACTGCCTCAGAAACCCAAGGAGGGTCACTATGAGTCAGGACTGATAATGTCATTCAACTCTATACTGTAAAAAGGATAATTTTATGCTATGTGATTTTCACTGCAACAAAAAATTACATATTACATAGATGCCAAAATGAATGCATCATACTTTATAGAGCCTAAAAGGATTGGATCCATCAATACATCCTTTTACTATTTTAGTACTATAACTTTTAAAATGTGTACAGACTTATATGCCCATTCCAAAGAAAGGTGATCCAACAGAAGGTGGAAATTTTCAAACCACATCATTAATATCACACACAAATAAAATCCTATTGAAGATAATACAAAAATGTTGCGGCAGAGTATTGACAGGGAACTGCCAGAAAGTCAAGCTGGATTCAGAAGCAGGAGTAGAATGAGGGATATCATTGCTCCTGTCAGGTGGATCTTGTCTGAAAGCAAAGAATACCACAGGATGTTTACCTGTGTTATATTGACTATGCAAAAGTATCCAACTCTGTAGATCATAACAAATTATGGATAACATTGAGAAGAACTTAATTGTGCTCATGCAGAACCTGTACATGACCAAGAGGCAGTCATTCAAATAGAACAAGGGGATACTGCAGGGTTTAAAATCAATGAAAGTGTGTGTCAGGGTGGTATCCTTTTACCACACTTATTCAAGCTATATGCTGAGCAAATAATCCAAGAGCTGGCTATATGAAGAAGAACACAGAATTAGGATTGGAGGAAGACTAGTTAGCAACCTGCACTATGCTGATGGCACCACCTTGCTTGCTGAAAGTGAAGATAATTTGAAGCACATACTGATGAAGAGCAAAGACTACAGCCTTCGGTATAGATTACACCTCAACATAAAGAAAACTAAAATCCTCACAACTGGACCAACAAGCAACATTATGATAAATGGAGAAAATCAAAGTTGTCAAGGATTTCATTTTGATTGCATTTGCATTGAACCCTCACGGAAGAAGCAGCCAAGAAATCAGACAATATATCACACTGGACTAATCTGCTACAAAACACCTCTTTAAAGTGTCAAAGAGAAAAGATGTTACTTTGAAGACTAAGGTGCGCCTAACCCAAGCCTTGATATTTTCAGTAGCCTCATAAGCATGTGGAAGTTGGAGAATGAATAAGGAAGACTGAAGTAGAAATGATGCATTTGAATTGGTGTATTGGTGAAGAATACTGAAAATACCATGGACTGCCAGAAGAACAAACAAATTGGACTTAGAAGAAGTACAACTGAAGGCTCCTTAGAAGCGAAAACGGCCAGATTTCATCTCATGTACTTTGGTCATCTTGTCAGAAAGGACTAGTTCTTGGAGGAGATCATACTTGGTAAACTTGGAAAAAAGCAAAGAAGAGGAAGACTCAAAAAGATACACTGACACAGTGGCTACAAGGATGGGCTCAAGCAGAGAAAAAACCGTGAAAATGGCAGACGACCAGGCAGCATTTCATTCCATTGTCCATAGGGCTGTCGTGAGTCATAGCCGACTCAACGGCACCTAAAAACAACAACATAAATTTATGTACCCAGAATTGGCTTTTAGCCTTTCTTTTAAGCTTAAGACTAGCTGTGTGTTCCCCTCTCACCAGAAATTCTACAGTTTATAGTTGGGCTTTCAGGATCAGTCATTCTCTGAGAACAGCCATTCTAATCACTAGACACTACACTAGACTCCAGAAATTGTGTGTGTGTGTGTGTGTAAAGTTAGAAATATTGAGCCATAGGGAATAAAAGTCACTATATAATTTCAAAATTATTATAATATCACTAATATATTTTGGAAAATGAATCATTACATAGTTTTGCCAATGTACAGTCATATCAAAAGGTGTTAGTCTTCTTTATAAGCTTTATAATTTATTGAGAGAAATATATAAGTAAAAAAGAAAATGATCACAGAAGAGCCAAGTGCATGGCACCACATATAAATCAAGGTGACATGACAGAGGACTTGGGCCGCTACATCCCAAAGGCAGAGAGACAGAATTGAAGATCAATTAGTGACAGACGGAAGGTGGCATGCTAATTAGATCAAAAGATAAGGGGGACGCATTTCATTTCATAGGAATACCCATGAAATACTATAGAGAGGATAGTTTGCATAGAGTAATAACTTTTTAGCATACTAGAAAATAATGTTGCAACCCCAGTAGGAAACTAGATTGAAGAAATACTATAATACAAATTAAAGAGTTTGAATGTTATTATGCAAACAGAGGGTAACCCTGAAAGTTTGGGGGCATGAGAATAATTCTGCTAATAACTTTGCACAGTGTGAAGGTAATTATATAAGAACAATACATGTCCAGAGACACAAAAGACCTCTACAAAGAAAACTATAAAAAGCTACTTCAAGAAACTATAAAAGACCTAAATAAATGGAAAA
>NW_006922093.1:1854759-1859667 GCF_000298275.1 Orycteropus afer afer | reverse complement strand
ATTTTGGTCAATGACATGAGACAAAGTATATGTGAACTGCTGTATGAAAAGTGAATTTACTCTGTAAATCTTCACCCAAATCCTAATAAAAAAAAAAAGAACAATACATGTATGAACTAAGTGGGTTATCATGTGGATGTATGAGCTGAGCAAATTCTAACATGTAGTAAATTCTCATTTTCCCATTAGGTACAATCAGTTTGTATATTGAGAATCTACTGTCATATATTTGAAATGTTTGTTTTAGTTTTGAATATGTATAGGGATTTTAACTTTTTCATTTTTTAGGCCAGATAAATTAGGTAAATGTTTTTGGTATAGAATCTATATTGATTTAATACTGTTTTTGGCTATTATAACATGACTTGCCTAAAGTATACTTTTTTTTTTTTTTTCTGCAAATGGCCTCTTTAAAGATGTGCAGTCTGGTACGCATGATGTATATGTATCACCCAAAATGAACTGCAGGTTTATACAAGCAGTGCAGTTGCCTATTAGATGAGAAATGTACATTATATTTCTTAACAGAACTCAAAGTGCAAAGAGATCAGTGGAGTTAATACCATTCAGCACCCACATTTTAACAATCTGATTTATTAGACAGTGAATAAAAGGCTTCACACTTTTTGTTTCAACTGAAAATGGTCTTATTTTAATAAGGCAGACAAAAGTACTCACAAAGTAAGAGAAGAATCAGTATACTAATTGGAATTCTTTTTAAAATCCTGTGATAATTGCAAAGTCACATATACCTGGATCTTCACTCTTACTTAAGTAGTGACATTTAAGTGGTCAAAAGAGAGCTAATCTTTCAGTGATATCACTAATCTGCAAAGGTCTTATATGGGAGATCACCTAATTTGACGCAAAACTCATTTTCCTTTCCTTTCCTTTCCCCCTCAGCATTGAGATTTCCCTGCTTTTCTTGTGAGTTGAGTTGGTCATATGACTACATTATGGCCAATCAAATGTGGGAGAAATGATCCTCATTTTAGTCCTGGCTCATAAAAATGTCCTATGCAGTCCTCTCCTCACTCTCTCTGTCCATACCTTAGTTGAATGGATGGAACTTCTAGAAATTTGATAAGGTGGAACTTGTAAAGAAAAGGAGGCTAGGTCTCAACAATTCTGAAGAGCAGATGCTACTCTTTCCTGGAATATTAAGAGACATACATTTTTATTGTGTTAACTCAATGAAGTTAATGGATCTGTCTTTTATAACAGTTATCCTGTCCCTACTAATCCCTGGATGGCACAGACCGTTAAGTGCTCAACTACTAGCCAAAAGATTATAGGTTTGAACACTCCCAGAGGCATTTCAGAAGACAGGCCTGGAGATCAGCTTTCAAAAGCTTGCAGCTGTGAGTCGTGTGGTAGTTATGTTTGTGTGCCAACTTGGCTGGGCCTGGTTGAGTGGCTGGGCAGCTGGTGGTAGGTATTCCCCATAATGAGACTGGTAATCAACTCCATGGTGGGATCTACCACAAGCAGCTGAGTAGCTGCTTTAGGGATGTGGTTTGCTTCCCATATATAAGTAGCAGCTTTGGGAACAGTCTGTAGCTTATGGTATGCTTGAACCCTGCATGTAGCCTGCCATGCTCTGCCAACCTTGGGACTTTTGATGGACTGGAATTAATGGCCTGCCATATGGTTTAGTAACATCAGGACTGTGCCTTTTTACGTGTCAACCCTGGACTTCTCAGCCTCAGCAGCCAGCAGCTGTCTGAGTGAAAAAAAGCCTTTAGCTTCAGTGGGCTGGGAGCAAGAGGCAGAGCTCGACCCCAAGGTTGAGGGACTTTCACCCAGCCCCTAGAGCCTGGCACTTTAACTTGGACTGAAAGCCTCCAAACTGTAAGAGAATAAACTCCAATTCTGCAGGGCTATCCCATTTGTGGTATATTCTTGTCAGAGTGGCACTAGGTAACCAGAATAAGTCATAATCAACTTGAGGGCAACTAACCACAGGTAGATGCCTGCTCTAACATACTCCTGCAAGGTGGAGGTGTATATTTCTTATCACTGTTTTCCTTGAATCCAGAAATGTGCTTAGCATTTAAGGAGGCATGTGATATAGTTTACAATGAGTGACTCACCTTTGAGCTGAAACCTGTTTTCAGTGTGAGTTTGTGATAGACAACCTCTGATTTGCTTTCTCAAGTCAAGATTCGGTGAAATTCCATGAGTTTAGGGTCACAATCACTGGATTGTAGCCAGAGATTCAAAATAAATATATTTATTTAGCATAGGTGTCATCTGCCCATATCAAGTATTTCTTCACATTCTACAAAACACATGACAAATATCCCTCTGTTTAATACAACGTATTGACTGCCATGTCACAAGAATGTAGGAGTAAAAAATAAACATTTCAACATAATACCATCTTAAGCTAGATAAAGAAAAATTCTTTTGTATTCTAGAAATAAATAATAAACAGAACCTAAGTTTGATCCTGTATTTTCAAGACAATAGTTATCACCTTTGAAACTAATAATCAATTATCAAGTTGTCACTCTCATATGTGAAGCTTAAAGAACGGAGGAATAGGAGTCATCAATCAGGTGTGATGCTAATATTATTTGCTCTATGCTATGGCAGCAACCTTGAAAAACTAAATCATAATAATAGCAACAACAATTGTCTGAGAAGGAGAGGAAATAATCAAATTATTTTACTTTCCCCTAACTTTCAGAGAAAAGAAGATAAAAAAAAAATACTTGATACAGTATCATAATTCAGCATCAAATTCAACTTTTAGGTGTAATTTCAGAAAGAATTGGATTTGTAACAGTATAGCATGCATACCACTCACTTCCTTATTTTCAGATTTCCTTTTGAAATTTCTCCATATCCAAAAAATCCAAACCTATGCCATCAAGCTAATTCGACTCACGGCAACTCTAAAGGGCCTATGAATATTTTTCTAAAAATCAGGTTGGCATTTTGTGTGCATAACTTTTTCCATTGTTTCTTTGTTGTTGTTGTTATGTGTCAGTCGAATCAACCCCGACTCATAGCGACCCCTCCTTGGGTTTCCGAGGCAGTATCACTACGGAAGTAGGATTGCCCAACCTTCCTTCCAAGGAGTGGCTGGTGGGTTTGAATCGCCAGCCTTCCGGTTAGCAGTCAAGTGATTTAGCCACTATGCTACCAGAGCTATTATTTCTTTAGGTCTCAATATTTGAAAAAAAAATAAAGCTATCATGAGGAGAGAGAGTTTTGAGGTAGGGATAAATTCTCTCATTTATATATAACTCTGGTAGCGTAGTGCCTAAGGCACTTGACTGCTAACCAGAAGGCTAGCAGTTCAAACCCAACAACCACTCCTCGGAAGGACAATGGGGCAATCTTCCATAGTGATACTGCCTCAGAAACCCAAGGAAGGGTCGCTATGAGTTGGGTCTGACTTGACAGCACATAACAACAACAACAACATAATTAGAATATCAGCCACTGGAATATTAGAGAATGGTAATAAAAAAAAAGTATTTCAGTAAAACTCTTTGTCATGTATTACAAGTAACATAAGTTATAATGAATGCATAGAACAATGTTGATATTAAGGGAAGCTAAGAATTAGCCAAGTCACTTTTAACTTATATTAGTGAAGGTGCTTTTATAAAAGTGAGAGGGATCTTAATTTTCTCATTATTCCTAATATAATTCAATATGCATGTTATATCATGCAATTAGATGATTTTTGTTATGTTATGATTTGGGACTGAACAGGCATTGATTTAAGTAGAATTTATAAAGTTTTTGGTTTATAAAGTGTTGGTGGAGACCTTAATTAAGTCTCAGAAATATTTTCCTTTAGTTTTAAAATTAAGTGATGGCTTGAGCTAATACAACTGTCACCAAGCCTTCTAAATGGAAAGTTTCAAAAGTATGTGACAAATCCAAAAGCATGTGTAGAAGAAGAAATCTTGCCCATGTGGCATAACAAAAGGAAACAGAGATTCAAACAATCTCTGTTGTATGTTAATCATTCTCTCACTAAGTATTAACTAACAGAAATTGATTTCTGAATGTTAAAGACAGCATGAGTTTATAATTGGCTTGATCTACCACAAATAAGTGCTAAAAGAATTTTGTAAACACATATCTTTCAATCTCACATTAAAAACTTGAAATGACCTTGAGGTGAATCTAATGAAAAAGAGGAAACTAAGCAAAAATTCTATCAGCTTTTACAGATTTTCATAGTGTCTGAGCTCTGGTAGCTTAGTGCCTAAAGCATTTGATTGCTAACCAGAAGGCTGATGGTTCAAAACCACCCATCCCTCTTCGGAAAGAAAGTTGGGTAATCTACTTCCATAGTGATACTCCCTTGGAAACCCAAGGAGGTGTCTCTATGAGTCACATCCGACTCCACAGCACTGCATTGTGTTTGTTAATCAAATTTTTATGATGACTGCCCCTAAGAAGAAATAGTTAAAATGGTGATCAGAACATCCTTTTGTTTTTAACCTAATTATGTTCCATTAATTTCCATTCAGTTCCATTCCATGTAAAAAAAAATACCAGTTATGATACATTAAACTTATTTCAAAATTCAATAAGGGATTACATACTACAATATTTTAAAAGCTACCTATTTTACCAAAAGATTATTCAAAGATAAATGCAAAAGTTAAAATACACAAGTCTGTGCTCGATGATGCAAAAAAGTCTTGTTAATCTTCTCTAACAAAACTGGTCCTATCTCAAGAAAAAATAATATTGTTTTATTAGTAGTATTGTGGTACATATTATGATTAGTAGGAGCTCTGGTGGTGTAGTGCTTAAGGCATTTGACTGCTGAGCAGAAGACTGGCAGTTCAAACCCACCAGCCACTCCTGGGAAGGAAGGTTGGGCAATCTACTTCCGTAGTGATACTGCCTCGGAAACCCAAGGAGTGGTCGCTA
>NW_006922093.1:1852560-1854504 GCF_000298275.1 Orycteropus afer afer | reverse complement strand
TATATATATATATATATATATATATATATATATAAAGCAGAATGGTGTGGTAGAGAGAACACAGGGAAAGATCTCAATGTGTTTTTCCCATAGAAATAGCTTCCCAAGCAAAAAATAAAACAAAATAAGCTTCATAGACAATATGTTTGCAAAAAAAGCATAACATGTAATGACACATATGGATAAGTCTGTTGAAACTGTAATAAATCTTGTAATTAAAGGCAAAATATTAGTCAAGTTATTGTTTGTTTGTTTTATCCCACGAATCTCAAATGAAATTCTCTAGAAAAACCAAAAATACCTGGAGTTACAAGTATGTGTTTTTAAACCATTATGACAAAGGTTCTGAATAAATCATGTTAATTTTCCTTCATTTTTTAAGGAGGTTTTTACCCAGGAGAAGAGTTACTTTGAAGTAGGAAAAGCTAATGTGGAATTAATTAATTAATTAACTTCATTAACAAATGATCAGACTGGATTACCTAAGCAATTAGGTACTTATAAAACCTTGCTGCCATGGAGTCAATTCCATCTCATAGGGACCCTAAAGAACAAAGTAGAACTGCCGCACAGGGTTTCCTAGGTGGTATTTACAAAAACCTCACCTTTATTCCCTGGAGTGGCTGATGAGTTCAAACTGCCAACCTTACAGTTAGTAGCCAAGTCCTAAACCACTGTGTTACAATGGCTCCTTATAGATACTCAAGATACCATCAAATGTTTCTTAAGAACAGATCTAATCCATGGAACTAAAACATTTTGCAATTACATTTGCGGGTAGAGAGAGAAACACACGTCTTTCATAAAATTTGACTTCTTTATGGCCAAATAAGGAGTTCTGGTGGTGTAGTGCCTAAAGCACTTGACTGCTAACTAGAAGACTGGCAGTTCAAACCAACCAGCCACTCACTGGAAGGAAGAGTGGGCAACCTACTTTTGTAGAGATACCACCTCAGAAACCCAAGGGAGGGGTCCCCATGAGTCGGAGACAACTCAATGGCACATAACAACAACAACAAAATGGCCAAATACACTGTGTATACAGAAAATATCAAAGGTTTTGGTAGAATTCAAAAAGCCATAGATCCCTGTTGAAGACAAAATCAGCTCACGGTGTGAGGAAGATGAAATACAGGGAAATATTCTGCAACAAATTCCTGTCCATTTTCATACTTGACTCAAGCCATGAGTCGGGTCTGACTTCACAGCACATAACAACAACAACAACGTGTGTGGATGCTGAATGTTCAGAAATGTATATGTGTGTGTATGTCTGTGTGTTTGTGTCAATAATTTAGGTATTTATTATCCATTAAAGTGTTGGGCACCAAAAGTGTACAACATTTAATGATTTCTGTCTTGCTCGGTCATCTTTTGCCACAAACTAGAGATACTTCTCCCTGCACATTATATTTAGTGGAGACAAATTAAAGTTAGGCTAAGTAGAGAGGGCTCCATAGTAACCTTTTATTCATTCATTCAATAAATATTTTTGGATGCCAGGTAGTGTTCCAGGTTTACTAAACAAGACAAAGTTCCTGTCCTCATGGAGATTAGAGAGAGCTACACAATATAAAAATAAGCAAACATTAATATGGAGACAGGTAGTGTTGTGAAGGGATGTTAAATGATTATAAAAGGAGAGAGAGAGTGTAAAGAGGAGAATAGTAACTGTTCCATGGTAAGGCAAGGGAGGGTAATATTTGAGCTGAGATCTGAATATAATGAGTGTGATGGTTGGAGCTGTGTGTCAACTTGGATGGACCCCAGTTCTGTGTGGTTGTTCCCATGATGGGATTGGATGACTGTGTTCTGAGTGGCCAATCTGCCCAAGGGGAGTTTCCCTAGAGGTGTGGCCTGCTTCCAGGTTATCCAGGGACATCCTGGGAAGAGAGACATTGTTCTGTGGATCGGGACCCTGGTATGCTGTCTACAACCCTCCAT
>NW_006922093.1:1843855-1852460 GCF_000298275.1 Orycteropus afer afer | reverse complement strand
GGAAGCTAAGGCTGCCTCCAGCCTGACATTTCCTCCAGGGACTTTGGACTTGCTGGCTTCTATATGTTTGTGAGCCATTTTCCTAAGATAAATTTCTCTCTCTCTTTATATATATATATAAGCTGTGATGTTTTTTGTTTCTTTAGAGAACCCAGTCTAACACAATGAGGACACAAACCATGTGAGGATTTAGAGGAAGAAAGATACAATAGGAGGGAAAATAAGAAGACTGAACTAAGCAATTACTTTGGTTGGTTTTTTCACTTCCTTTTTCCTAAGAAGTCTTCTCACCCTGAAATCTCTAAACAAAGTGGCTACTGAGTGAGAGAATACAGATAAATCTGAGAGTTTTAAGGCTGAACATTTGACAAAAGATGGACCCATGAGGCTCTTTCTCTGGGATGTTTTAACCTGCGACTCTGGGGTCAAAGTCAGCCCCATGCCAGTGGTGAGGGTGTATACAGCATGTGAAGCTCCGGATAACACAGAATATTATCCATTACAAGGAGAAAGCCATATGTAGTTAAAGAGAATAAGCCTGGCCCAGAAAGATGTAAAGTTACTGCATCAGAAATAGTCGTCAGCAAGAAAATGCTAGGAAATCAAATGTAAATTTATCATTAAGAAATGTTGTACACTTTTGGTACCCAACACTTTAATGGATAATAAATACCTAAATTATTGACACAAACACACAGACATACACACACATATACATTTCTGAACATTCAGCATCCACACACATTGTTGTTGTTATGTGCTGTTAAGTCGGACCCGACTCATAGCAACCCCTCCTTGTGTTTCCGAGGCAGTATCACTATGGAAGTAGATTGCCCCATCTTCCTTCCGAAGAGTAGCTGATGGGTTTGAACTGCCAGTCTTCTGGTTATCAGTCAAATGCTACCAGAGCTCCCAAAGTAGATTGCCTTATCTCCCTCACACGGAACAGCTGGTGAGTTTGAACCATCAATGTCCTGGTTAGCAGTCAAATATCTTAATTATGCCACCATAGTTCCTTTCACACACATATTAGGCATGTCAAAAGTTTAGTGGAACATGATTTTACTAATTTAATGCATTTCACAAAGTGGCATTATTGAAGTATATAAAAATATTTAATAATGAACCACAGGTCTCCAAATCTTCTGGGCTGAAACAGGAATGCATCAATAATTAAACCCTGTAAATACTAAAAATAAAATTAAAAAAATAGTACCTTGGAATACTGTTTTACTTCATCATATAAGCTATTTTTTGCCCCAACTAACATAATAATTTTTAATGTATTTGATAATATACATGAGATGATGTATATTGGAGGAAGACTCATTAATCTGTGATATGCAGATGATACAACCTTGCTTGCTGACAGTGAAGAAGACTTGAAACACTTGCTGAGGAAGATAACAGACTACAGCCTTCAGAATGCATTATACCTCAACATATAGAAAACAGAAATCATCACAACTGGGCCAAAAAGCAACATTACAATAATTAATGGGAGAAAAGATTGGTGGTGTTATCAGGGATTTCTAAAAACTTGGATCCATAATCAATGACCATTGAAATAGCCACCAGGAAATCAAATGGCATATTCCATTGAGCAAATCTGCTGCAAAAGACTTCTTTACAGTATTTAAGTGCAATGATGTCACTTTGGAAACTAAGGTGCACCTGATCCAAGCCATGGCATTTTCAATAGCTTCATATGCATGCGAGAGCTGGACAATGAATAAGGAAGACCGCAGATGGATTGGTGTATTTGAATTGTGGTGCTGGTAAAGGATAGTAAATCTACCATAGACTGTTAGAAGAAAGAACAAATCTGCCTTGAAGCAAATACAGTCAAAATCCTTATAAGTAAGAATGGCAGACTTCAAATCTTGTCCTTTGTTCATGTTGTCAGAAGGTACCAATCCCTGGACAAAGATATCATGCTGGTAAAGTAGAGGGTCAGCAAACAAGGGAAAGACCTTCAATCGGATGGATCGACGAGTGGCTGCAACAATGAGCTTAAGCACAGCAAGGATTGTGAAAATAATGCAGGACCAGGAAGTGTTTTGTTCTGTTGTACACTGGGTCACTGAGAGTCAGAACCAAGTTTCTGGCACCTAACAATAACAAAATAAGCAATCTACTGGATTCAATTTTCAAGATAAGTGAAGCATTGGTATCAGGGATAATTTTAAAATATCTACACACCTATAAAACTAATTTGTCTATTAAATTCATATTATTCAAAGAATGGTTTATGATTAATAGATGAATATGTCCTAGTGTATAAAATAAAAGAAAAAGAAACTTAACAGACTAACTACTGTTATATAAATTATTCAGTTATTTTTTACATAAGGAGAAACTGTCTGTAACCCATAGGTAATTTAAATTTTAACTGGTTTTAATATTCCATGAACAGCAGATAATTTCTCTTTAAAATTCACTATACACACAGCAGTATCCCTACTAAACTGTTATATAATTTTCAGTCATGATTTATACCATTATAAATGAGAGTTAAAATATTTCTACTGCACTTACAACACCCAGAAATGTCAACCATTCCAGAAATTTAATGTATGATTACTCTGACACCATCTTCACTGGTCAGCTGCTTGTGACCTAGTTCAGGTAATTAGTCCCTTAGTCACTCTATCAGATTTTACAGAGAGCTATGGCCAACATATATGACAATAATAACTCATACTGACAAAAATGTAATACAATCTTATGTATTATTATTATAAAAATTTAAATGTTCAATTCACAAAAAGACGATAAGGAAGGACAGATACTAATTAGGTTTTGCCTCAAATGTTTCACCTCTTATTCAAGTGTAATGACAAGTAATTTGGAATTGAGGCAGAATAAATTATTAGTTTTTCTGCAAGCACCATATAGATTTGGAGTTCTCAAAAGAGAAAGAAATAGTTATGAATCCATGTCCCATGGTCACATGTATTTTGAAAAATATTATACTGCAATATTTTTGGAGATCAAATTCAAAAAGCCAACTAATTAAATAAAAATACATGAATCTATAAAACATCATTGACCCCTCCTATCACTATACAGTATCACTATGGAAGTACATTGACCTTCTGAGGAGTGGCTGGTGGGTTTGAACCGCCAGCCTTCTGGTTAGGAATCAAATGCCTTAGGCATTGTGCTACCAGAGCTCCCTTATAACACATCATTGAAGTCAAAACATGTCAACTGACTTTGAGAATTGGAGGCTACGTTTTACTAACACATTATTGAACAAGCTAGCATATTGTTGTTGTTGTTGTTATGTGCCGTAGAGTTGGACCCAACTCACAGTGACCCATCCTTGGGTTTCCAAGGGGGTATCACTGCGGAAGTAGATTACCCAACCTTCCTTCCAAGGAGTGGCTGGTGGGTTTAAAGCCTTCTGGTTAGCAGTCAAGTGGCTTAGGCACTACACTACCAGAGCTCCCAACTAGCATATTAGCAATATGTGACAACAGAGGAAGCTGAATGAACTACAGAATTATGACTATACTGTAATCAAGTCACCAAGTCAATTCTGATTCATAGCAACTCTATAGGACAGAGTAAAACAGCCCCATAGCATTTCCAAGGCAATAAATCTTTACAGAACTAGATTGTCTCATTTTCCTCCTGTGGAGTGGTTGGGGGGTGCAAACCACTAACTTTTTTGCTTAGAAGATGAATGCCTTAACCATAGGAATTGTTCAACCCTGGTGGAATATTTCTGCCTATAAGTGACATTTTATTAAATTAACAATTAATGATTCTGGTTTTTCCTCCAAAGATATTTTATTTCTAATATGAGATAAGTATTATTACATAAGGTTTCTTGACATATTTTGAAGCATATTTATATATTTCAAGATGTTGAAAATTTGTGATAAGGTGCCAATAATCAAAAAAATCCAACTTACTGCTATCAAGTCAGTTCTGACTCATAGTGACACCCATTGGGTTTCCAAGGCTATAAATCTTTATGGAAGCAGACTATGTCATCTTTCTGCTGCAGAGTGGCTGGTGGGCTTGAACCACTGACCTTGACCTTTTGGTGAGCTGCCAAATACCTTAACCACTGCATCACAAGAGCTCTTAAAGTGCCAATGTAAAGGTTAAAGGTCATGTGTATCAACTGTCACTGAAAAATATTGTACTTCACTTTGAAATTATTAGCCTTAAGAAAATCATAGATGAACCGAGATTTAGCAGTGCAAAGCTTGTGTTTTTAAAGTGTTTGAAAAGTTAAATTTACATAATTTTACTGCATTTTCTGATCACAAAAAATAACTTATTAGGCTTAAAGAGTTTACTCCAAACCAAAAATTTGTGTTGGATGGGTGCTTCTTATAAATTAAATAAATATGTATTACAGGTTTATATTAAATAAATCTACATGTAAAAACAAGGAAATTGATAAAAATCAATATACTTTAAGATAATTCTTTCCATACTCTAATGTCCTGTCACAACTTATCTTCTTTGAGATACAATATCCATTGAGATGTCTCAACAAATGAATGCAGCAGTGGAGACACTTATTTGTTTATGTCAAGAAATTTGGAAGACAGCTACCTGGCCAACCAAATGGAAGAGATTAATATTTTGCCCATTCCAAAGAAAGGTGATCTAATAGAATGTGGAATTGCCATACAATATCATTAATATCTCATGCAAGTAAAATTTTGCTAAAGATAATTATAAAATGGTTGCAGCAGTATATCGACAGAGAACTTCCTTAAATTCAAGCTGTATTCAGAAGAGGACATGGAATGAGAGGTATCATTTCTGGTATCAGATAGATCTTAGCTAAAAGCAAATAATAACCGAAAAATGTTTACCAATTTTTTATTTACTATTCATTTGACTATATGGATCATAAAAAATTATAGATGACATTGCAAAGAGCAGGAATTCCAGAATACTTAATTGTGCTAATAAGGAACCTGTACACAGAACAAGAGGCTGTCATTCAGACAGAACAGGGGATACGGCATGGTTTAAAATCAAGATGGGTTTGACTCAAAAGTTGCATTCTTTCACCATACTTATTCAATATGTATGCTCAACAAATAATCTGAGAAGCTGGACTACATGAATGAAAAGGTGGAACCAGGGTTGAAGGAAGTCTTATTAACAACCTGCAATACACAGATGACACAGCCTTGCTTGCTAAAAGTGAAGCAGACTTGAAATAGTTATTGCTGAAGATCAAAGACTACAGCCTTCACTATGGATTACACCTCAACATAAAGAAAACAAAATCCTGACAACTGGACCAATAAGCAAACTCATGATAAATGGAGAAAAGACTAAAGTTGCCAAAGATTTCATTTTACTTGGACCCACAATCAACACCAATGGAAGTGGCAGTCAAGAAATCAGACATTGTATTGTCTGGGCAAATGTGTTGCAAAAGTCCTCTTTAAAGTTTTAAAAAGCAAAGATATCACTTTGAAGATTAAGGTGCACCTAACCCAAGCCATGGTACTTCCAATTGTCTCACATGCATGTGAAAGCTGGACAAAGAATAAGGAAGACCACAGAGGAATTGATGCCTCATAATTGTGGCACTGGCAAAGAATAATGTATATAACATGGACTGCCACAAGAATAAACAAATCTATCTTGGAAGAAGTACAGCAGGAATAGTCCTTAGAAGAAAGAATGGCCAGACTTCCTCTCACCTATTTAGTCACATTGTTAGAAGGGGCCAGTCTCTGGAGAAGGATCTCATACTTAGTAAATTAGAGGGTCAGGGAAAAAGGGGAAGACCTCAACGAGATGAACTGACATACTGGCTGTAAGCATGGGTTGAAGCATAGCAAGGTTTATGAGGATGGCACAAGACCAGACAGTGTTCCATTCCATTGTACTCAGGAGCGCTATGAGTCAGAGCCAACTTGATGGTATCTAACAAAAATAACATACATTTGTTAATATAATGATATTATGTAGAATATGAGATACTCATTGTTGCTGTTGAAACTAAACAGCAACAACCAAACAAAATCTAAAACAAACAAACAAACAAAATCCAAGAAGACATTTCCAAATTTGAATTTCAGTGTCCTCTGTTATTGTTTTGTGCCGTTGAGCCTATTCCCACTCATCCACTCATAGTGACCCTACAGGGCAAAGTAAAACTTCCCTGTAGGGTTTGCATGGGTGCAGAGGCACATCTAAGTTTTGGCAGGTAAGGTCCGTGCCCGGGGCACTTGAAGCAGGGAGCCACTGAGCAGTATCTATTAACCACTGACATTTGCTGTACCAGTTCTGAGAGATCATTCAGCAAGTTAAAACTTTTGTTGTTGTTGTTATGTGCCGTCGAGTCAGCCCTGACTCATAGCGACCCCTCCTTGGGTTTCCAAGGAGTGGCTGGTGGGTTTGAACCACCAGCCTTCTGGTTAGCAGTCAAGTACTTTAGCCACTATGCTACCAGAGCTCCAAGTTAAAACTAATAGTTCATTTTTTAGAGCCTCCATGGATGAAGGCAGACTGTGTGATCTTGCTCTGCTGAGTGTGGAAAGGAAGAAACGGGAGAAAAAGTGACTTTGAGCACATGTTGTTGTTAGGTGCCACTGAGTCATTTCTGACTCATAGCAACCCCATGCACAGCAGAATGAATCACCGCCCGATTCTGTACCAGCTCCATGATCCCTGCTATACTTAAGCCCATCATCGCAGCCACCATCTCAATCCATCTCGTTGAAGGCCTTCTCCTCTTTTGTCAACCCTGCACCTTACCAACCATGACATCCTTCTCCAGGGAATGGTTTCTTCTGACAACATGACCAAAGTAGGTGAGATGAAATCTGGTCACTCTCACTTCCAAGGAACATTTCGGCTGCACAACCTCCAGGACAGATCTGTTAGTTCTTTTAGCAGTCCATGGTACTTTCAGCATTCTTTGCCAACACCACAACTCAAAAGCATCAAATCTTCTTCAGTCTTCTTATTCATTGTCCAGCTTTCACATGCATACAAGGTGACTGAAAATATCATGGCTTCTGTCAGGTGCACCTTAGTCCTCAAGCACTTGAAAGATTTCCTTTGCAGCTGACCTTCCCAGTGCTACACGTCATCTAACGTCCTGACTGCTGCTTCCATTGATGTCAATTGTAGAACCAAGCAATGTGAATTCTTTGACAACCTCCATCTTTTCTCCATTTATCGTGATGCTGCTTATTGGTCCAGTTGTGAGGATTTTTGCTTTCTTTATATTGAGATGTAATCCATAATGCAGACTGTATTCCACAACCTTCATCAGTAAGTGCCTCAAGTCATCCTCACTTCCAGCAAGCAAAGTTGTATCATCAGGGTATCTCACTCAGGTTGTTAAAGATTCTTCCTCCAATCCTGATGCCATGTTTTTCTTCATATAGTCCAGCTTCACGGATTATATGCTCAGCATATAGATTGAATAAGTGTGGGGAAAGGATACACCCCTGATGCACTTCCTTCTTGATTTTAAACCATGTAGTGTCCCCGTGGTCTGTTCAAACTACAGCCTCCTGGTCAATGTACAGGTTCCTCATGAGTACAATCAAGTTTTGGGAATTCCAATTCTTCTCAATGTTATCCACAATTTGTCATGATCCACACAACCGAATGCCTTCACATAGTCAATAAAACACAAGTAAACATTTCTCTGGTATTCTTTGCCTTGAGCCAAGTTCCATCTGACAGCAGCTATGATATCCCTTGTTCCACGTCCTCTTCTGAAACCAGCTTGCACCTCTGGAATTTCTCTGTCAATATACTGCTGCAACTATTTTTGAATTATCTTCAGTAAGATCTTACGTGCGTGTGATATTAATGGTATTGTTCGATAATTTCCACATTCTGTGATATGACCTTTTTTTGGAATGGATAGAAATATGGATCTCTTCCAATCAGTTGGCCAGGTAGCTGTCTTCCAAATCTCTTGGAATAATCAAGTGAGTGCCTCCAGTGGGGCAGCCATTAGTTGAAATATCTCAGTGGGTATTATGTCAATTCCTGGAGCCTTGTTTTTCACCAGTTCCTTCATTGCAGCTTTGACTTCCTCCTTCAGTACCAATGGTTCTAGATCATATGCCACCTCCTGAAATGGATAAAGATCGACCAGTTTTTTTGGTACAGTGATTCTGTGTATTCCTCCCATGTTCTTTTGATGTTTCCTGCATCACTCAATATTGTCCCCATAGAATCTTTCAATATTGAGGCTTAAATTTTTCCTCAATTCTTTCAGCTTGAGAAATGCTGAGCATGTTCCTCCCTTTCGGTTTTCAAACTCCAGGTCTTTGCACATTTCATTATACTAATTGTCTTTGTCTACTCGAGTTGCTCTTTGAAACCTCCAGTTCAGCTCTTTTATTTTGTCATTTCTTCCATTTGCTTTCTGCTAAAGGGCAAGTTTCAGAGTATCTTCTGTCATCCATTTTGGTCTTCCCTTCTTTTCTCATCTTATTAGTGACCTCTTGCTTTCTTCATGGATGCTGTTCTTGATGTCATCCCACAATTCTTCTGGTTTTCAGTCATTGGTGTTCAATGCATCAAATCTATTCTTTAGATGGTCTCTAAATTCAGGAGGGATATATTCAAAATCATATTTTAGCTC
>NW_006922093.1:1834698-1843155 GCF_000298275.1 Orycteropus afer afer | reverse complement strand
TTCTGATTCAAAATGGCCAAAACCAGTCCATTTCAGCTCACTAATGCCTAGGATATCAATCTTTATGCATTCCATTTCATTTTTGACAACTTCCAATTTTTCGAGATTCGTATTTTGCACATTCCATGTTCTGATTGTTAATGGATGTTTGCAGCTGTTTCTCCTCAATTTGAGTGGTGCCACGTCACCAAATGGAGGCCTTGAAAGCTTTACCTTATCCATGTGAGTAAGGCTGATTTTACCCTGATAATGCAGCTCTTTCCCAGTCCTATTTTGAGAGCCTTCTAACCCAAGTGACTCATCCTCCTCCTCTGTATTGGACAGTGTTTCCAGAGTATTCATAAAGTTGTGCAGTAATGTATCAGACAGTGTTTCTCTGCTATTCATAAGGTTTTCCCTGGCCAATTCTCTGAGAAGTGGATGGCCTCTTCCTTCTTCCTAGTCTGTCTCAATCTGCAAGCCAGGCTGATACCTGTGCACCACGTGCACTCTGCTGGGTTTGAAACACCAGAGGCACAGCCTTAAAACTCACAGCAACACGTCACCACAGTAGGAGAAACTGACAGACAAGTTTGTTTCCCTTATCTGTTGGAAACCTCTCCAACCTCCCCTTACCTGGATCCCTGCAGCTGACTCCTCGCTCTGTCCCGGTCCCCCTTGCCTTTTCTGGCCTTCCCCCGCTTTCCCGCCTTGCTGCTTTGGGGTATGGCCTGGGTTCCCTCCCCTCACCTGGATCCCTGTGGTTGACTTCTTGCTCTGTCCTGGTCTCCCTGGCCTTTTTCCTCTCCTTTCTCCCACTTTCCCACCTTGCCACTAGTGGGGCATGGCCTGGGTTTCCTCTCCTCACCTGGATCCCTGCAGCTGACTCCACGCTGTGTCCCAGTTCCCCTCGCATTTTCTGTCTTTTCTCCACTTTCTTCCTTGCTACTTTGGGGTGTGGCCTGGGTTCCCTCCCCTTACCTGGATCCCTGTGGCTGACTCCTCACTCTGTCCTGCTCCCCCTGTCCTTTTGCTCTCCTTTGTCCCACTTTCCCACCTTGCCACTAGTGGGGCATGGCCTGGGTTCCCTCTCCTCACCTTCCTGCTTGTGGGGTATGTCCTGGGTTCCCTCTCCTCACCTGGATTCCTGAGGCTGACTCCTCTTTGAGCACATAGTAGACCAGTTTTCATCAGTGAAAACAGGAAGGTGCAATTGTAACTTTCATGTAGTGTCATAATGTGTTAAGTAAAAGATTAATGAGCTTGACTTGTATTTTTGAGGTGATACTATGGTAAAGTAATCTAAAAACTAGGTGTCAGATGTTTGGACAGAGGTACAATTTCAGTGCTTGCCACAGGCACTATTTTCCATAAATTTATCTCTGCGAAAGTGTAATCTTCATAGAAATAGATTGTCACATCTTTTTTTTTTTTTTTCCCATGGAACGGGTGGTAGATTCAAACTGTCTACCTTTTGTTAGCAGCTGAGACTTTAACCACTGTGTTACCAGGGCTCCTTACAATGTCTTTAGTGCCTCATTGTTGTTTCCCCACCATAGCATCCTTGTCTTTATTAGCTAGTGCTGCTCTAACAGAAACACCCCAAGTGGACAGCGAGAGCAAACAGAGACCAGGCTCAAACACACTGTCGGAGAACCATCAGTATATGCTCTTTGACTCCAGTTTTTCACACAGCATAATTTGAAAGTATTTTGAGGTCACTTAATCTAATATTTTAAAAACACTCAAATTTTAAGTGTACCAAAATATCTGTTAAAATCTTACCTACAATTCAAAACTCCTTTACAGTTTACAAAACTTCATAACATACATTACTTTGTGTGTATCGACAGAAAGAGGAAAAAAAAAAAAAAAGAAAACCAGATTACCACACAGTTGGTGACTGAGCAGTCAAAGAAAAATTACTAAAGGTTCAATTCATTCTAAATGACCTCAGGGATGTTTATAACATTCTGCTCATTTGTTTTCATACAATTTCCAGTTCATTTTATCATTTGTATAAATGGGCACTAATTGTTCCTCCTCTTCAGTATTAAATTTATCTTATAACTGAAGACCATTTTTAACTGTTTTTAAGCTACATACATAATTTTCCTTGAATCTTTTCTCATAGGTTCTACATTTCATTACTTTAATTATCTTTATATTCCCTTGCTAGCTTTCTTTCCATGTATTCAAATTTCTTCAATGTATTGGATCCTTAAAGAGAAATACACTACAAAAAATAGTAAGATTATCGAACACAGCTCTTTGAGATTAGATGAGAACATGGATATAAAAGACATTTGTGAGGCAATGATATGTCTTCTCAATACAAAGGTTATAAATCTGAAAAATTTTTAAGACATTTTACAGTTGAGAAACATACCATATGGGAAGAAAAAAAAAAAAAAAATGTTTGGGATCCCAGGCCAGAAGTACAGTTGTGAAAGCCTTGCATTTATTTTTTATATATCTACAGAAAAATATACTAAATAAAGAAAATTTCACTGGGACATTTTTGTTTGCCTCTGGCATGTTTAACAGCATTTCTATGTGCACATTTTGGTTTCATAAACAATGTCCATTATACTTCAAGCAAGTTATTAGCAACTTTTTTTTTAGTTTTTTTCTAACAATGGAATATTTCTTTCCTCTGATTTTTTTAATCACCTGCCTAACTTTTTTATATATTTAGGAATCAAATTTCTAATTCATACATACTCATAAGTGTTTTGAATATGTGATACTGAAGCATCATCTAGCACTCCAAGATGTACAGAGAAGATCAAAACAGCATAATTTATTTGATGCATTATGTGATCATATTTTAGGAAATAGCATGTAATGAGGGTAGAATCAGAAAACTGCAAGCTACACAATATGCAACTGCCTTTCAGACTGTGATATTATAATTTACATGAAGTAGATTAAGAATAGGAACTCTGGTGGTGCAGTGCCTAAGGCATTTGAATGCTAACCAGAAAGCTAGTGGTTCAAAGCCACTGGCCACTTCTCGGAAGAAGATTGGGCAATCTACTTCCATAGTGATACTGTCTCAGAAACCTAAGGAGGCCTCACTATGAGTCGGATCCGACTCAATGGCAGTGAGTTTGCTTTTCTGGTTTAGATTAAGAATGTCCTTATTTAGTGAAAAATAAATCCACATGCATTAGAAGTTTGCCTAAGAAGATTTTATGTCTAGAGAAATATTAGATATTAACAGTTTAAAACCAAACTCACTGCCATGGTGTCGGATCCGACTCACAGCGAACCCTCCTTGGGTTTCTGAGGTGGTATCTCTACGGAATTAGATCACCCAATTTTCCTTCTGAGGAATGGCTGGTGGGTTTGAACCTCCAGCCTTCTGGTTAGCAGTCAAATGCCTTAGACACTACACCACCAGAACTCCCACCAACAGTTTAGACATAAGAAATTCTTAAAAGGTATCCCACTAGTAATGTCTCTAAACACTATTCCAGAGCTATGATTTGGCAAGCCACAGACAGTATCTGTCCTTTGTAGTATTTGGCCAGCACTCCCTCTGCTGTCATTAACCATGACTCCTTCTCCCCTTAATGTGATCTGTCTGGCCCATGGCAATTTTGAGTTTACAACCAACATTCACTATAAACCTCTCTTTAAAAATGAAGTCTAGATATCCAAACATCATTCCATTGCCACTGAGTCAATTCCAACTCACAGTGAACCTCCAGGACAGGGAAAAACTGCCCCAGGAGGTTTCCAAGGCTATAATCTTTATGGAAGTAGATTGCCACATCTTTCTCCCATGGAGCCATTAGTGGGTTTGAACCTCCAATCTTTCTATTAGCAGGCAAGCACTTAACCACTGTGACACTTGGGCTCCTTTCCATGTATCATAAAAACTCTGAAATCGGCATGCCACAGTAATTTTAAAGTGAGAAGTTATTCGCAGCTGTCAGTCAACATAATTTCTATTTTATCTGTTATATACAGGCATAATCATCCCTTCTACATTGCACCATATCTGTATAATTTTCTTTTCCTCTTTTAATAGGATAAAAATAACAAAAAAATCATTTATTCATTCTTATTTAATACTATTTCACTCTGTCTCTCTCTCTGTCTCTCTCACCCACACACACATACACACACACAAGATTCAGAAGATATTGGATGAGAATCGGGAGCCCTGGTGGCATATTGCCTAAGTCATTTCACTGCTAACCAGAAGGCTGGCAGTTCAAACTTGCCAGCTACTCCTCGGAAGGAAGATTGGGCAAACTACTTCCGAAGAGATACCACTTCTGAAACTCAAGGGGGGGGGGTGGCTATGATAATCCACTGGATGACAGTGAGAGTTAGAAGATAAATTAGGTAGAAAATAATAGCTTTCCCTCATCCTATTGTAACTGTACTTATTTCTATGAGTGCATATGATGTATTTGGGTATTTCCAGATATAAACTAACCTCACAGAGCCCTATGAGGTATATACTAGTATTACTATTTCACTGATACTCAACAAACTCATCTAATCTGCTTAAATGTAAGTGGTATGGCAGGGATTCAAGATCACATCTCTCTGACCTCACCAAAAAAGAAAATAAAAAAATGAAAAAATCCAAAAACATGCTGTTTGAGGTTATCTCAACCAATTTAGAGTCCCTGTTAAATTTCAAAGAATTTTGAAATCCAAACACAGAGGAATGTTTTAAAAGTTGGTGTTCCTATGTAATATAACCTATGCATTTCAACTTTTTTTAGGAGAATCCTATGTGCCATTTCTGTTCCCAATGGCATGAGCATTGCCACTAGAAAGTATTCCTGAACTTTTAAAAGATAGTTTACTTTCAGATTAATTTCATATTGAGATGAAAATTTATGATCTAACAACAAATCAACTTTCAACCATCTTTTCAAAGACAGTCATATTTATAAGTTAAACCTTATGTAAATATTATTCAAGTAATAATAAATATATAGAAATTTTATATCTGAGAAAGAGTGACTTTTATCAGAGAAAAACTGAACCTTGAAATAAAAAAAAAGAAAAACAACTGTCTATCTGCTCATGTAAAACACCTGTGGAAAAGAAGACACTAAAACTAAAAGGTCATTGCAGACCAAATATAAATTAGGGATTTCAGAAATCCCAAAGCAATCCATAAAAACACAGTTAATACATGCATAGATACACTTACGTAAAGGACATGTCTCCTTAATTTGAGACTTCTAGATTTAGTAGTTTAGTATCAACATAATGAAACTGTTACCCTTTTGACAGATCATGTATTATAGTATTGTTGTTGTTATCTGCCATAGAGTAGTCTTGGAGCCATTGTGACCTTATGTACAACAGACAAATCATATAGCTAGCTGCTGAATTAATCTTTTCTATAAAACAATTGTTTTTTGTTAATCAGATTTGTGTAATTCTAGTAAGTGGGCTATATGCACAATATTTACTTTAAATGGACATTTAATTTGTACATAATGCTAGAAATTTATTCAGAAGCCCAGTTTTACATATATGAATATTTACAGTATATAACATATAATGATATACATATTTAACATAGGAAATAGAATTGTTACCAAATATAGCTTTTTCAAAATAAGTCTGAGTGCATTTTTACTGGTGGAATGACTCTTATACCTTCTTGATAGCTTGCAATACTGCAAGTGCACTTGGGAGCAATTGGGTCTTGGCTTGAGGCATGAGAGTGGCACTGAGAACAGATTGCTGCTGTTAGTGTTTAGTGTGAAAGACTAGAGACTGCTGTGTAGATAAAGAGAGGGGTTATTTTTCGTACCTTCCAGCTCTCTCCGTTTTTCTGCTCAGATAACCCTGCCCAACTGAATAGATTTCCCACTAGGTTTATTATCTTGAAGGAAGACCCTTTATTTTATGGTACTCTGATGGGATATGCCAGCTAGTGTTCACCCCCTCTTTTGCCCATTGCCAATTACTTTGAGCTCCATTACTTTCCTCAGAATAAACATCATTGCCAACTCTCAACTCCCAGATGACTTCATAAAGGGTAAGAAGGAGAAAAGGGGAAGGGCAAGCCTGGCTAGCTGTGGAACACTGGATATTTTCCTCCCACTGCCAAGGTCTTGATTTAGAATTTGCAGCTACAGAATCTGGCCAGTTGTACTGCATAACCAAAAGAACAAACTCACTGCTGTCGAGTCAGATCCAACTCTTAGCAGCCCTTCCTCAGGTTTCCCAGGTGGTATCACTATGAAAGTAGATTGCCCAATCTTCCTTCTGAGGAGTGGCTGGTAGGTTTGAATTTCCAGCTTTCTGGTTAGCAGTCAAATGCCTTAGGCACTATGCCACCAGAGCCCCTGCTGTACTGCAATGATCATATTTATTTATATTTTCTCCCAAAGGCATAATAGTTTGATATTTGATAGTATATATCTATATAAATAAACAATGATATGTAAAATTGTCTCTTGTTGGTGGGTTGCTGACATAAATCCTGTGTCTCTTAGCTCCTCAATTTTGATGATTCCACTAGTCTGAGACCAATAGATGAGTACACTATTCAAATCAAGTATGACCTAGTTTGCGCTGTCCTTTTCTATTGGAGGTCTTTCTGACCTTTCAATGATACAATCTAACCCATCATTGAAAGTATTAGTTGATTTGGATTTGAGTGTCTCTGAGTAGTTTTATCACACCTTTTCACAATTTAAAAAAAATCCTTCAGGATGTTAATTCACCGATGTTTGCATACACAGGAATTAGGGTAACTTTAAACATCTAAAAACCTCTGGCACACTGAACCCTGCATTATCTTCACCAAAAATGTGAGGCACTTTCACATTATTGTAAATAAATAAATAAATAATAACAAACTCATTGCCTTCGAGTTGGTTCCAACTCATAACGGCCCCTCCTTGGGTTTCCGATTGTAAAGTCAGTGGATAAACAAATATGGAAACATTTACAGGGGAAAATTGGATTACAAATGAGTGGTGAATTAATTGATTAAAAGGACAGTAGTCTACCATATCTTTACATATTATTGGTTTAATATTTAAAGAATATATGCTCTTGTGCCATAGTGCCTAAGGCATTGGACTGCTAACCAGAAGGCTGGCGGTTCAAACCCACCAGCCACTCCTAAGATGGAAAATTAGACAATCTAACTCCTTAGACATACTGCATCGGAATCCCAAGGAGGGGTCACTATGTGTCAAATTGACCCGGTGACAGTGAGTTTTTTGTGTTTTATACGCATATATATGTCAGGATTTACACTGATATCATCTCAATTAATCCCCACCTAAATAACCCTGTTTCACAGATGATACAATTGATACCTAAGACCAAGTAAGGGGTACATCTGGCATTTAAACTCAAATCTCGGACCCCCAAACCTATCCTTCTTTCTGAAACAGGCCACACGTTGGGAACTCGCTGTTAAGAATAGCTATTAAAATTCTACCTGATTGGCTAGTTCTATGCATTGTGAGAACTTGGCAAGTAGGAAAGGTTTCCTGACTATAAATGAAGAGTAAATTTAAGTCTTGTTTTGTCCAGCTGGATGTCTCTCATCAATCTTTATAAATGTTGTTCATTAGTCAAGGGGATTTAGATACCAAGTGGCCTAGTGCTGAAGTTAAATCCCAAGGTGGAGTGTGGTCTAGACAGGCAGAGGATAAATAGCTAATGTGACTACCCAAAGCTGAGTGTCTAAATTCACCCCCACTCACTGCAGACCTTTGAGTAACACGCATAGAAAAACACAGCATTCTGGAATTGGTCGATCTATTTTAATTCAACGACATTTTGATGTACATTGTCACTTAGTTCATTCCATTTTTTCAGTGGACAAAGAGCACAATGGATTCTTTATGTCGGCTTATGTATAAGAATTCTGATGTGCAGGCTTTAGAAGAGAACCAGGCAGATTAAGTAAATGTGGACACAAATGAATCACTTTCATCTCTAATTAAATTTGTTCTCTGTGCTTAATTATCACTATAAAATGGTAAAGCAGGTTGTATGCACTAAGTTGTTTTTTTTTTAAAGTAATAACCAAGAGGAACTCACAGCTTAAAAGGAAATGAAACCATTCCTCCGCCATTAGCTTAACTTTCATTTACATTAATGTGATCAAGATAAACAATCTGAGAGAAAGATAAACTTCTTAGCTAGGTTGTTTAAAATAATAATAAAACAACTCAGGAGATTTAGTGTTAGAGCCACAAATGGGAAAGTTTAAAAAGCATACATACACTATCATGAATGGTGTAAATAAGACACTAGTGGGAAACGAGTTGACAGACTAATCCAATCGTGTGTCAGTTATCATTGTTCATTCACAGAGATCCCAATTATAAGGGAACGAAGTTTATAATTTCATCAATGCCTCCTTGGGTCAATGTGAAAACAACCCTTCTCTCAATAAGAAAACAATGATTCTATCTCATACAGAATTACTTGTTTCATTCATGAACAGTGTCAGACAAATATAAA
>NW_006922093.1:1818292-1834598 GCF_000298275.1 Orycteropus afer afer | reverse complement strand
TAGTGGCTAAGGCACTTGACTGCTAACCAGAAGGCTGGTGGTTCAAACCCACCAGCCACTCCTCAGAAGGAAGATGGGGCAATCTATTTCCATAGTGATACTGCCTCGGAAACCCAAGGAGGGGTCGCTATGAGTCGGGTCCGACTCAATGGCACATAACAACAACAACAACATATATTTATACACATTACAAGCAAAATAAAAAAGCAAAGTAAAAGTTGTCAGTTAACTTTTTAAAATAGTTTTTTAAAATCTTGATGTACAATCACACTGTCACTGCACAGCAGCAAAGAGCATGCATAAAGTTGTAATTTTAAAGGGAAATACATATTTTGCTTGGACACATGTCCCATCCTACTACACAGACAATCTCTGCTATTTCTCCAGTATGTCCCCAGATTCTCTCTCCATTTTCTGTTGCTGCCTTGGTGAGGCCATCATTATTTCTCACGTGCACTACTATGATGACTTACCTAACTTATTATTATTACCCAAAATCCATTCTTCACAAGGCAATAAGATCATCTTTAAAAATGTAAACTGAATTATTTCACTTTCTTGCTTAGAATCTTACAACTTTCTTTTGAACTAAATTAGAATTCCAACACTTTCTAGTTGTCTACAATATCCTAACGTCCTCCAGTGCTGCAAAACTGTGCTTATCTACTGACCTAATGGTTGGCCATTTGAACCTACCCAGTTGCATCATGAAAGAAAGATCTGATGATCTCCTTTATAAAGTGTACATCCATGAGGCAGTTCTACTCTGTATCACATGGAGTGGCCATGAGTTGGAAACAACAAAATAGCAATAATTAGTTTTTTTTTTCCTCCAGTTTGTTATTCAAATGCCTACAGGAACTGTTTAAACTCTGCTCACTTCTCTAAACTCACGCTGTGCTATGACTCCCAACACATGCCTTTCCAGCTACACCGTGCTTCTTTCTGTTTCTAAACAGTGCCTTAGTACTTGAACTTGTTATTTCTCTTTCCCTGACTTACTTTTCCCCCATATTGCCATGTGGCCGAGTCCTTATGTTTCACCATAAAGTTCCAATCTTTAGAAAAGAGTCCCTTAAGCACCAAAGCTACAGTGGCCTTACCTGTCAGCCTCCATGGCATCACTGTTAATTTTTTTGTTCATAGAATTTTTCACTCTTAAAAGTTAGCTTGCTTATGTTTTTATCTTGGATGGTTTGTTTTCTCTCTCCCATAAAAAGAATGAAAGATCTAATTATCTTCCTCACTGTTGGATTTTTGATACCTAACGAGAGTTCCTGGCATGAAGAAGGTGTTCAATGCATTTATACATGTATGAGTTAGGGAGACCTACCCTAAAACCTGACTATTCTACTCTGGTAAGAGCTGCATACATTAGAGAGAAACACGTATTTCATTCCCTTTATTCTCTGCATTATACCTTGTTGTTGTTAGGTGTCACCGAGCAAAGTCCGACTCATAGCAATCCCATGCACAACAGAATGAAACACTGTCCAGTCCTGTGCCAGCTTCACAATCCTTGCCACACTTGAGCCCATCATCACAGCCACTGTGCCAATCCATCTTACTGAAAACTTTCCTTTTATTTATTTTTTTTCTGACCCTCCACTTTACCAAATATGATATCCGTCGCCAGGGAATGGTCCCTTTTGACAACATGACCAAAGTAGGTGAGACCAAGTCTGGTCATTCTTGCTTGCAAGCAGCACTCTGACTATACTTCTTCCAGGCCAGATTTGTTAGTTCTTCTGGCAGACCATAGCACTTTCAGTACTCTTTGCCAACATGACAACTCAAAAGCATCAAAGTTTTTTTTTTTTTTTTTTAATTATTATAATCGTCCAGTTTTCACATGCATATGAGGTGACTGAAAATACAATGGCTTGGATTAGGTGCACCTTAGTCTTCAAGGAGACTTTGTTCTTCAGCACTTGAAAGAGATCTTTTGCAGCAGATTTGTCCAATGCAATATATCGTCTAATTTCTTGACTGCTGCTTCTGTTGGTGTTATAAATAAGCAATAATCTACTTCTTCTTCTCTTCTCTCTACCCTCGCTCCTCTAAATTTTCAGAATCAATATTTATTTGAAATAAAAAGCACCCCCAACCGAAAATGCATATATCATCAAAACACCCTGATTCCTATAAAAAAGAAACCCCACCGCCCTTCACTCTATGTTTCTATCATTTGACATAAAGTTTAGAAAAAATAGGACCAGATATCCCACCTCTGTCCCAGGAACTCAAATAAAAACTCACTGCCATCAAGTAGGGTCTGACCCATAGTGACCCCTCCTTGGGTTTCCTAGGTGGTATCACTACGGAAGTGGATTGCCCAACCTTCCTTCCAAGGAGAAAGAGGTATTCATTCTTTTCCTGTCTTTCCAGTCTCTGAATTGTTTGGCTTCCCTTCATTCATTTCTAGGGTCCTATACAGGAGCTCTGATAGCATAGTGCCTAAGGCACTTGACTGCTCACCAGAAGGCTGGCGGTTCAAACCCACCAGCCACTCCTCGGAAGGAAGGTTGGGCAATCCTACTTCCGTAGTGATACTGCCTCGGAAACCCAAGGAGGGGTCACTATGAGTTGGGGCCGACTCGACGGCAAACAACAACAACAACAACATACAGAGAACCTGAGGTACAGTTAAAACAAAGGCACATATAGCAGTACACAATGAAATCAAGACATTTTATCTTTTCATTTATGTCTATTATCTTGAACCCTTAACAACATCATCTTTAACATTCATTTGATTACTATGCATCAATTACTGGCTTATCTACTATTATTATGCCAGTTTTCCAACTTCAGAACAAGTAATATAATCTGCTTACTTTATTTTTTTTTAATTTCCATTTATCTCCATATCATATGATTGTTATATCATATTGAAATTGCCTGTTTAACACAATGTAGCCTAAAATACATCATCTACAATATGTATATGTTTTTATCATTGATTTTAAACACGACTGTTCTGGTTACCCAGTGCCGCTCTGACAGGAATATACCACAAATGTGGATGGCTGAGCAAACAGGAGTTTACTCTCTCATAGTTTAGAGGCTTTAAGTTGAAATTTAAACTGTCAGGCCCTAGAGGCTAAGTGAAAGCCCCTCAACTGTGGGCTTCAGCTCTGTTCTTGCTCCTGGCCCACTGAAGCTAGAGGCATCTCTTCACTCAGGAAGCTACTGGTTGCTGAGGCTGTCAAGCCCAAGGTCAACACATAAAATGGCACAGTCTTGATGTTACCAAACAACATGTCAGGCCATTAACTCAAGTCCATTGTAAGTCCCAAAGTCAGCAAAGTATGGCAGACTGCTGAACAATGACACGGCTACATGCAGGGTGCTAGCATGCCATAAACTAGAGACCATTCCCCACGGCTTCTGCTTATATACAGGAAGCAGACCACAGTCCCTAAAGCAGCTAACTCAGCTACTCACAGCAGATTCCACCATGGAGTTGATTACCAGTCTCATCATGGGCAATACTACATCGAGCTGTCTAGCCACTCAACCAGGCCCAGCCAAGTTGACACACAAACTGAACTAAGACAATCCCACCCCCTGTCAACCTGGCATCTGTAACAAATCTTCATTGGGTGGCATCTGTACAGATCTTTCTCACTGGGTGGCTCCAGTCCCCTAGTTCCTCTAGGTGGCAACCTCACTCCTCGGGCCTGGCAGGCCCCGTTCCTCTCCCTCTTGGGCATGGCAGCCCCACCCCCTCACTCTTGGGCAGTGGCTATGGCTCCATCCCACTGGCTCACATGAATGAGCAGCCCCACACTCCAGAACCAAGTTGGTGAAGGCCTGACTCTTTGAAACTAGGTGGCTGTTGTGGTTCCACCCCCAAAGGCCATGGTCCTACCCTTAAGGCTGAGGCAGCTCTGCTTCCCGTTTCCTTGGTCTCTCTGCTTCTGCCCATTAATGCCAAAGGCAACCCACTCTGCTGGAAAACTTCCTGCCCAAAAAGCACTTGGCTTTCTTGCTCCATGGGCTAGCCAACCTGCTACTCCATTTCAAGCCAGTCTATTCACCAATTAATGCCCGAAAGCAACCCACTCTGCCAGTAAGCCACCTGTGCAACGGCACCTGGCTTTCTCCACCATGGGCTGGTAAGCTTGTTGCTGTTTGATGCCGGTCTCTGGGCTCTGCTCCTGCCATCTCTCATGCTGCATGCCAGGGACTCTCTGCCAGGGTCTCAGGTCAAGGACGCACTCCACTCCTGTTTCCACATTTTAGGTATCTGTCAGAGTAGCACCCCACTCTCTTGGTACCATATTCTGTTCTGGTTACCTAGTGCCAGTCTGACAGGAACATACCACAAATGGGGTGGCTTTAACAAACAGGAGTTTATTGTCTTACAGTTTGGAGGCTTTAAGTCATAGTTCAAAATGCCAGGCTCTAGGGGCTGGGTAAAAGTCCCTCAACCATTGAGTTCATCTCTGCCTCCTGCTCCCAGTCGACCAGAGTTAGAGGGTTTTCTTCACTCAGACAGCTGCTGGCTGCTGAGGCTGATAAGCCCAAGGTTGACAAGTAAAAAGGCACAGTCCCGGTATTACCAAACAACATGGCAGGCCATTAACTCAAGTCCATTCTAAGTCCCGAGGTCAGCAGAGCATGCCAGGCTGCTGAAAAATGACACGGCCGCATGCAGGGTTCAAGTGTTGCCATAAGCTAAAGCCTGTTCCCCAAGGCTTCTCCTTATATACAGGAAGCAGACCACAGTCCCTAAGGCAGCTACTCAGCTGCTCACAGTAGATTCCACCATGGAGTTGATTACTAGTCTCATGATGGGGAATACTACATTCAGCTGCCAGCCACTCAACCAGGCCCAGCAAAGTTGACACACAAACTGAACTACCACAAAGACTGTCATCATCTCTGCTATTTCCTGATTTTCCCAATTATCAATTACCATCTCCTCCTTCACATGTCCCTTCACTGTGTCACACATTCAACATTTCTGGAGCAATCTTCTGGACACTATGCTAAATGTCAGTATAGCGAAGATGAATAAAACAAAAAGCCTTTATTCTCAAAAACATCTCACGTTTTAGTGGCTTAAATTCAAATGGTTTCTAATCTAGAACTATCAACAATTTTGAAATGCATAAACTAAGTCATTATACAGCTAAGTCACTATACAGTTTCTATTTTATGTCTTAGGCAATCTTTTCCTCTCATGTGACTAGGTATTGCATATTAAATGTTTATAACTGTGACTAAAATAGCATATCTCCATGAGGCTCTCCTAATTAATAATTTTATGACCACTACTCTGCCAGAGATCATTTGGAATATTCAGTTTCCTGCACCATTATAACAGAATATTTTTATTTAGTTTTATGTGTCAGATATTTTAGTTCTTTTGGTTAAGAACATAAACTGTCAAGCAGGTTCTAGACTAGACTTTAAAATTAAATCTAATTGACTATGTGTAAATTATACCTTGATAAAAAAATAAAAATCAGATAAAATAATCCATGTTAATATTTGAAGAACATGTATGTTTTGTCATTTTTATAATGGATGCTACAATATTAATAAAGTTTTCTGCCTGCCTCCCCCTACCCCAGACCTAGGCCAAATAAACATCCCAAAACACCAAAAAAACAAACACACTGCCATCAAGTCATATCCGACTCACAGCAACACCTTCGTAGGTTTCCAAGGCAATATCACTATGGAAGTAGATTGCCCAATCTTCCTTCCAAGGAGTGGCTATTGGGTTTGAACCGCCAGCCTTCTGGTTAGTGGTCAAATGCCTTAGGCACTGAGCCACTGGAGCTCCAACCCGAAATAAACCTAGGTCATCCATATATATCCAAATAAACATACATCACCAATATATTGTTAGGAAGGATATAAAATCCCACCAGGTAAATCATGTTGATTAAATAATAGATTCTATACTTCATTTTCTAACAGACTGCTTCTCGCTATAGATTTATTGATGGATATTATTTCTATATCCAAATTATCTTTCGTTTGTTCAATAAACAGAGATTTTTTTTTTTCCAGGAGAAACAAATCCAATAACAAATTTCCCCAGAAGAAAATATTTGGTACATAAATATCTTTATTTTGTCTTACAAGTATAATTTTAAGTTTCAAAACATGGTAAGATTTTTTTCAAATTCTGGAGTAAAGGACAATAATAGTGCTTATCAAAGCAAATTTTGACATACATATTATTATGGAATTCAGTGTATTACCAAGGTGTAAAATTCTGTGTACAATTCCTTCATTTATAACAGCATATGGAGATCAATACTCACTGGAAAATATATCAAAGGAATTTGTTTCATTTCCAAAACTGCTACTAACTAACTGTGTATGTCTGAACAAGTTAGTTTTATCCTCTGTATTCCTCAATGGTCTCATCTGTTAAATGGGAATAAAAGTTCCTTAAAGGGTCATTATTAAGGAGTAAATGACAGAAAAATTCATTATTTTTATAGTGAAAAGGGCTTGCAGAATATTAATGATGTACTTATGGGCTCTGGTGGCATAGTGCCTAAGGCATTTGACTGCTAACCAGAAGGCTGGCAGTTCAAATCCATCAGCCACTTCTTGGAAGAAAGGTTGGGCAGTCTGCTTCCATAGTGATACTGCCTCAGAAACCCAAGAAGGGGTTCCTATGAGTTGAGATCGACTCAACAGCAGCGAGTTTGGTTTTTGGTTTTTAATATTATAGAAATATATGTCTCACATCTAAGGCCAGCATCATGTTTAATGGTAAAAAATGTACAGGGGCAACTATTGTGAAGGATAAAACAGGGATAACCAACAATAACAATTAGCAACATTATTTAAGGAATTCTATGATATCATCAGAGAAGGAAAGAAGATGAAATAATAAATTCAGAATTAAAAAATAGCTATTCTGTACAACATAGGATTCTATGCAATCATTTAAATAGATTAACAATTAGGATGTGTCATAATCCCTGAGTGATAATTATAAATCAAATATATAGCATATAAAAGTTGTATAAAAAACATTTATAAAGTAATACATGTGTATATCATTTCTGTAATGATATGCTCCACATTTTTGGTTTCCAGTGAACTGGCATGCTTGATCTTTTGGAGCAAGAAGATTTTTGCTATTTATTATACTGTAGTTTGTATCATTTGGAATAGTTTTACTATGGACTTTTCCAAATAGAAATATAATAGGAAACTGATAAAAAAAAAACAAAAAAAAAAACGGCTATTTCTCTATAAGGGACCCAGGATATCCAAACCAATCTTAAAAAGAACAAAATCAGGTGAATCAGAATTCCTGATTTCCAAAATCACAACATAACAGAAATCAAGACAGTGCAGTACTAGCATAAGGATAGATATACAAATAAATAAAACACAATCATGAGTCCAGAAACAAATCCTCACATTTATGAGAAAGATAATTCAATTAAAACAATGTTCAATAAATGGTGCTGGGACAATGGGGACTTGAAGAAGAATGACATGAGACCCTTACCTCACACCATATACAAAACTTAAATGAAAATGAATCATGATTAAATTTCACAGCTAAAACTATCATCTCCTTGAAGAAAACAGGAGAAAATCTTTGTGACCTGGAATGTTGCAATGGCTTCTTAATGTAACACCAAAAGCACATGTGGCAAAAGAAAATTTAGATATATTAGACTTTTCAAAAGTGAAATATTTTGTGCTGAAAATGATACAATCAAGAAACTAAAAATACAAACCTCAGAATAAAAGAAAATATTTGCAAATCAGACATCTGATAAAGAAATTATACCCAGAATATATCAAGATTCCTTACAACTTAATAATAAAAATGCACACAATCTAATTAATCATGCAAAGGATCTAAATAGTTATTTCTTCAAAGAAGAATACAAATGTCATATGTGAATATCAAATAAGACCCAGTATCTTTAGTCAGGAAAATGCAAATCAAAAGCACAGTGAGATACTATTTCACACCTACTTCTTGTTGTTGTTATGTGCCGTGGAGTCAGACCTGACTCATAGTGACCCTTCCTTGGGTTTCCAAGGTGGCATCACTACAGAAGTAGATACAGCTACTAGGATGCCTAAATCAAAGTAATGGATGATAGCAAGTTTCAGTGAGAAAGGAGAGGAACTGCAGTCCTCAATATCAATCATTGCTGGTGGGTATATAAAATGATGTGGTTACTTTGGAGAAGAATTTGGCAGATCCTCAAACTGTTAAAAATAGAGTTACCACAGACATTTCACTCCTAGGTACATATCCAAAAGAAATGAAAGGATACCAACACAAAAGCTTGTATACAAACATTCATATCACCTTATGACACAAAAACTAGAAACAATACAAATGTCCATCAACTGATAAATGGATAAACAAAATGTGGCACATTCATGCAATGATGTATTATTGAACAATAAAAGGAACTTATGTGTATTATAACAAGGAATCTGGAAAATGTGGTCACAGAGAAAAGCCAGTTCAGAAGACTACATATTGCATATTTGTACTTATATAAAATGCCCCAAAAAGGTACCACATAAAGGTAGAAATGTAGATTGGTGGAGCCAGATACAGGAATTACTACCAATGGTTATGGATTTCTTTTCCATGGGAGAAAACTGTTCTAAATTAGATCATGGTGATGGTTGCAGAGCTCAGAGAATATACTAAAAAAAAAAACCAAAGACATATATAAACTGCAAAGGTTAAAGTTAAGGGCATATGAATTAAATCTCAATAAAGCTGTTATTTAGAAATTATTAATCACAAGAAGAATATTTTTGTAATGCTATTTTATAATACCATGCACAGAGTAGGTGCCTAATACAAAAAAAAAAAAAAAAATCCACTGTCATTGAGTCCATTCTAACGTATGTTGTTGTTGTTGTTATATGCCGTCGAGTCAGCCCCGACTCATAGCGACCCCTCCTTGGGTTTCCGAGGCAGTATCACTACTGAAGTAGGATTGCCCAACCTTCCTTCCGAGGAGTGGCTGGTGGGTTTGAACCGCCAGCCATCTGGTTAGCAGGCAAGTGTCTTAGCCACTATGCTACCAGAGCTCCCTAATGTATAGCAATGATAAAGGACAGAGTAGAACTGCCCCAAGGGTTTCAAAACCAAAAACCAAACTCCCTGCTGTTGAATCGATTCCAAATCATAGTAATATGTTGTGTTGCCAAGGCTGTAAATCTTTATGGAAGCAGACTGCCTCATCTTTCTTCCGTGGAGTAGCTTATGGCTTCAAACCACCGACCTTTTGGTTACCAGCCAAACTCCTTAACAAGTACACCACTAGAGCTCATTCCCCAAGGGTTTACAAGGCTGTAAATCTTTATGAAAGCAGAGGTGTCTGATAGAGACTGCTTAAATGTTTAATGGGCTTAAGTGAATGAAATATGAAGGCCTTTACTGAAATATATTTAGGGAGAAGGAAACTTATTTGGCAAGCAGACATAAAAGAGAAAATGAATGATTTGGGGATATCTATATTAAATAATGTAAACTTATTCTAAAATGATTGGCACTTTTTATAAATGTAAAGATTTATAAAATCAACCTTTTATATGAAAAAGAAACAACTGAGATTTAAGTATTCCATTACTTCAAAATAGCTTCCTACTGATAGCTTTACTAGTGCAAGTAATGGCCAATTAAACTGAAGGATTAAAAGAACTAGCTTGTGGAAGCAAAATGAACAAGCTTCAACAGCAAACATGCACCAGCTGAAGGTATTTCAAAATTACCAGAGTTAATAAAAAAGTCACTTTGATAGCATCTTCCTTTGAGGAGTTCTGTTTCTTTTTTTCAGACATTACCTAATTAAATCTCAAAATATATAAGGTTGTGTAATCAACTCTCAAGATTCTTCTGAGAATCTTATTGGAAAAGTAAACCTTTCATCTGAACATTTATTTTAGTCCCTTTCTCTCTTTTGTTCTAGGCAGAAATTGAATCTTATTACTATTCTGTGCAAATTCTTTTATTCCATTTCCATATTTGCAACTTGTTCATGGATAGTGGAGCATATTCTGTGGAAGTGACCCTTAACAACCACCAGTCAAAAGTGAAACTGCAGCCATTCATACATGCGATTGTTATTGTTGTTTACTGTTCTCAGGTTAGTGAGGATAACCTGAACATTCATAATGATGGATTGGAATGTCACACATTTTAGTGTATCCTGAATGAATGCACAATGTGCTGGAAAATGTTACAGAGAAAGTTTTCTAAAAATCTCCATCGTGTTCAATCTTGCACTAATAATTATTTTTCACATAATGAAGGAGGTGAACATAAACAAAAAAAAAAATCTACCAAAATTAGTGCAAATACAATTTTATCAGAGAAGAGAAGATTTGAAAGTAGTGATTGCAAACTAGGGGTACTTTTGTCCACCAGGGGATGTATGGCAATACTGAGACAGTTTGTTTCTCAGGACTCAGAAGAGGTGTGCCACTGGCATTTAGTGGGTAAAAGGTGCTGCTGACCATACTACAACGCACAAGATAGCTCCCACAACAACAAAAGTCCAACTCAATACATCAATATTACCAAGGTTGAAAACTCAGATTTAAAATAAACCCATGGAGTATCACATGTGCTATGATAATTATACAAAATCTTGAGGTCTTCTGTAAACAAATAATTATTGTTGAATGTTTCATAATAATAAGAGCTAATCCCTACAAAGAAGGCCAGTTAATAGTAGTAGTATTCAAATTTATGCACCAACCACTAAAGGTAAAGATGAAGAAATTGAAGATTTTTATCAACTTCCGCAGTCTGATACTGACCAAACATACACTCAAGATGTATTAATAATTACTAGTAATTAGAATGTGAAAATTACAAAAAAGGAAGCAGTATCAGCAGTTGGAAAATAGGCCTTGGTGAAAGATATGACGCCAGAAAATGCATCATAGAATTTTGCAAGACCAATAACATATTCATTGCAAATACCTTTTGTCAACAACATAAATGGAAACTATACATGTGGACCTCAAGAGATGGAACACACAGGAATCAAATCAACTGCATCTGTAGAAAGAGGTAATGGAGAAGTCTAATACCATCAGTGAGAACAAGGCCAAGAGCTGACTGTGGAATAGACTATCAATTGCTCATATGCAAGTTCAAGTTGAAGCTGAAGAAAATTAAAACAAGTCCAGAGAAGCCAAAATAAGACCTTGATCATGTCTTATCTGAATTGAGAAACCATTTGAAGAATAGATTTGATACATTGAACACTAAGGACAAAAGAGCAGATGAGTTGTGTGACAACATCAAACACCAAGAACAATCATACATGAAGAAAATAAAAGGTCTTTAAAAAAAAGCAGGGAAGAAAAGACCAAAAGGGATGTCAGAAGAGATTCTGAAACTTGCTTTTGAACACAGAGTGGCTAAAGAGAATGAAATAAATGCTGAAGTGAAAGATCTGAACAGAAGATTCGATGAGAAGCTTGAGAAGACAAAGTAAAGTATTATAATGACATGTGCAAAGACCTGGAATTAGAAAAACAAAAGGGAAGAACATACTTGGTATCTCTGAAGCTGAAAGAACTAGAGAAAACATTCAAGTCTCAAGTTCAATACTGAAGGATTCTTTGGGCAAAATATTGAAAGATGTAAGAAGCATCAAAAGAAGATGGAAGGAATACATAGAGTCACTGTAACATTCAACCATTCCAGGAGGTAGCATATGATCAACAACCTATTGTATTGAAAGAAGTCCCAGCTTCATGGAAAAAATTGGCAAATAACAAGGTTCCAGGAATGACAGAATATCAATTGAGTTGTTCCAATAAACGGATGCTGTGCTGGAGGCACTTACTCATCTATGCCAAGATAATTTGGAGACAGCTACCATGGTGGTTAAATTTGAGTGTCAGCTTGGCAGGGCCTGGTTGAGTGACTGGGCAGCTGGTGGTAGCTATTCCCCATCATGAGAATGGCAATCAGCTCCATGGTGGGACCTACCACAAGCAGCTGAGTTACCATTGAGTCACTTCCGACTCGATAAGGAGAAACCAATTGTTGCATCTTAGATGTCTGCTTGCAAGCATTTAAGATCCTAGTCACTACTTACCAAAGTAGGATGTAGAACAATGTTTTTGTGTAGTATGTTCTGCCAATTGGGCTTGATGTCCTCTGTGACCATGGTACTCAGCTCATGCACCCAGTGATTAGCGCCCTCAGGGTATTTGGTGGTGGCTAAGAAGTTGCTCTTTGTTCTGTTGTTGCTGTTATTGTTAGGTGTCGTCGAGTCATTCCTGACTCATAGCGAACCTGTGCACACCAGAACGAAACACCACCCGATCCTGCATCAGTTCTATGATCCTTGTTATATTTGACCCCATTGTGGAATCCACTGTGTCAATCCATCTCATTGAAGGCCTTCCCCTCTTTCGTCGACTCTCCACCTTACCAAGCATGATGTCCTTCTCCAGGGAATGGTCCCTTATGACAACATAACCAAAGTAGGTAAGACAAAGTCAGGCCATGCTCGCTTCCAAAGAGCATTCTGGCTGTCCTGGGGGAACCAGGACAGAACTGTTATTATTTTTTTAACAGTCCATGGTACTTTCAGTATTCTTCGCCAGCACCACAAGTCAAAAGCATCAATTATTCTTCGGTCTTCCTTATTCATTGTCCAGCTCTCACATGCATATGAGGCAACTGGAAATACCATGGCTTGTGTCAGGTGCACCCTAGTCCTCAAGGAGACATCCTTGCTCCTCAGCACTTGAAAGAGTTCCTTTGTGGACAACATGCCCAGGTGCTCTACATTGTCTAATGTCCTGACCGCTACTTCCATAGGCATCAATTATAGAACCAAGCAATGTGAATTCTTTGACAACCTCAATCTTTTCTCCATTTAAAGTGATGCTGCTTATTGGCCCAGGTATGAGAATTTTTGTTTTCTTTATATTGAGGTGTAATCCATGCTTCAGACTGTATTCTTCAATCTTCAGCAGTAAGTGCTTCAAGTCATCCTTTCAGCAAGCAAATTTGCATCGTCAGCTTATTGCAGGTTATTAATGATTCTTCCTCCCATCCTGATGCCACCTTTTTCTTCATATAGTCCAGCTTCTCAGATTATTTGCTCCGCATATAGATTGTATATATATAGTGAAAGAATACAGCCCTGACACACTCTCTTCTTGATTTTAAACCATGGAGTGGCCCCTTGTTCTATTCAAATGACTACCTCCTGGTCAATGTACAGGATCCTCATGAGTGTTTGGGAATTCCCATTCTTCTCAATGTTATCCACAATTTCTCATGATCCACACAATCAAATGCCTTTGCATAGTCAATAAAACACAAGTAAACATCTTTCTGGTATTCTTTGCCTTGAGCCAAGATCTGTCTGACAGCAGCTATGATATCCCTTGTTCCACGTCCTCTTTTGAATCCAGCTTGCATCCCCGGAAGTTCTCTATCAATATACTGCTGCAACTGTTTTTGATTTTCAGTAAGATCTTATTTGTGTGTGATGTTAATAATATCGTTCAATAGTTTCCACAATGTGTGGATCAACTTTCTTTGGAATGGGTGCAAATACGGATTTCTTCCAGTCAATTGGCCAAATCTCTTGGCATAACTGAGTGAGTGTCTCCAGTGGAGCATCCATTTGTTGGAATATCTCAATGGGTATTCTATCAATTCCTGGAGTCTTTTTCTTCGCCAGTTCCTTCATTGCAGCTTCGACCATTGGTTCTAGATCATATGCCACCTCCTGAAACGGATGAAGATCAACCAGTTCTTTTTGATACAGTAGTTCTGTGTATTCTTTCCATCTTCTTTTGATGTTTCCTGCATCATTCAATATTTTGCCCATAGAAACTTTCAATATTGCAACTCGAAACTTGAATATTTTCCTCAGTCTTTCAGCTTGAGAAATGCCAAGCATGTTCTTCCCTTTTGGTTTTCTAACTCCAGGTCTTTGTACATTTCATTATAGTAATTGGCTTTGTCTTCTCGAGCTGCTCTTCAAAATCTTTGGTTTAGCTCTTTTATCTTGTTATTTCTTCCATTTGCTTTAGCTACTCTTTGCTCAAGGGCAAGTTTAAGAGTCTCTTCTGTCATCCATTTTGGTCTTTTCTTCTTTTCTTGTCTTTTTAGTGACCTCTTGCTTTCTTCTTGTATGATGTTCTTGATGTCATCCCACAATTCTTCTGGTTTTTCATCACTGGTGTTCAATGAATCAAATCTATTCCTTAGACGGTCTCTAAATTCAGGAGGGATATATTCAAGAACATATTTTGGCTTTTGTGGACTTGTTTTAATTGTCTTTAACTTCAAGTTGAACTTGCATATGAGCAGTTGATGGCCTGTTGTATAATCAGTTCCTGGCTTGGTTTTGGCTAAAGATATTGAGCTTTCCCATCACCTCTTCCCACAGATGTAGTCAATCTGAACCCTGTGTGTTCCACCTGGTGAAGTCGACATGTACAGCCACCGTTTGTGTTGTTGCAAAAGGGTGTTTTCAATGACCAAGTCATTGGTCTTGCAAAATTCTACTATGTGATTTCCAGCATTATTTCTGTCACCAAGGCCAAATTTTCCAACTACCAGTGATTCTTCTTTGTTTCCAACTTTTGCATTCCAGTCACCAGTGATAATTAACACATCCTGATTGCATACTTGTTCAGTTTCAGACTGAAGAAGTTGATAAAATCTTCCTCATATTTGTCTTTGATGGTTGGTGCATAAATTTGAATAGTAGTACTATTAAAGGGTCTTCCATGTAGGCATATGGATATTATACTATCCCTGACAGCACTGTATTTCAGGATAGATCTTGAAACATCCTTTGTGATGATAAATGCTACACCATTCCTCTTCAATTTGTCATTCCCAACATAGTAGATCATATGGTTGTCTGATTCTAAATGGCCAAAATCAGTCCATTTTAGCTCACTAATGCCTAGGATATCGATCTTTATGCATTACATTTCATTTCTGACAACTTGCAATTTTTCTAGTTTCATATTTCATATATTCCATGTTCTGATTATTAATGGATGTTTGCAGCTTCTTTTCCCCAATTTCAGTCATGCCATGTCAGCAAATGGAGGTCTGGAAAGCTTTACCTTATCCATATGTGTAAGGTTGGTTTTACTCTGATGATGCAGCTCTTTCCCAGTCCTATTTTGAGAGGTTTCTAACCCAAGTGACTCATCCTCCCCTTCTGCATTGGACAATGTTTCCGGACTATTCATAAAGTTGTGCAGTAATGTATCAGACAGTGTTTCTTTGCTATTCATAAGGTTTCCCTGGCCAATTCTTTCTTCTTCCTAGTCTGTCTCAGTCTGCAAGCCACACTGATACCTGCATACATGTGCACCCTGCTGGGTTTGAAACACCAGTGGCATAGCCTCAAGACTCACAGCAACACATCACGAGACTAGGACAAACTGACAGACAAGTTTGTCTCCCTTAGCTCTTCAAAATCTCTCCAACCTCCCCTTACCTGGATCCCTACTGCTGCCTCCTCACTCTTTCCTGGTCCCCTTGGCCTTTTTCTGTCCTTTCCACCACTTTCCCACCTTGTGGCTTATAGGGCATCACCTGGGTTCCCTCCCCTCACCTAGATCCCTGCAGCTGAGTCTTCACTCTGTCCGGGTCCCCCTGGCCCTTTTCTGTCCTTCCCCCTGGTTCTGTCCTTCCCCTGGTTCTGTCCTTGATCCATTAGCTTTATTATATATATGGGCATTCTTACAGCATAGACAAATACTGTCCATGTTTTTTGCCCATTTTCTAATTTGATTTTACGTGGCTGTTGCAGTTGTTTTTTACTGTTGACTTATGAAATTCCTTATATCTTGTAGCTATTAGTGCTTTGCAAATATGGTCTGCAAATATTTTCTTCCAGTCTGCAGCTTGGCTTTTTGTCCTCCTCATACAGGCTTCTGCAGAGTAAAAGTTATTTTGATGGTATTTAACTTTTTCCATTTTTCCTTTTACTGATTATGCCTTTAGTGCCAACTTGGCCCTAGATTCTCTAAACTTTTCCCTCTGCTTTATGCTTTTCTTCCATACTTTTATATTTTACACTTAAGTCCATGATGATCCATTTGAGTTAATTTTTAATTAAGGTGTTAGGACTTGATTGAAAGTTTTCCTTTTCCTTATGGATACTCCAACACCTTTTGTTGAAAAAGGTAACCTCCTTATATTGTGTGGTTATCTACCCTCTGCTGACATCATTGGCAAATAATGAACAGCATTTCTCAATTGCAATGTTATATTCACAATTGCAATGTTATATTTCACACAAGAGTTTGTATTTTTCAT
>NW_006922093.1:1798959-1818192 GCF_000298275.1 Orycteropus afer afer | reverse complement strand
ATATCCCAATATCATATTTTTATGATATATCCCAATATCATAAAAACTGTTGCCCTATATTTTGGCCTCTCACATTTAACCCTTTAGTCCATCTGGAATTTATTTATGTGAATGGTCTAAGGTAAGGATTCAGCACTTAGTTTTCATTTTTATTTTTATTTTCCCCTGAGACAATATTATAAGTGAATGGATTCTGTAGTCTTCTGATGTGGATTTGAATCTCTGTTTCCCCACTTACTTGTTGTTTCATCTTGGCCAATTATTTCACCTCTTTTTCATAAATGTTTCATTGGTAAATTGGAAACAAAAATATTTTATGTACTTTATGTGACTGTAATGATAATGCTTATAAAACTCAAAAATAGTAAGTGAGGCAAAATGAACACTGTATAAATGATAAAATTTTCTATACTTAGAACATAGGCACCTCCAAATTTATAATCTAATTATTTCCCTTATTTCCTATAGGTACAACATAATAAATTGGCTTTCTGTTCTTGAAAATAAGAGCCATAAAATCTATATTCTTTATGAAAACAAAACACAAATAGATGATTTAACAATTATTAAATACATAAATTTAATTATAGCTACATAATATTTTGATATCCAACTGTGTTGTCTCTCCAGTTAATATCTCTTTGCTCATCATTTCCCCAATAAATACAGTACAAAGAAGATAAATACAGTACAAAGAAGAGCTGAGAAAGTGAGAACAATAATCACACTCTGGGCTTTTCTACCCTTAAAGCGATATGTTAGCTGCCTTCCAGCTGGCTCTTACTTACGGCAACCTCATGTGCAGCAGAATGAAATGTTACCTGCTCCTATACCATCATCATGATCACTAGTAATATATCAAATCCATTTTTTGTGGCTACAGTGTATTTTGAGTACATTTTTTGTCTAGGAAGCTCTTCTTCCAGCACTATGTCAATATTCTGTTGTGTCCCAAAGGGTCTTCATTGGCTAATTTTCAGAAGTAGATTGGCAGTTCTTTCTTCCTAGTCTGCTTAGTCTGGAAAAGTTGTGGAAACCTACCCATCATGGGTGACCCTGCTGGTATCTGAAATACAGTTGTCATAGCTTTCTGTATCATAACAACACAGACTAGTATAGTATGACAAAAATGACAGAAAGGTAGTGGCAAAATGACTTAAATAAGTATTTAATGGAGGGAATAAATATTCCTGAATGTCTTAGTTTTCAAGTATAAGACAAGAACTTGAGAAAAAAAAATGTTTTTGCTTTATTTTTGAATTCTGTAAGGCTCAATACATGGTAATCACATAAAAAAATAAAATAAAATAAACCCCACAGGGTAGAAATTAACCCATGATAATATAAGAAATGTTTCTCATCCACAAGGTGATAAGAATTTTACTGGTGGGTAGGAGAAGCAGAATAAGCAGTGATGTGCACAGGTCACAGATGATTTCTGGTGGTGTCCCTCCCATTGCAGAATCCAAAGTACAGGTAAGGTAGGACTACTGAACTCCATTCTATGCCCCGGTAAATTGTGGGTAATCTCAGAGCAGAAGAGTTATTCAAGATGTTGACTAAGCTGCACAGAAAACTTGCAACTAATGTGGAACCTACATGGCAGAGAATCATTGTCTGATCAATGTGCCTACAATGGGCATGCAGACTCATTTTATCCCGTATAAACCAATGTACTGTAGGGAGAAAGATGAGGATTTTAAGATGTCAGGAGATGCAAAAAGGACAAGGAGGCCACATATTCTGACCTCCTAGAACCCCACAAGAGGAAGGTAGAATCATCATTAATAGCCCAAGGCCTATTACTGCAAGGCCAGACATGCTGCCTCCCTCCAGCCCTTTCACCAACTGTTCCTTCCAAAACACCACCACCTCTCTCCTGGGTTCGATGATTCGCTGCAGTGGCCACACAGAACTCACAGATGATGAGGTTTATTAGGGAAGCACCAGGTTACAATTCAAGTTCAGGAAAAACGCTCAGTCTCTCTCCCAGCCCACCATCTCTCAGCCAAGTCTCTCACAGTCTCTTCCCCAGCAGTGCACATCCCTCGGTGTCTCAGCAATGCATGTCTCTTACTCTCTTTCCCAGCAGCATGTGTCTCTTTCAGGAACACATGTTTCTATCAGCAGCACATCTTCCTCAACCAGCAGTCAGAGAGAGTTCTACCTCTAGGAGGCCTCCTTTTGAGCTTGGCAGAGTGGTCAAACCAACCAATCATAACAACAGAATTCTAAGCACCTGAGAGTGAGCCTCCCATAACACTGCATTGTGCCACTCCCAATAGAAATAACCCAGGTGGATAACATTTACAATCAGGAGCTCCTCAGTTGCTCATTCCACCACTGAGTTTACAATCACTTATGGGTAGAAAAGCCATACTAAGTAATTTGCTATACTGCAGGGGAGTTGTGAACTGGTTGAAAGGCTAAAAGTATCTGAACTGGCATTGAGGTTGGGCTCAAGAAGATGGGATGCATGTGGAGAATCAAAGCCATGATAAGAATTGATACCTAAGCAGTAAATGCATACAAAACACAGAGAGCTATTCATTATCTGAAAGGATGAGTCATAGCTCAGAAGAGGCTAATAAAGAGAGAAGAGAACCGAGAACCAATTTGCTAACCCAATTCGCACATGTGAACTCTTTTTAGTAAACTCTCCTGAACCCAGAAGCCCAAAGGGGGAAGGAAGTGAATAGGGGAAAGGAAAAAGGAAATAATGAGAAATTATTGGATGAAAAGCAGAATACTGAAATGACTGTGTTAATCCAAAACTGATTTAATTTTAAATCAGAAGTGATTAATTTACCATCAATGGCAAGATTAAGTTTTTCTCCACAGAGAAAAGGTGTGGATTCATTAGATAAATCAAACTTTCTAACATTTATTATTTTATTTTTTATATAATTGCTTTTTTATAACTGTAAAAATGAAATAAGGATGTATGAAATTTTTGTTTGAGCCTAGGCTAGACTGGCTATAACATTTTAAGTCAACAGTCCAAAAAGTTAAGTGCAAAAAAAAATTTTCTTTATTTCATAAATCTTCAGAAATAATCACAGTTATTCTTCACTATTTCCAGAAAACTAAAATCATATATCTTGATTTTCTTTTTCAATTTCTGACTCAATAAAGGAAAATGCTTTCTAATATCTCCAAATGGTAAATGCTTGGGGAGAGACAGCTTCCCTAGCGGCTTAATTTCTAGCGATTCCTAACTTAGCCAACTCAGTGTAGAATTAGCAGCATCTCATCAAGCAGTAGTCACAAGTTTTGTTTTATCTGTGGAAGTGCTATTCCCTGTAAAAGGATTATAAAAGCTGTGGGTCTCAGGTTGAGTTGTCATATGTCAAGTCTAACTTCTAGAGTATTAAAAACATTACTGACCAGAATTACTGGTCAGATGAAATCTGGTGAGACCCCCAATACTATGGCCCTGGAATACATTCTGCACCTGGAATAAAACTCACCCCCAGGGGCAGGCTCTCAGCCCAATAGTTAACAAGATGTACACACAGACCACTCAACCCAGGATGACACACCCACATACTCTATGGTAATATATCCTTTAGAGCAATAGACCACAGAACACACGAGGACCAAAATTCAAATTGCGGAAATGCAGGATAAACAGGAGTGTATAAATATGAAGGGCACAAGGGGAGGGTTACAGGGTAGGGAGGAGGGGAGGAGACTGGGTTAGGGTTGGACATGATAAATGGGGAATGAAACTAAATGTACACATAACGTTGAATGTAAAACTAGCTCTTAAAATAAATAAATGAATGAATGAATGAATAAGATTATAAAAGCTGTGGGTCTCAGGTTGAGTTGTCATTTGCCAAGTCTGACTTCTAGAGTATTAAAAACATTAATGGTTACAGATAAAGTTTTGATTTGCAGAAATCAATTTATTATAAAAATGTTTCATGGCTGATGTTGAACTACAAAGATAACACACTCACACATACACACACACACACACAATACCACCAAACTCACTACTGTTGAGTTCATTCTGACTCACAGTGACCTCTCCTTTGGTTTCCAAGGCAGTATCTCTACCGAAGTAGATTGCCTAATCTTCTTTCAGAGGAGTGGCTGGTGGGTTTGAACTTCTAACCTTCTGGTTAGCAGTCAAATGCCTTAGGCACTATGCCACCAAAGCTCCCACAAAGATAAGAGTAGAATAAAAACATTTCATAGTACAGAATGGAACTATAGTCCTTATCCATTTTGGATCCTTTTTTTTCTTTTTTTAACTTCTAAATTTTTCTACAAGAAATGTGAATTATTTGGATCATAAAAATACGATATAACAACACTTTTTTAAAAAACAGATGGATTTAAAAAGAAAAGAAAACTAAACCCATTGAGTTGATTCTGACTCATAGTGACCCTATAGGACAGAGTAGAATGACTCCAGAGGGGCTGATGTGTTTGAGTGTAATGCTTTAACCACTATGCCACCAGAACTCCCTTAAAGATGGGTAGGTATTTAGCAATCATTTGGCTTAACAGCCTCATTTTAGAGGTTAGTAACTTAAAGTCCAGAGATTATCCTGGCTCTGGGTCACACTGCTAAAACCAAATCAAACTCACTGCTGTGGAGTCGGATCTGACTCATAGCAACCCCTTCTTGGGTTTCCGAGGTGGTATCCCTACCGAAGTAGATTGCCCATCTTTCCTTCTGAGGAGTGGCTGGTGGGTTTGAAACACCAGCCTTTTGGTTAGCAGTCAAATGCCTTAGGCACTATGACATAAAAGCTCCCAGGTCACATTGCTAGTCAAGTGAAATGTTGTTGTTGTTATGTGCCCTCAAGTCGGACCCGACTCATAGCGACCCCTCCTTGGGTTGCCAAGGCAATATCACTACGGAAGTAGGATTGCCCAACCTTCCTTCCAAGGAGTGGTTGGTGGGTTTGAACCGCCAGCCTTCTGGTTAGCAGTCAAGTGCCTTAGGCACTATGCTCCCAGAGCTCCCTGTCAAGTGAAATATATGGCATTTATTCCCAAATGCTGTTTTCATTAACCTATTCTATGTAGGATCTAGTGGAGTGGCAAAGAAGATACAATGTTTGGATCATTCTTGGAAAGAAAAGCAATATCTCAATAACCGAGGTCATCAAATCCATTCCATAGATCATGTCTTCTCAATCTTTTACCTGCATCTAATAATGTATAGTAAATTGCCTCACACCAAGAGAATTGTCAACAACTTTTCAAGTGATGAATAAATATGATGTGTATTATAAATTCATGCTTTTCAGTCATTCAGAGAACTGCTGTTACTTTTCTATCCTACATACTCTCTGTTTGCATATTTCTTAATGCCCACACAAAGATATTATATTTGAAACCATAGCAACATTTTAGATTATGCAAAAGGAAGATCTCACGGGTAAAGATTGATGTCTACTAGTAACAAATGATGTTTTGTTGTGTTTCATCTTCCTAATATTGCATTATATCTCGTTTGAGGTAAAAGACAAAATTAGCATTGCTAGTTTTCATCTCAAGGAGCTCTGGTAGCATAGTGCCTAAGGCATTTGACTGCTAACCAGAAGGCTGACGGTTCAAACCCACCAGCCACTCCTCGGAAGAAAGGTTGGGCAATGTATTTCCATAGTGATACTGCCTCGGCAACCCAAGGAGGGGTCACTATGCATTGGCCCGACTCGACAGCACACAACAACAACAACAGTTTTCATCTCAAGTTCCTATTGTTTGTTTTAATGGATTTACTTGTGATACCAACTGAGAAGTGCTGGCTGAAGCTCATAACCTATATTCTCCCAGATTCTGTTTTCTAGTAAACAAAGTGAAAATTGAGCTCTTAACTTTGTAAAGCGTATCAGCTTACGAAACATAGATCTTAAAATTAAGTCACTTTTTTTCATTGCAAAATATTTACTTTAACAAACTTTACTTGGAGACTCAATTTGTTATTCCCAAGAGAGAGGTATAAAAAGGATGTGGGGGAGGAGTGTGATCTCCTTTAACTCCAAAAGGGGAGAGGAGGATCAAGACCAACAGCCCAAGTCTGATTCCCAACATGCAAGGGTCAGGTATACCTCTGCCCTCCAAACTTCTCACAAATTCTGACACCAACCAGCCCTCCCAGGCATGCTCTACCTCTCTGCTGGGTTCAATAATTCATTGCAGTTTCACGGACAACACTCATGATTGTAGGGTTTATTGGGGAAGTAACAGGTTATAATTCAGGTCTGGGAATGCTCAGGATACAGTCCTTTGATCTAGGACAGCCTCCCCTCAGCTATGTCCACAGACACACCTCTCTCTGGCCCATAGAAACTTGATGGCACAGGCTCTTGCCAGAATGGTGGAATCTCAGGAAAAATAAAAGGGACAAACTCCAAACACAGACATTGAAGTCCCTCCTCCCAAAATTTATACTGCTTAGAAAAGCATTGTGGCAAGATTTGACCCAATGGGCAGCAGGTAGCAAACCCTGTATACACTCTACATCTGTTTTATTTTCAATTAAAAAACAATTTTTCCTTTGTCTTGCTTCCCTCCTTCCTTCTCTTTCTCTTGCATTTTCCTTCTTTCATTCCTTCTTTATTAGTTTTAGTTGGCTTTTCAACTCTTAACAAAATAAGAATTTACTATTTATGCAATATAAAAGGCAAAAAAGTTATGAATGAATGTCTTTCCTGAAATAATTTGAAGATTATTGACAATTCTACTTTAAAGGCAATTATTCTGGTATTAGTCTTGCAAGATGATTTTGTTGTTGTTGTTGTTATGTACCGTCGAGTCGGCCCCGACTCATAGCGACCCCTCCTTGGGTTTCCGAGGCAGTATCACTTCGGAAGTAGGATTGCCCAACCTTCCTTCCGAGGAGTGGCTGGTGGGTTTGAACCGCCAGCCGTCTGGTTAGCAGGCAAGTGTCTTAGCCACTATGCTACCAGAGCTCCTAAGATGATTTAGAGTACTGGTTTTCAAAGTGACCTCCAGACCAGCAAACAGTGTAAACATCACCTGGAGAAGAGTTAGAGCTTTAGGTCTTAAATCCCACTCTGGGACTGTTCTATTAGAAACAACCATCTGTGTTCCAAGTGATTTTGGTATATACTAAAATCGCATCATAACTAGTTTGGAGGGGTGGTGTGACAGGTAGAAAGCTAGCCAGTCACTCACATATTAAGAGGGGCTGTGTGAATTAAGAGCCTTTATGAATTAAAAGGAGAAGAATGTTGCAGTGTAGTAAATTACCTGGTATGGCTTTTCCAGCTATAAGTCTTTGTAAACTCCATGATGGAACTTGCTGTGAGCAACTGAGGAGCTCCTGATTGTAAAAGTTATCCACCTGGGGTATTTCTGTTGAGAGTGGCACAAAGCAATGTTCTGGGAAGTTCACTCTCTCTCTCAGGTGCTTAGAATTCTGATGTTATGATTGGTTAGTTTGGCCACTCTGCCAGGCTCAAAAGGAGGCGTCCTAGAGGAAGAAGTCTCTCTGACTTCTGGCTGAGAAAGATGTGTTGCTGACAGAAATGCACTCCTGAGAGACACAAGCTGCCAAGAAAGAGACACACACTGCTGGGAGAGAGACTGTTGGCTGAGAGAGACTGAGCATACTTCCTGAACTTGAATTGTAGCCTGGTGCTTCCCTAATGAACCTCATAATCTGTGAGTTCTGTGTGGCTACTACAGTGAATTATCGAACCTAGCAGAGAAGTGGTAGGTGTTGCAGGAGGAACGGTTGGTACAAGGGTTGGAGGGAGGCAGCATGTCTGGTCTCACAGGAATAGGCCTTGGGCTACTGATGATGATTCTGTCTTCCTCTTGTGGGGTTAGAGGAGGTCAGAAGATGTGGCCTCCCTGCCCCTTTAGCAAATGTGAAGCCTAAGAGGACTGATTATCTTATGGATAAATGGTCATGCTAATTTACATGTATGAACAAATGAATGCAATCATGAAAAGGATTTAGTCTTTCAAGATGAGAGTACATACTGCTATTATTTCTGCAAATATACTACCTAGGTTTAAATTATAACTTTGTTATTTCCTCTCTATTCTCACCCCTTCTCTAATTCCCTCACTTCCATAGTAGAGAAAAAAATGCCAACCTCTTATGATTCTTAGGGACATTAATATATGTAATGTTCTTATATTAGGCCAGTGTTTTGGTACCTAGTGCTGCTCTGGCAGGAATATACCATCAAGGGGATGGCTTTAACAAACAGTTTATTCTCTTACAGTTTGGAGGCTAAAAGTATGAGTTCAAGGTCCCAGGGTCTAGGGGCTGGGTGAAAGCCCCTCAACCTTTGGCTTCGGCTCTGCCTCTTGCTCCTGGCTCACTGAAACTAGAGGCATCTCTTCATTCAGGCAGGCGCTGACTGCTGAGGCTGACAAACTCAAAGGTGACAAGTGAAAAAGGCACAGTCCTGATGTTACCAAACTGCACAGCCGGCCATTGATTCAACTCCACTGAAAGTCCCAAGATTGGCAGAGCATGGCAAGCTTCTGAAAAAATGACTTGGCTACATGCAGGGTTCAAGCATGCCATAAGCTGGAGACCTTCCTCAAAGTTGCTTCTTATACACCAGACCCAGATCACATCCCTAAAGCAGCTACTCAGTTGTTCCAGTAGATTCATTCCACCATGGAGTTAATTACCAATCTCACCACAGGAAATAACTACATCTAGCTGCCAAGCCACTCAACCAAGCCACACAAACTTAACTACCACAGCCAGAGACATAGTATGTGTTCAATAAATATTAGCTAGAGTTATCTCTATCATGGCTCTATCATATTCAGTAGCCATGTGCAACTATTTTTATTTTAATTAAAATAAAAAAAAAATATTTCCTTGCCCAGTTGCCCTAGCCATACTTCAAGTGCTCAGTAGTCACATACAGTATAGAATATTTCCTTCATCAGACAAAGTGCTGCCTAACAGCAGTGCTCTATGCTCCAAGATTTGTGGGCTAATCCTAAAGTCAGGGATGGTACAGTCAGGTCGAAGTTACTCTCAGGCCTCCCTGCAGTCATCACATGGGCAGATAATCATTGATCTCTTCACTTAAAAGGCCTCTTCCTCTCTGATAATACCTGTCCCTTCCTGAAACATGGAAGCTTAGGTAGGTTGAAATAAAACTGTACATCAGTTGTGGGCCTGTTCCCTGGGAAATCCTCTCTGCAGATCAGATCTGCCCTTTCCAAGTCTTAGGGAGTGAACAGGTCTTCCCACTTGCCTAGGCTCCTCTCTGCTGTTCACAATACCATCTTCCTCAGTGTCACCAATGTCTTTTCCTTAAGTCCTAAAATATGACAAGGAAAGCCAGTTCTGAAGGCACTAAGCATAAAGCCAAAGGACACATGAATCTAAGTGCTATCTGCTTTTCATATTATTTCAAAAACCAGAAAAATAATTAGATTTTTTTCACGTACAATTTCTGCTATGGTTTCCTACTCAATTTAGCTGGGAATTCAAGGCCATCATCAAGTAATATATAGCTCTCTTTCCTCTCAGCTCCTTTCCTGAATTCTTTTGTAAAGCTTTTATTCTAGTTACACAGGTTTTCTTTCTGTTGCCTAATTACACCATACTTACTCATATCTCTAAACACTTGCTCATGTTAGGTCTTCTGCCCTGAATATCGGCTTCAATTCTCTTCATGTAGCCAAGTATCTCCACTCATATGTGTCCAACTCAAGTCTTAATTTATTGAAGCCTCTTCTGAATATTTCTAACATCACTGATACATTCAAATGTAAATCTATAAAACATAATTCAGAATTTAAATATATTACATATATTATCCTCTATAAATAACATGTATCTTCTTCTAACCTTAAAACATGTTTTATATCATTCTTTGTAGCAAGTAAACTGATGTTTTTAAAAATAACCCACAAGCAAGTCTATTATATTATCTCTATTGTACTAAGGCAAGTACATGAGTAGGCACTATGGGTTCTAATAGACATTTGGAGGTGGTAGCTTCTATAACATGAGAAGTTCATCAACAGCAGACAGTTTACTCACAAGTGTTTAACATGATGACCAAAGTGTGTAAAAGTTGCTACAGTTTTCTCAGACAGGAAAGAACCAAGTTGGCCACGTAAGAGAAAGGATGAAGGAAGACATGGTAGAGGCTTTAGAAATCAAAGAAATGTTGTTCTCTATTTAATTTTTATTAATGCATAATTTTTCCCACCATCCCATTTGTCATTTTAACTTAACTGTGTTTGCTTTCTTAAAAATATGGTAGGGATGAAAATGTATAGCTCATAAATATATATTAAAGAGCAATTTAAGATTCATAGAAGAGAATAAAGAGGAAAAGAGAAGTGACCACTGTAGGAAATACTATTACACAGGTAAAATGAAATACTCCATACACATAGTGCTCACATGCATGTACACATGTGCATGTGTGCAAGCATGCATATACACATAAATATGTGGATTCTTGAGTTGTTACTGAGTCCTCAAGAGCTTCCGTGAACCCCTCATAAGATAATCAAATATACTTTTGCTCATAATTTGTCTATTTACAGAAAGGACCTTTTTGTATATCTCAAATAGTCACTACTATTTCAAAGTATCTAGAATTGACAATCAGCAGGCAAAATGTGATTATAGCTAAAAGATGGAATGACCTAGCTATCCATCATACTTCAACTAAGTATGGCCTCCTAGTTTCAATGATCTATCTAAATTAAAAAGAATGTTTGGTGACACATGGAATATATGTAATGTACCTTGCCGTCTGTTTTTTGACTGAGGGCAGAAATTGAATTCATAACATGTCTAGTTATGACAGAAGTGCAGAGAGGAAAAGGTGATAGCAGCAACACAAAAAAAATAGCAGAATGTGAACAACGATGAAAAAGTTCAGATCAATCAACCTCTACTGCCAGAAGATTTCCAAATCAAATATCAAGCGCATGTCTTGACTTAGAAAGAATAAAAATGCCCAGGCCATGCTGTGATGCACAAGGAACCCAGAGAAGGACCAAAAACTCAAACAGACAAAAGAACCTGATATAAAGACAGATGCCAAAATAAAATTACCTATTTTAATTATATTTTCTCTTATGGTTCACAAAATGAGAAAAGACTCTATATGCAGAAATGAGAAGATATCTTTGCAAACCCACATTACTCTATTGATTAACATTTGTCTTTTCTAGCACTGTGGTATGAATTAGGCTAAATGATTAACATTTTGTATAAAAAATGCAGCTATATTAAATTGTTGGGTTGATATTCATAATAAATAATAGCTTTGTCATTTTGAAATCCTGGATACTTTACATGATTCAAGTTTCCATAAGCAATTTCCCATTAATGCTGCTTTGTAACTAGAAATGCAATCATTTATGTAGTCTGGAAATAAGGAAAATACAATCAAACTGCTTATGTTTATAGACAAATGGAAATGCTGTAAGACATTTTCTTTCACAATTATAAACAAAAATAAAACCTCCTTTCCAGTGTAATATTTTCAAATAATTTATTTAAATTGGAAATGAATATAAAATTACACTAATAGGGTTATTTTTTAAAAAATGAACTGTGAACATATTTGGACTGAGCAACTACAGCATCATAGATTCATCTGCTAATGTGAAAGACAATATTAAAGTAAAGCACATGGAAGTCTGTGACAGTTCACCCTTCAGTGGCCAGTGATATTGATGAATTAGAATTGTGCATCATGAGGACTTCAGAAGATTCCAATAACCAATGTTAAGTTCTAGATTTCCCTTTCTCAATGTGTCTTAACATTGATTTTTTGTTGTTTTAGGTGCCGTTGAGTTGAGTCCAACTCATAGCAACCTTATGCACAATAGAACGAAACACTGCTCAGTCCTGTGCCAGCCTCACAATCCTTGCTATACCTGATCCCATTGTTGCAGCCACTGTGTCGATCCATCTTGTTGAGGGCCTTCCCCTACTTCAATGACCCTCTACTTTACCAAGCATGATAGCCTTCTCCAGGAAATGGTCCTTTCTGACAATATGACCAAGATTGGTGAGACAAGGTCTGGCTGTTCTCACTTCCAAGGAGCATTCTGGATACACTCCTTCTAGGACAGGTCTGTTAATTCTCCTGTCAGTTCATGGCACTTTCAGTATTCATCGCCAACACAGCTCTTCTTTGGTTTTCCTTGTTCGTTGTCCAGTTCTCACATGCATATGAGGCGACTGAAAATACCATGGCCTGGATTTTACTCTTCAAGGAGCCATCTTGCTCTTCAGCACCTCAAAGAGGTTCTTTGCAGATTTGTCCGGTATAATATGTCATTTGGTGTCCTGACTGAGGCTTCCATTGGTGTTGACTGTGGAACCAAGTAATATGAAATCTTTAACAACTTCAATCTTTTCTTCATTTATTTTGATGCTGCTTATTATTGGTCCAGTTGTGAGGATTTTTGTTTTCTTTTGGTTGAGATGTAATCCATACTGCAGACTCTTTAATCTTCATCAGTAAGTGTTTCAAGCCATCCTCACTTTCAGCATGCAAAGTTGTGTTGTCTGCATATTACAAGTTGTTAATGAGTCCTCCTCCAATCCTGATGCCATGGTCTTCTTCATATAGTCCAGTTTCTCAGATTATTTGTTCAACATACAGATTGAATAAGTATGGTGAAAGGACACAAACCTAACACACTCCCTTCCTGATTTTAAACCATGCAATGTCCCCTTGTTCTGTTCAAACCACTGCCTCCTGGTCTATGTACAGGTTTCTGAGGAGCACAATCAAGTGTTCTGGAACTCATTCTTCTTAGTATTATCCATAATTTGCTATGATCCACACAAATACTTTTACATAGTCAATAAAAATATAAGTAAACATCTTTCTGGCATTCTTTCAGCCAAAATCCATCTGACATCAATAATGATATCCCTCATTCCCTATCCTCTTCTGAATCCAGCTCGCAGTTCTGGAAGTTCTCTATCAATACACTGCTGAAATTGTTTTTGAATTATCTTCAGCAAGATTTTACTTTCATTTGATATTAATCATATTGTTTGATAATTTCCACATTCTGTGGGATCATCTTTCTTTGGAATGGGTACAAATATGTATCTTTTCCAGTCAGTTGGCCAGGTAGCTGTCTTCCAAATTTCTTGATACAGACAAGGGAGTGCCTCCAGAGCATCCATTTGTTGAAACATCTCAGTGGGTATTCCGTCACTTCCTTGAGCCTTGTTCTTTGCCAATATCTTGAGTGCAGCTTCAATTTTCTACTCCAATATCATTGGTTCTTTATCATATGCCACCTCCTGAAATGGATGAACATCAAGTAATTCTTTTTGCTACAATGACTTTGTGTGTTCCTTACATCTTCTTTTGATGTTTCCTGCATCATTCAATATTCTGCCCACAGAATCTTTCAATATTGAAACTTGAGGCTTGAATTTTTTCTTCAGTTCTTTCACCTTGAGAAATGCTGAGCATGTTCTTTTCTTTTGGTTTTCTAACTCTAGATCTTTGCACATTTCATTATAATAATTGACTTTGTCTTCTCAAGCTGCTCTTTGAAATCTTCTGTTCAGGTCTTTTATCTCATCATTTCTTCCATTTACTTTAGCTATTCTCCATTCAAGGGCAAGTTTCAAAGTCTCTTCTGATATCTGTTTTGATCTTTTCTTCCTTTACTGTCTTTTCAATGACCTTTTGTTTTCTTCATGGATGATGTTCTTGATGTCATCCCACAAGTCCTGTGGTTTCTGGTAACTGGTGTTCAATGCATCAAATCTCTTCTTTAGATGGTCTCTAAATTCAAGAGGGATATAATCAAGATCATGTTTTGGCTCTCGTGGACTTGTTTTAATTGTCTTCAGCTTTACCTTTTACTTGCCTATGAGCAACTGATGGTCCGTTCCACAGTCAGCTGCTGGCCTTGTTTAGCTGAAGATATTGAGCTTCTCCATCATCTCTTGCCACAAATGTAGTTGATCTGATTCCTGTTTACTCCATCTGTGAAGTCTACATGTATAGTCATTTTTTGTACTGTTGCAAAAAGGTATTAGCAATGAATAAGTCATAGGTCTTTCAAAACTATATCATGTGATATCCAGCATTATTTCTATCACCAAGGCCATATTTTCCAAATACAGGTGACTCTCCTTTGTTTCCAACGTTTGCATTCCAATCACAGTGATAATCATTATATCCTGATTGCATGTTTGGTCAATTTCAGACTGCAGAATTTGGTAAAAATCTTCAATTTCCTCATCTTTGGCTTTGATGTTTGGTGCATAAATTTGAATGATAGTAGTATTAACTAGTCTTCCTTATAGGTGAATAGATATTACCCTGTCACTGACAGCACTATATTTCAGGATAGATCTTGAAACATTCTTTGTGATGAAGAATGCCACACTATTCCTCTTCAATTTGTCATGCTTGGTATAGTAGGTCATATGGTTGTCTACTTCAAAGTGGCCAAAACCAGTCCATTTCAGCTCACTAATACCTAGGATATCAATTTTTATGCATTCCATTTCATTTTTGACAACTTTCAATTTTCCTAGATTCATACTTTGTATATTCCATGTCTCAATTATTAATGCAGTTTGCAGCTGTTTCTTCCTATTTGGAGTCATGCCACATCAGCAAATGGAGGTCTCAAAAGCTTTAATCCATCCACATCATTAAGATCAGCTCTACTCTGAGGAGGCAGCTCTTTTTCAGTCATATTTTGAGTGTCTTCCAACCTGAGAGCCTCATCTCCCAGCACTACATTGGGCAATGTTTCAGAGCTATCATATAGTTTTCCAGTAATATATCAGACAATGTTTCACTGCTATTCATAACATTTTCACTGACCATTTCTTTGAGAAGCAGATGGCCCCTTCCTTCTTCTGAGTCTATCTTAAATCTGGAAGCCCCACTGAAACCTGTCCACCATGGGTGACCCTGCTGCTATTTGAAATACTGGTAGTATGGCCTCCAGCCTCTCAGCAACACATGAGCCACCACAGTACAACAACCTGACAGACTAGTGGTGGTAACACTGATTAGGTAATCAAATTTGTCTTAGAATACAATAGCATCCCCTTAAATGTGAGTGTTTTATTAGAGTCACCTAACTAAATATATAGAGAGAGATTTACATTTTAAAAAAGAAGCTCTGGTAGCATAGTGCCTAAGGCACTTGACTGCTAACCAGAAGGCTGGCAGTTCAAACCCACTAGCCACTCCTCGGAAGGAAAGTAGGGCAATCTACTTCTGTAGGGATACTGCCTCGGCAACCCAAGGAGGGGTCACTATGCATCGGGGCCAACTCGATGGCACATAACAACAAAAATAACATTTTGAAAAATACCTACCTACCTACCTATCTACCTATCTATTTGCCTACCTACCTACCTATCTGGGTAAGGATAACACATACCCAGCACCTACTATTTGGTAGCACATAATGCAAGAAGCCATTTTTTCACTTAACATAACCAGGACAAAAAAGTGACTGTAGGAACTGAAATGGGAAGCTATTTATTTTAATATGTCATGATTAAATTACAGAAATAGATGCAACATAATTTTTCTCATCAACTCCTTGACTGGTACATAAACTCTGAATTGACATTCTTAGATTTTGTTATAATGTACAACAAATAGATATCCATAAAATAATCCCTTGATTTCTATAATATCTCTAGGATATGAGAGAAACTGAACAGTGCACATACAAACAGACACACACACACACACAAAAAGAGTATTTAAAAAAAAAAAACAAACAAACAGTACCACTAGTAAAAGCAATAATTAGCTAAATGTTCTATTCTGGAATTCCCTTCTGGTTCCTCATTTACTCTCCCCCGACCCTCAGCTCATTTAACTGTTAGCAATATATACAGAGAGAGGAGAAATACATTCTTATCTATTTGTTTTGATTACTATGTATTTGTTTTCCAAAAGTCTGTCTTAACCTCTCATGCTCTATATTTTTCTTTTTTCTTTTTGGAGCTTATCATAGCAAGCATTCAGTCAGGAATTCATTGAACACCTATTCTTTTTCCAGCAGCATGAATTTTTAAGGTGATCTTTGAATCATTAATTTAATGGTTGAAAGCAGTAAGTTTCAAGTAAGTAACTCTGGTAAACCAGTGGGCAACACATATTGATTATCACAACTTGGCTTTGTTGTACTACGTTTTAACTCATACTGTTAGAACAAAATGACAGTTGAAAATCAGTGTGTGTGTATGTGTGTGCATACCAGTATTGACTTATATTTCCCTAGGTAAATTTCTAAATGCTCAAGTTCCAAGAAAAACAAAACAAAACAAAAGCTTGTTTTGAAACACAGAACTTGACATTTATCAAAATCCAGTTTAAAGCATGAGAAAAAATGCGATGCACTATAAACCATTTTAATTCAATTTACTTTTCAAAGTTCTATGAATACTCCTTTTCTACCATATGATCCACCAGCCACTCCTCAGAAGGAAAGTTGGGCAATCTACTTCTGTAGTAATACAGCCTCAGAAACCCAAGGAGGATCGCTATGAGTTGGATTCGACACCATGGCAGTAAGTTTTATCACATAATTTTGGAAAGAGAATGAGGAGAACAATTATGATACTATGGTAATTTCTTCCTTCAGGGACATTTATAATAATGTAAATATTTTTATCAATTTGGATTTTCTTATTGATCTTTAAGGACAGAGAATGTCTAGAAAATATAAGTTCAAAAGATTTCTGAAAACAATTTTAAATAGGAGTTACCAATTTTTATTCATGAATAAAATGGAATTTTGGAGTGATGTTGCAATTGCAATTTGTACTAGTTGATGTTTACGAATCTGTGAAAATCTAGAATCATTTGAGCTCATGATATTATAACATTACGAACCATAGTGGGATGTTGTTGTTGTTGTTGTTGTTATTTGCCATCGAGTCGGAGAAGTATAATAACCAAGCTGCCTTTCCTCTTGATGAGTTTCACATAGTTACAGGTTTTTCCTGAAATCGCCAGCTAAATGATTCTTCTTTCTGAACTCAATCTAATAATACTGAAGAACATGAGTCTAACAATAAAATAAGCCGTTATTTTATTGACTCAAACTAATGCCTATGTGTTTTCCTATGAGCTCATACTAAACATCTTCTTTAAAACTAACTTCATGTTCAATATGTCAATTTCAAACAGAAAAGAACTGAAATGGTTATATACATATAACCATTATATATATATATATATATATAAAAATAGCTATATAATATAAAAATCTTGATTTTACATGAAAAAATATGTTAAATAAAAAGGCTAGAAACGTGAAATTGTTAAGTTGTTACAAGTAGATGTGCAATTATGGGTGACATAAATCATGTTTTTTCTATCAACATTTTCCAAATTGTTTTCAATTATCCTGCAATAATTTCAGAACCAGAAATGGTTCTGCATGTTATGTGAGAAATTTTTTTTTCTCCCCACACAGTCATATGTTGATTTAATATAATAGCCTCAGTGAAACAAGAACATTTATACATGACTATCAATTCTTCAAACAGGTATTACCCTGTTTAAATGAATAAAAAAGTAGTATTCTGAAAAACTCAACAGTTAAGACATTTGTGAGACAATATAATAAGAGAAAATTAATGATGCTCACCCATCCTCAGCATTTGTAAATATACCAAATGGACACATAATTCATGATTAGAGAATGACCCATTTAAAGACAACTACAGCAAATTTCAACATAACTTTGAACTTGGTCCATATAATTAAAACTTCTTAAGTAAACTCCACACAATGGTAGATTCTCAATTTTCTTCACAGGTCTAGCAATCCCTAACTTTCAACACGCTACCTAACACCAGCATGAACTTTTCCTTTTCCCTCATTTTACCAACCCCCTAATCTGACTAGTTATCAGTTCCATCTCAGCCAGACTACAGGACACATTTTAATTGTTACAATTCCTGAAATCTGAATGGATCTTATAAAAAAGGTATGTCTGATAAAACGTTTCTCTTCTCTCTGAAAAGCATTGATTACATCACTGTTACGTATTACAGTTAATAGTATCTTGTTATCAAAGATATATAGCATGTATTATGTATATATGTGTGTGTACACACACACACACACACACATATATGTTTGCATGTATGGAAAGAGAGAGAGGGCAAGAGATTGCCTGGGCAGGGAAAAGTCAAGCAGTCAGGTACTACACAAGAGGCTGGTGTTTCCAGACCACTCGGAGGAACCTTAGGAGGAAAGCTTGGCAATCTACTTCCAAAAGATCACAGCCATTGAATATCCTATGGTGTGTAGTTCTACTCTCAGAAAAATGGAGTCATCATGAATTGGAATTGACTCAATGCAGCTGGTATATACCTGTTATTGCTGTTGTTAGGTACTGCTGAGGGGTCGCCGACTCATAGCGACCCTGTGCACAGCACAAAACAAAGCCTGGTCTTGCACCAGCTCCATGAGCCCATCATTGCAGCCACTGTGTCAGTCCATCTCATTGAGGGCCTTCCCCCATTTGTTGACCCTCCACCTTACCAAGCATGATATCCTTTTTCAGGGAATGGTTCCTTCTGACAACATGACCAAAATAGGTGAGATGAAGTCTGTCCATTTTCACTTCCAAAGAGCATTTGGACACACTTCCTCCAGGACAGATTTGTTAGTTCTTTTAGCAGTCCATGGTACTTTCAGTATTCTTCACCAGCACCACAACTCAAAAGCATCAACTCTTCTTTGGTCTTCCTTATTCATTGTCCAGCGCTCACACGCATATGAGGCGATTGAAAATACCATGGCTAGTGTCAGGCAGAGCTTAGTCTTCAAGGAGACATCTATGCTCTTCATCATTTGAAAGATATCTTTTGCAGCCAATTTGTCCAGTGCTATATATCTACTTAAAACTAATTACAGTGATAGGTTATAATATTTTATTACAATTATTTTGTGTATTTTTTTCTCTATCAATCTACTACTGAGTAAAATATATCTTCTTCCAACTTGATCATTATTGGCTTATTAGATTTATTGGACATCTTCCCAATATTCTATCACATTTTCTTTATGCTATTAAATTCTCAGTTTATATGTCTTGAGGCAACACTGTATACTAGAACCAAGGATGAGGTGGGATGTGACATCGGGAAAAAATGCCTCAAGCATATCTACTTCTCTATTAAGCACTATTGGGAGCTCTGGTAGCATAGTGGCTAAGACACTTGCCTGCTAACCAGACGGCTGGCAGTTCAAACCC
>NW_006922093.1:1761298-1798454 GCF_000298275.1 Orycteropus afer afer | reverse complement strand
GTGTTTCAGCAATCAACTTTGGAGATATAAAAGAGAGGACCAGGCACAGGAAAAAAAAAAAAAAAAAACACTGCCGTCAAGTCAGATCCAACTCATAGCGACCCCTCCTTGGGTTTCTGAGGCTGTATCACTACAGAAGTAGATCACCGAACCTTCCTTCCAAGGAGAGGCTGGTGGTTTTGAACCACAAACATTTTGATTAGCAGTCAAATGCCTTAGGCACTATGACACCAGAGCTTTCTTAGATCAGGCACAGAAGAGAAAAAAAACAAAAAAAAGTCAGAGATGGGGAAGATAGATCCCACCCCACATGAGGATCACCAAGGAATCAAAGAATAGAAGCTAAGGGAGGCAAGAGCCTTCCACAGACTTGACAGAGAGAGAATGTCTTCCCCTGTATCTGGGACCCTGAATTTGGACTTTTAGCCTAAACTCTTAGAAAATAAATTTCTGTTAAATTCATCTACTTGTGGTATTGCTGTTATACCAGCACTAAGAAACTAAGTCATTTCCTTAAGAATTTTACCTTAGTTCTGTTCATCTAAATTAGCTAGACACATGTGCTGCCTGGCAAATATGAAATAAAAGATAAAATATACTTCTATATGTATTAAGATTCTACATTCAGTAGGCAATTAATCTTCATATAAAGTTACTAAGTGAAAAAAAACATAGTCAAAGATCAAACTAATCTGGGTATAATTAGGGGAAGGTGCCTTCCAACTGTTAGTGAATTTAGCCAACACAGTGGAGTTTGGAGGCTAGGCAGGAGGGCTAAGGATCTTGTCTGCATTGCTTGGTAGCTCTGTGACTGTCAGCAAGTTACTTAGTCCCTTGATACCTGTTATGGATTGAATTGTGGCCCCTAAAGTACGGGTTGTAAATCTTGAGCACTACACATGTGGTTGAAGTCGTCCTTGTGGCACAGTATTTAAAGTGCTCGGTTGCTAACTGAAAGGTCAGTAGTTCAAACATATCAGGGGCTCTGTAAGAAAGAAACTGCAGTATGCTTCCACAAAGATTTGTAGCCTTGGACACCCCTGGGACAGTTCTAGTCTGTTTTATAGGGTCACTGTGAGTTGGAATCAACTAGAATGCGATGGGGGGGAGGAGTTTCCTGTGTTTACAATCCCATTTGGGAGAATATGTTCTTTGTTATGTTAATAAAACTGTTAGTATAGGGTGGGTCTAAAATCAATCACTTTGGAAATATAAAAGAGCAGATTAAGCAAGCAGCAAGGAAATAATCTGGGGAGAAGACAGATGCCATGAGTTCTCCAGGGAACCAAGAAACAGAAGCTGGAAAGAGACAAAGACCTTCCTTCTTCCAGAGACCACACATAAACACACTGCTCTGAATTGACTTCTACTAAACTGCAAGAAAATAAATTTCTGTTTGTTAAAGCCACTTATTTGAGGTATTTCTGTTACAGCAGCACCAGGTAACTAAGACAGTGCCAGCGTTTCATCCCTTGTGAAGCACAGAAAGGACAGCCCACTTTACAGGGCAGTGCAATTAAAGAACTTAACCAGTGCCTATAGCAAGTGTTCAATAGATCCTAGCTATGTCACTTCTGAAACTATTATTATCCAAATAACTTTAAAGTTGTTGTTGTTATGTGCCCTCAAGTCAGACCTGACGCATAGTGACCCCTCCTTGGGTTTCCGAGGTGGTATCACTACAGAAACAGATTGCCCAACCTTCCTTCCAAGGAGTGGCTGTTGGGTTTGAATGGCCAGCCCTCTGGTTAGCAGTCAAGTGCCTTAGGCACTATGCTACCAGAGCTCCTAACTTTAAAGAGTAGGCTCAATTAGTTGGCAGTTGGTACCATTTGCAATCAATATATATGAAATGTTGACTCTAAAAACGATACATTCTATGGACCTGATTAAGGAGCTCTGGTGGCATAGTCCCTAAAGCATTTGACTGCTAGCCCAAAGGTTGGCGGTTCAAACCCACCAGCCACTCTGCATAAGGAAAACTAGGAAATCTACTTCCCTACAGATACACTGCCTCAGAAATCCAAATGGGGTCACTATGAGTCAGGATCAACTCAATGGCAGTGAGTTTGGTTTTGTTTGGTATGGGCCTGTTTGGAATGATAATGGAAGTGTTTTCCAAAGCACATTCCATGGGAAGCATATAATCAAGTGCTGAGTGGCCACTATTGCATAAATTGTTAAAATTAAAGGATTCTTCTTTAAACATATATATATGTTAAAATAAGTGTAAGAAAGCTGTAGAATATACACTCATTTTTGAGAATGAAAGTATAATTCATATGTGAAAGAGGCTCAATGGGGAAGAAGTCTGATTTCTTTGTTCCTTCCACCATCTCTAAAATTACCATAGAATTCGCCGAATGACAGAACTGCCATTACCTTTCTGATTTACATGCTCTTTAAGACAATGGAGGAGCTAAAAGAATGAGACAGATAATTTGTAAAATGAAGTAGACCAGGATAAAAAGCAAATAGAAAAGATACTGACAAGGTACCCAAAACAATTGCAGCAGTACACTGACCCGGAACTGCCATAAATTCAAGCTAGATTAAGAAGAGAATGTGGAACGAGGGATATCATTGCTTATGTCAAATGAATCTTGGCTGAAATCAGGAAATACCAGAAAGATGTTTCCCTGTGTTTTATGAAACACTATGAAAATAGATTCAACTCTGTGAATCATAACAAATTATGGATAACAGAGCAAAGAGTACAAATTCCAAAACACTTAATTGTGCTCACGCAGAACCTATATGTTAGCCAAGAAACAGTCAGTTCAAACAGATCAAGGGGATACTGCTTGGCTTAAAATCAGGAAAAGTGCATATCAGGGTAGCATAATAATGCCTAAGGCACTTGACTGCTAATCAGAAGGCTGGCAGTTCAAACCCACCAGCCGCTCCTTGGAAGGAAGATGGGGCAATCTACATCCGTAGTGATACTGCCTCAGAAACCCAAGGAGGGGTCACTATAGTCAGGTCCAACTCGAAGGCACATAGCAACAACAGCAACAACATCCTTTCAATACGCTTATTCAATCTGTAAATAAACTAAGCTGGACTATATGTAAGGAGACAGCATCAGGATTGGAGGAAGACTCATTAACAACCTGCAATATGCAGATGACACAAACTTACTTGCTGAAAATAAAGAAGACTTAGAGAACTTACTGTTGAAAATCAAACACTACAGTCTTCAGTCATATTTTCAGAATGAACCAGTCCCTAGAGAAGGATATCTTGGTAAAGTTTTGGTCAGTGAAAAAGGGAAAGACCCTTACCAAGATGGACTGATATAGTGGCTGCAATGATGGCCTCCAGCATAGCAAAGATTGTGAGTATGGTGCAGTGTTTTATTCTGTTGCACATAAGGTCTCTGAGTCAGAGCCAACTTGAAGGCACCTAACAACAACAGTCTTCAGTATGGATTACACCTCAACATTAAGAAAATCCTCGAAATTGGACCAATGAGCAATATCATGATAAAAAGAGAAAAGATCGACGTTGTCAAAGATTTCCACAATCTTTGGAAATGATGGATCCACAATCAATGTCCATCAAAGCAGGAGTCAAAGAAATCAAATGATGTATTGCACTTGGTAAATCTATTGTGAAAGATCTTTCTAAAGTGTTGAAAAACAAGGATGTCACTGTGAAGACTTAAGACGTACCTGATCCAACCCATAGTCTTCCTCTGCCTCATATGCATGTGAAAGTTGGACAATGAATAAGGAAGATCAAAGAATTGATGGCTTTGAATTATGGTGTCACACGAAGAACAAACAAATCTGTCTTGGAAGTACAGCCAGACTAATCCTCAGAAGCAAGGATGGAAAGATTTCATCTTCTGGATTCTGGGCATGTTATCAGGAGTGACGAGTTTCTAGAGAAAGGTATCATGCTTGGTGAAGTAGACAGTCAGCAAAAAAAGAAGATGACACTCAATGAGATGAACTGATACAGTGGCTGCAACAATGAGCTCAAACAGCAATGATTGGGAGGGTGATGCAGGAGCAGGCAGTGTTTTGTTCTGTTGTACACTGGGTTACTATGAGTCAGAGCTGACTCCAAAGCCCCTAACATCACCACCAAGATTTCCATTTCTTCTAAACACTGCTTAAATACACACACACACACACACACATATATTTGAACAAGGTAGGCTATAAATGGCAGTGGAGCTCACCCTGAATATCAGAGAGCTAAGGCTTGCTGGAGCAGGTTGTGAAAACTTGACACCACATGCACACTAACATGGATTGCTCATGGTTTCCATTCAGTATTATAGGTCTGAGGCCACCTGGTCATCATCTTCTCCATCTCCTTCTTCTTTCTCCTCCTTCTCTTTCTCCCCAAAGCTATAATTTTATGCAGTTACCTTATTTCCCCCACACATACTTTCAGTCCATGTTTTGCAGGACAAACTAACCACTGCTATGAGTTGAATATAAACACCTTGACAATACTTTGAGATGTCTGGCATAGCTTTCAGTGCCCAAAACAATGTTCAATAACATATAGGAAGATTTCAGGTAGTCGCTAAGCATTTATTTGCTTTACAGCAAAACTGAAAGGTAGGAATTATTATGCCCAAATTCCTGATAAGAAGATTAAGTTCTCGACTGGTGAGGAAACTTGCTCAAGTTCATAAAATTGACATGTAAGAGAGCCAGAATCCATACCTGGCCATTGCTAGCTGTATATTATTTTATTAGCACATTTGCCATGTCACACATGAACACACATTTGCTCTATAAGACACAGCATTTTTTTTCTGGGAAAATGTATGTCACACTTGTTTGTGCTCATTCAACCTCTCATTCAGAAGTGAAGTAGCTCTGAAAAGCTTTTCTTTTCAAAGTTGTTAATCAGCCTTTTGCTTGGCAGATGGTGTCATATATTACCCTTAAATGGTAACAGACTTTCTGTCTGTCATGTTCTCAAATTGGAAGGTATATCTTGAAATGCTTATCCTTGCTTTTTAATTCTTATCCAAATTTTACTGTGAGGAGTATTAGGCAGAGAGGGAATCTGAAGAGAATAAAGATCCTGTTTCACTCAATCAGGAGTTGCAAGTCACTAAATCAGGAGTTGGAAGACTCCAAGAACCAAATCTGGCTTGCCATCTGATTATGTAAATAGTTGTGTGTTTATATATATCTATACACACACACACACATACACACACACACCCATTATTTATGTATTAATTATTACTGCTTTCATACTACAAGGACAGAGTTGAATAGTTGTGACAAAAACCACATGGCCCACAAAACCAAAAATGTTCATTCAGCCTTTACTGGAAAAGATGGCTGACCGCTGCTTTAGATACTCTAAATTTTATTCTTGGAACCAAATCAACCAATAGTAGACCTGCATTTTTAAAGAACACTGTTTTCTTTAACATTATACAATCATTGTTTACTGAATTCCATGTTACTGCCATCCATAACCTCACATTAAGTAGAAACCAAAAAAACAAACTCACTACCATTGAGTTGATTCTGATTTACAGCGACCCCTGTAGGGTTCCCAAGGCTGTAAATCTTTACAGAAGCAGCATGCCTCATCTTTCTCCTGCAGCATGGCTGGTGGGTTCAAACCGCTGACCTTCTGATTAGCAGGCAAATGCCTTAACCACTGCACCACCAGAGCTCCTTCACATTAAATATAGATAATAGAAATACTTACAATATTTTGTTACTGTATTTACTATATGGATATTATTGTGGATGTTGTTAACTTCATCCTAGTGTTCCCTATGAGGATAACATATCTTAAGTTTGAAGAAGTGTTTTGTTTTTTCTCTCTCATGATGGATTAGTTATCATTAACAGCATGGATACTTCATTCTTGTAAATAATTTGTTTTCTTTTTCCTTCAGAAGATTAAAAATCTAAAGCTAAAACAGCAACCTTTTAACTTACTGTTGTTGTTAGTTACTGTCGAGTCAGCTCCAACCCATGGTAACCTTACATGTAATAGAATGAGTTGCTGCCTAGTCCTGCACCACCTTCACCTAGATGTTTCAGTCCATTGTTGCAGCTATTGGATTGTGCCTTCCAACTAAGAGGCTCAATTTCCAGTACTAAATCCAAAAATATTCTGTTGGAATTCATACAGTTTTAATTAGCAAATTTTTAGAAGTATATTTCAGAAGACATCCTAGTCTGTGTTAGTCTGGAAGTTCTTCTGATACCATCCAACACTGATTGGGTGATTCTGCTGCTATTTGAAATACCAGTGACATACTGTTCTGGTTACCTAGTGCCACTCTGACAAGAAAATACCACAAATGGGATGGCCTTAACAAACAGGAGTTTATTCTCTTACAGTTTGGAGGCTTTAAGTCCAAGTTCAAATTGCCAGGCTCTAGGGGCTGGGTGAAAGCCCCTCGACCTTGTGCTTCAGCTCTGTCTTTTGCTCCTGGCCCACTGAAACTAGAGGAATCTCTTCAGACAGGTGCTGGCTGTTGAGGCTGACAAACCGAGGGTCGGCAAATAAAATGGCACAGTCTCGATGTTATCAAACCACACGGCAGGCCATTAATTCAAGTCCAGTGTAAGTCCCAAGGTCAGCAGAGCATGGCAGGGTGCTGAACAATGACACAGCTACATGCAGGGCCCAAGCATGCCATAAGCTAGAGACTATGCCCACGGCTTCTTATATACAAGTAAACCACATCCCAAAGGCAGCTGCTTGTGGTAGATCCCACTATGGAGTTGATTGCCAATCTCATCAAGGGCAATAACTACCACCAGCTGCCCAGCCACTCAGCTAGGCCCAGCCAAGTTGACACACAAACATAACCACCACACATATTTCTGTACAAGTCATGACAATATGAAAACTGACAGATGGTGGTGGTGAATTTATGTTGCTGAGTGTGTATTTCCATCTACTGAATTTACCCCTGCTTTCATTTTGGTTTCTTAGTATTATTTCCTATTTTCTGACTTCTTTATTCATTTTATTCTATTGCAATGTGTACATATTTTAGCCATACTTCATCTTCTTTTAAGTTAAGGTCATAAATAAAGAAATGAGAATATCAGTTATTAGACAAAGAACAGAAAGAAAAGATCTTTGAATCTCTGCCCTTGTCACAGGAAATCTATTCCTGTGATTATATCATGTCCTATTCCCAGAGTTCAATTTAAACCTCTAGAAAATAAGAAGGAAAGAAAATACTCTGACCCTACAAAGACTTCAGTTGGGAGGGGGTAGGGGTAAACCTGCAGCTATCTATAGGGTGGCATCTTGAGCAAAAAGAAAACCACATTCCCTTATTTTAAATAGACTATCTCCTAAGGTATGACTGCCTCATCCTGATGGTTTTAAAGACTTTATAAATAGATCAAGGGCAGAGTATATGCCAAAGGGCAGCTTTATATGGCAACCCAACATAAAATGAAAAGGGGATATTGTTGATATAGGGTTACACGGATGCTACTAAAATCAAAATACAGTAGAACATGGGCCGATGTCCAAGTCAACTTTCTGTCTTACTGGCCAATAAAGTACAAGGGATGGTGCTGACCAATGTGTCCTGCAGTTAGTTTCCTGGCAAATTTAAAGTGTTGGAAAAGATGATATTGAATGCCCCAGGGAGATTGCCTGGCAGGACCTGCATAGTCATTTGCTTACATATAATTTCAAGTAGCTCTGAAATTCATCCAACAATCCTAACTGCAGTATATAAATAATAATATTATTTTTTTCCATTGTAGTTACCTGAACAATTTCCCAGTGAAATATGTTTTTTCTAAGTAAAGCAAAATTGAATTTATCTCTAATTCAGTCTTAGAAGAAAGTAATAGCAGTAGACTCCCTCTCCAGTACACGCCTCCCACCTCATCTTCCTCATGGTAGATGGCAAAAGATTAGAAAGACAAATAATTCAAATCAAAAAAAGCATTTTTCCCATAATATATGTAGAAGATAAAGAGAGCTTCATGTTGCTCCCACATTCTTCTGCAAATACTTCCAAAATTACCCATGAAAAATATTTCCACAGTTGTCTGTGAAATCTGTATCCAAGTCCTACTGTGTGTGTATGTATGTGTCTTCATTCACATGAAGTAATTAGATTAAGTATTATTTGTATCTTTACCATTTTCCTCTAGTCAGATCTTTAGAAATAGACTTAGAACTACCACAGTTACATATTGCCAACATTTAGTAATTAGAAAATCATCAAGATTACAAGTCACCACTCCCTGAAGCATTACTTTCCTTATCTCCATCAAAATTACTGAGGATTCAAGTCCAGTTTTCTACCAAATGTTCAAAAAAACACTGTTCTTTCAACAGTATTTTTGCAACACAGTTTTTAGGACCCTTGATAAGACTTACAGAAAACAGGACCTGAAAGCTAAAACATCCTAAACTCAAGGTATTTTTAAATGACAAAACACTATTTCCACATAGCTTACAACACAGTGTCACATTGTGGTAGTTAAGGTTGTGTGTCAACTTGGCTGGGCCTGGTTGAGTGTCTGGTGTCTGGTGATAGTTATTCCCCATGATGAGACTGGCAATCAATTCCATGGTAGGATCTACCACAAGCAGCCGAGTAGCGGCTTTAGGGATGTGGTCTGCTTCCCATATATAAAAAGCAGCTTTGGGAATGATCTCTAGTTTATGGTTGAACCCTGCATGTAGCTGAGTCATTGTTCAGCAGCCTGCCATGCTCTGCCGATCTTGGGACTTTCAGTAAAGCTGAATTAGGACCTGCCATGTGGTTTGGTAACATCGGGACTGTGCCTTTCACTTGTCAACCGTGGGTTTGTCAGCCTCAGTAGCCAGCAGCTGTCTGAGTGAAGAACAGCCTCCAGCGTCAGTGGGTTGGGAGCAGGAGGCAGAGCTGAAGCCCAAGGTTGAGGGGCTTTCACTCAGCCCCTAGATCCTGGCACTTCGAACTTGGACTTAATGCCTCCAAACTGTTAAGAGAATAAATTCCTGTTTGTTAAAGCTGTCCCATTGGTAGTATTTCTGTTAGAGCAGCACTAGGTAACCAGAAGACACATTAATCAACATTATACAAATATCTCAGAAACATGCGGTTTCTATGACATTTCAGCATGACCTCAAGGAAGAACTCCTGGTAATAAAAATAGAAAACACTGACATAATCCATCCATAAACTAGAGGTTCAAGAAGTGCATGACTATGTAATAACACAGCCAGGTGGACTTCTTAGTGTAAAATTTGAAAGCACCTCAGATGGTATAATACAGACACACAGTATTCTCTAATCTACTTTTTACATAACCTTTGTTTTGTTAATAATGTTCTTCTTGTTCTTATGTGCCATTGAGTCGGACCCGACTCATAGAAACCCTTTCTTGGGTTTCCAAGGCAGTATCACTATGGAAGTAGATTGCCTAGTCTTCCTTCCAAGGAGCAGCTGGTAGGTTTGAACCTCCAGACTTCTGCTTAGGAGTCAAATGCCTTAGGCACTATGCTACTAAAGCTCCCTTGTTAATAATAGTAAAAAGAAAGGATATCACTGCAAGAATTTAAGTGTAACACTATGCATAAATAATAGCTATCAACCCAATAAGAATTTTGCTACTGATTTCAAGGAGGTGAGAAGCCTTCGAAAAGTTATTTAAGGAAAATATGTAGCTGTCTTTTTAACTGTAAGTAATAAAAAAAATTGATAAAAATGATGGTGTTTGTAACAAAAGATTTTAAAACCAATTGGGATATTTGAAAGATAGTCTGCACATACCAGACCATGACAAACATTTTTAAAAATACCAAGTTGAAGAAGTTTTAACTACTTTATTACATCAATTGCAATTTAAACTTTTTTTTTCTTCATATTTTAAAGTTTCTTAAATCATGCTGGATCTTACGAGTAAATGCATGTCATAGTTTTAATAGCAATTTAGTATACAAAATTGCATCATATAATTTTAGAGTCAGTAAATATATGAGAAGTCTTCACCATGAAGTTCACTCCAGTCTTCTCTTTTCAACTATAGCCAAAGATTACATTGCTGATGTAGCAGTGCTATGAATTGTCGATATAGGAAACTTCTTAACTGTTATCAGGAATTGGTATCTCCACATTTTCTTTGTTCATGGAAGAATATCAAATTCTACTCATGTATTTTTTCTCAATTTTTTTCTCTCTCTTTTCTATTCTTAAAGAAAAGAAAAGAAAATATCTGTTCCATACTGCTATGATTATGTGATATCCTTTCAAGTTGTTTCACCGTCCTGGTCTCACTTATCTTGACCTGATCTGTAGGGAGTAAGGCACATGGTATTTACGATATGGCTTACCTATGCTAGCAAAGGGGTGCACTCTTCCTTATTTTGGTTGCTATAATTATTTAATGTAGATTAAGATTATTTATGTATTTGGCAAATCATTTCTAAGAAACTTTATTGAGGATGTAATCGACAAACCCTAAGTGTCAATCAACTAAATTCACTAAACTGTGTATAGATGTTCTAATGTCAAATCATGCATAACTATCCCAGTGCATTTAGTCTATTAGTATGAAATTCAAAACTTCTTTTTCTTGTTAAATGACATGTTGACAGACATAGCCTATGTATTTGTGCATGTGTGTGCCTACGCATGCACACATGCATGTGCCCTATGTGCATGTGTGTATGTGTGGTGCATTTGTATGCCAGCATATGTATTGAGACTTTTTCCAACTGTGTATCATTTGTCCTAACACAATTCTAACACAATAGCCTTTCCCTTTCTTGAAATCCCATCTTCCTGTGATTTTGTATTCAATCCTAATGGAGCCACTGTCACCTTAGTCATTCCCTGAACTCTTATATTACTAATAATGGAAATACTATTAAATCACAATGTCAAGCATTCCACTTTCTGTAAAGCAGCTCCTGTTCCCTAAGTGACCTGACTGCAATAATTATTACCTCAAGCAGCATCAGAACAACTGATACTCCCTCTCTATTGAAAAATGCTCCTTTTTGAGGATTATAGCTTGCCACGCATTCTGTGATTTCCTTCTTCCTCTCTGGCTGCTTCATCACAGTTTCCTTTCCTGGTTCCTTTTAGTAGATTCAGTTTTGGAGGTCCTCCATGCTTCCTACATGAAAACTTTCTATTTATATCTAACATTCTCCTCCTTGCTGATCTCATCCAATCCCATGGCTTTAAATGTTACCTAATGCTGATGACCCCCACATATACGTTTTTCCTGAACTTAAACTCATAAAATCAACTTCCTAGTTAACATCTCCACTGTCATTTATCTATAAATGATATCAACTTTACCTATCCAATACTTAATTATTGATATTCCCTACATCATCCCCAATTTATTCCATTTCAGTCTTCCCTACCTCAGTTAATGGAAAATACAACTTTTCAGATGGTCAGACCAAACAAAATTCTTGTGGTCCACATTTAACTCCACTCTTTCTCTCATAACCCCACCAAAATCATTAGGGAATCCTTTTGCTCTTCCTTCAAAATTTTTCAGAAATTGCAAATTCAGCCCGGATGAACTTTCACTCTACTTACTAGAATTGGTGAATAAGTAAGCAAGCATCCAGCAACTATTCATATCTACTGCTACAATCACTTCTTGCCTGACCTGCACAGGCCTCCCTGCTTCCACAATCTCTTTTTTCCTACAACATGTTTTCTACTTAGCAATCTGAATCAAACCCTTTTTAAAATACAAGCACAATCATGTGACTCCTCTGCTCTTATTCTCTATTGACTCGTTCATGCAGAGGTAAAACCAAAAGCCCTTAATGCTTTGTGAAACTAAAACCAGGTTCTGCAAAATCTGGTCCCACCCTATACCACTATGTTTTCACATCTGACTTCTTACTCCCTTGTTTATTCAGTTCCTAACATGCCTGATGTTTCTGGCCTCAAGTCTTCATACTTGCCATTCCCTCTTCTATTCCCCCACACATCTGAATAATATACTTCCTCGCCTATGAAGTTTTGTTGCATGCCATCTACTCTATGAGAACTTCCCAGCCTGGTATACTTAAAATTGTAAACCTTCAGCATTTTGTACTCTCCTTCCTTCATATTCCTCATAATAACTATCAGTAATACACCATACAAAGAGTTCTGATGGTGCAATGCCTAAGACATTTAACTGCTAACCAAAAGGTTGGTGGTTCAAACCTACCAGCTGCTCATTGGCAGGCAAATGGGGCAATCTACTTCCATAAAGATTTACCACCTCAGAAACTCAATGGGGGGTCTCTATGAGTCAGAATTGACTTGATAGCAGTGAGTTTGGTATGATTTAGAATATATTATACAGTTTATTGTTTATTTCGTTTTTCAGTCTGACTCCCTGCCCTACATTGCAATGTAGCAATCAGTATTAACAATTTTTATTTTCTTTATTACCATAGCCTATGGCCTAACATAGTATCTAATATCTAGGTGGTACTCACTACATATGAATTAATTTATATATCAATGGATGAATAAATGAATGCATCTATAAATATGATCACTCCCTCACCAATGTACTCATTGTGTTATTTATTAAAGCGTACAGGTGGATAGAGCTAAGGTCAGTCAAAAAGCACATCAAGAGAGAAATTTTTCCAGTGTGATCCAGATAGAACAAACAACACTCATTTCAAATCTACCAAGCTTATATCATCCTGCCTCTCCCGAGGTAAAGAATTCAGTCATGTAAGACTTTTATAAAGTATGATTTTCATCTTAGTATTAAGTCAAAACATTAATAAGTTGCTATTTTCATACCCTTAAGTGAGATTATCCAAAGGTGACATATATAAACCTGTAAGTAATCCTATTTAGTCTTTATTAAACTACATACATAAATATACTACAATAGTAAGTACAAGCTTTTCTCAACACACAAATAATAAAACTCATTACTCCTGAAGAAGTAAGGTATATTCTCAAACAAGAGTTTCAACTCTTACTCTCATACCAGGTAGTCATATCCATGGCAAATGGAAATCACCAACTACTCAATCATGTTAACTGGACTCAGTGTGACTGTCCAACTGCATTGTATAGCAGGAAAATTCAGAGGGAATTTTGATTAAAATGAATCACTTTAACACACAGAAGGAGGATAACATATTTGTTTCTAAAGCTCAAAGAAAGACACCATTTGGAATTCCATAGCAAATTCTAGTGAAGAATATTTTCCCAGAAGTTATCTCTCTATGGCGAGTAAACACATACTTCCTGGTTCAAATTTTTCTCTACCATGTGTTAGCTATTGGATAATGGGCAAGTTTGACTTTACTTTGCCTCATTTTTCTCATCCATAAAATGCTGACAAAAATGATACCTTCTTCATGATATTACAGACAGCATAAAGAGAGAAAACAAGTATAAAGTTTTCAATAAATGTTTGGTCTTGCTGTTCCCTTTATGCAATTGTAAAGAGAATGGAACAATTTTATCTTTAAGATTTTTATCCTTATAAATCTCCCCTAGCAACCTGATGACTTGCCTACAAGAAATACTAGGATAATGAGATAGTGGTATATGTTGTGCATGTATAATTTAAGAAACTCGCTGTGACTGGGTTTTTATTTTTATTAAATACCTGGCTGCCATTTATGACACTGTGTAGGTCTGATTGTGTTTGAAATCCCTCTTGTTATAAAATGCTTGTCTATATTGCAAGGTCAGAGACACAAATCTCTTGCCTGTGTCTCTCTCTACCCAAGTACTTGGAGCAGAGGAGACCTGGATGATTGATTTCTGAGAGCCACAATGCTGGAGAAGAACTGGCCCTGGTCCCTACTGGGTTTCTCTCACCATTAACACAAAAACATTGACACTGCCATTCTTCCCTTCTAATGAAACCTAGACACAGTGGTTATATTTTAGTGCCTGAACTCGCTAAAGCACATATCTCTACTGATAAGACCAAGCCAATATGCTGCCAACCTATCCCATGCCACAAAAGCCTCTCTGTCTCCGAGGAAGAAAGGCAAATATTTCTCCCATTGTGCCATGATTAAGCAGGTTTCCTTCAATCAGAAAGATAAAGAGTTTAGCAGCATGGTATTTTTTTGTTGTTGTTTATATATTTATAACTGCCTGGGTAACTGTACCCATTGCTACACACAGCATTACCATCCTGGTTCATTCTTTGAGGTAAATTTTGTCCTGTCAATAAGCTTTTATCCCACTACCTCACAGCCACAGTCCATGGGATATGTTTGTAAATATTTCAGCCCCAAATGTGGCCACAAGTTATATCTCCTCCACTGCCACAGGCATCTCTATTTCCATGTAAATCAGTGTATAAATGGATTTTTTCAGGAGAGAGTGCTGCCTCATCCCACACCCTAGTAATACACAACATAGCCAAGGAGACACCCTATTACAATACGAAAAAATACTAGTCACATCCCTTGACTATTGTAGATTAATGCCATGGAATAATTATGAAACTGTACATAGATAAAAAAAAAATCTGATTGAAAATAAATTAATTTCTAATGTTGATCATTAATATGAGCACTTACTCACAATTCTATGAAGCTTTATTTTAGTTTTTTTGTGATTCTTCCTAAAAGAAATAAAAAATATTTTTAAATTTTTCATAACATTAATGCTATACACACACGCACACACACGTGTGTATTTATTTGAAAATAAATACAAAATCTCAAAGAAGAAAACTGGAAACATCCATAGTTCTGTAATCCATATATAATCACTGTATAAGTCTTAATCTGAATGAGAAACCACAGAATCATAAAAACATGGTATTATCGTGAGGAAAAAATTCAAATGAGCATTTAGTTTTAACTTTTACAACACCAAAATGACTTCATCATCATCATCATCATTATGAACATCTGCAACATAAATAAAGCACTTCTTTAGGAACTCAGGCCTCATAAAACAACAATATCAGAGTTCAGGAATAATGTAAAGTTTTTTCCATGAAATGAAGATGCTAACCCTAAAATTTAGGAAACAGAATAAAATATAAACCAGGATGAGAAGTCCTCTTTCACTGGGCTCATATTACCAGATCAGAATAAAATAGAAGAATGAAATAGAGTGAAGATGTCAGCTGCGAAATTAAGAATTAAGATTCCACACCACCCCCCAATATCATTCCAAAACCAAACTCACTGCCATGGAGTCGATTTGACTTATAGCTACCCCTCTTGGGGTTTCCAAGGCATTATCTCTATGGAAGTAGATTGCCCAGTCTTCCTTCCAACCCATAACATTATATGACCAAAAAAGGTGGGAGGAGGGTTTAGGTCTCTTCTATTTTCTTTATTAATGTATTACTCGCCATTTAAAAATAAGCGGGGAAAAAAGCACATATTTTATGCCTCATAGTCAATGAATAGGAGCTCTGGTAGCATAGTGCCTAAGGCACTTGACTGCTGACCAGAAAGCTGACGGCTCAAACCCACCAGCCACTCCTCAGAAAGAAGGTTGGGCAATCCTACTTCTGTACTGATACTGCCTTGGAAACCCAAGGAGGGGTCACTATGAGTCAGGGCCAACTCGATGGCTCATAACAACAACAACAACAGTCACATGTTTTAAATAGTAATATAGTGATTTATCCAATTCTAAAATTATTTCATTTAATAGATCCCATTAAAATAAGTGTGAAGGCTTACAAGAAAAATACTTCATGAATTAGAGGGCCAGCCATTCTTTAGCTCTGTAATAACACTCTCTAGAATGTTCTAATTAGCTTATTTTACTGAAAAAAAGTGATAGTAAAATGAAGCATTATATTGATAGATCCTAGAAGAAATTGCGGGAGCTCTGGTAGCATAGTGGCTAAGACACTTGCCTGCTAACCAGACGGCTGGCGGTTCAAACCCACCAGCCACTCCTCGGAAGGAAGGTTGGGCAATCCTACTTCCGTAGTGATACTGCCTCGGAAACCCAAGGAGGGGTCGCTATGAGTCGGGGCCGACTCGACGGCACATAACAACAACAACAACAACAGAAGAAATTGCAGGTATGTTTTTCAGTTGCACAGGACTGCTACATAATTCACGTTTTTTTCCCCATTGCTTCCATAGAAAAGGTAATGTAAGCATATATACCCAAACCAAACACACTGCCATCACGTCTATTCCCATGAATGTCTTCTGTGTCCCATAGGACATAGTAGAACTGCCTCATGGGGTTTCCAAGGCTTCAGAAGGCAGACTTTCTGGAGGTAGACTGCCACATCTTTCTCCCACAGAGCAGTTAGCTAGCAGGTTTAAATCACTAACATTCTGGTTAGCCACTGAGCGCTTTAGCACTGCACAACCAGGACTCTGTAAGTTTGTATAAACTCTTGAAAATAAATAGGTGCTGGTAATATTTAGGAATATCCTTTTATTTTGATACACAGTATTTTTTTCATGTGTATGTAGTCAAGTTGCTATATAATTACAAAAAAGTATCAATTCAAGTGAGACCAGAGGCAAGATCTAGCTTCTGCTCATTTCACTTTATCTAGATACTTGAAAAGATTCCTTTTCCCACTTGAGCAATTTTGACCACAAGTATGTCTTATGATTTTTATTCTACAGATTAAAAACTCTAATAATCATTATTTGTTTAAGTCATACAAAAATTTATCACAGATTTAGGATTAGAATTCTTACTCCATGGTTTTCCGGTCTACTGTTTTCTGAATACAAATGTCACAAAGTTAAGTATTCCCAGCCAAGTTCATAGAGCTCTGTCTCCTGTTGTTAATTGATTAATCAAAAAAACAAGGATGTTTAGATCACATATCTAGACTAGCACTGTGTTCAGTCTCTTGTAAGAAACAAAAGCCAGAGAACAGCCCTCTGTACCAGTGTTTTAGAAAAGCAAGAGTTACATATTTGAAATAATTAGAGACTATTTAGCAAGGATTGTTTAAATGCTCAATTACACTTTTCTATCTACATTATAGGAATTCTTCAAATGAAGCAATCGATGTGATGGGGAAGAGTTTTAGAGGCTCTTTGAAGAAACACAATACATTTTAAAAAAGGACAAGCTTCAGGAAATTGTCCTGTGCACTGAGCCACATGCTTCCTTTGAGCATCACTACAGATCAATACAGATAAATCTAAAACAGAAACATAAACTCACCAACAAACATGGATAAAATGCCTTGTGTTGTAATCACCGAATCTCTTCCTTCCTGGAGCATATTCCCACTCCACCTCCAGATTTTATCTTGCTGAACACCTTACTTTAATTCACGTTTTGGAGCAGAAAAAGTAGTGTTCCCAAGAAAGCTATCAATCTCTGAAATCCTCTGCATCGACACTCCAACCCCTTCATTTGTTACGGGATTTGAAATGTGAAAAGAAGTGAAATTCCCAGACCGAAGCATGATGTATTTGGCCACAAAAGTTGGCTGTCAGACTTAAGACTCCGGTTTTTCCTTGGCCAACCTGACCATGGAAGAAGATGCTAGGAAGAACCAGGTGGTCTGTGCGGCTGAAGTGGCAGCACATTCCCATCCCATACTGTGTGGTTCTGATCCTGTGCCTGAGTAGCTCCATCGCTCAGGTTGTGATTATTTCCTTTATTCATTCTCCTCTCTTTCCTCTATCTCCTTTCAAGTGAGTGTTTGTCTATCCTGTGCCAGTTTTCTTCCTGGAAGTTTGATCCTATACCAGAATTGTCAAGTTTCCTGGCACAAGGCTTGCCACTCTGGATCTTGAGAGTTCAGTGGTCCAATTTGGATATGTTTCCTGCCTTCTCCAATAACATGGTGTCAACCTGCTCTGGAATTGGGATTAAGGCACTTTTGTCCTGCAGAGCCTGTGCCAAAACTCCATAGTGGTTGTGGCCAGGACCTGTGGTCAAGTCACCTTCCTTCAGTCCTTGTCTTGCCCTGGTGAGTGGATTTCTGTCCAGCTCATTCCCCACATTCAGAACCTGTCCTTGAGTGCTCACTTTGCCTCATACTCAGGTCCACTTACCTAACCCTAAATCACTGCACCATCCAGTAGGTTATTGCTCCAAAGCACTGAATTATATCTTAGTTTACATTTATTCCAAGTGCTCTAGGGCTCTCCATACACATTTTAGGTAGATCACAAAACTTAGGAGCAGCTTGGTTCTTAGTCTCAATGAAGTGAAAGAGAAACTAGCAAAATAAAATAAAGTAAATGACCTACTAGATCAGAAAAGATAACTAGAAATTAATAGAAATGATAAACCCAGACTTTCTATGCCTAGCAATGATCTAGCTAATTATGTGTTCAAGATTTCCTTCCCACTGGATTCACTCTTCTAGTCATTATCCCTAAATGACAGGCTTTTCTCAGGTCAGCTAGCTGCCTAAAATGGAATTATGACCATTACACATTGACTGGGTCTAAGCTTGAGGCCAGTTTCACCCATATCTTTTCCTCAAGCTGTCTGACAGGTACTCAGAGATCATCAATCTACGGGGACAACCATCACTTTTCTTCAGACTTCCAGATGGTTGTATCAGTTCCATGTAATCTAAAGACTGTGTTACTACCTTAACCAAAATCTAAAACCACTGCCATCAAGTCAATTCCAACTCATAGTGAACCTATAGGTCAGAGCAGACTGGCTACAAGGGTTTCCAAGGCTGTAAATCTTTACTGAAGTAGCTGCCTTATCTTTCTCCCATGGAGGGGCTGGTGGGTTCAGACCACTGACCTTTTGGTTAACAATTGAAAGCTTTAGGCATTGCATCACCAGAGTCCCTTGGTTGTCACCTTAGTGGGCCTAAAATTCCAACTTCAAAGTTTATTAGATTGTTTCTCCCATACTTTGAATTGTCTACTCATTACTTTTTTAAATACTTAAATAAGTATGACTCAACTATGTGAGCTTCTTATATTAGCTAATAATTGAATGTCATTCAGGAGAAGGCTTCTATCAATGGAGGAAAGTCTACCAATATAGCTAGTTTCTTTGCTATAAACTTTGAGCAAATGTAATGTCCCAGTTACCATAAAATAGATCGTATATTGCAGGATAATTCACCAAGATTTACACTTGCTTTCTTTTCTCTATATTTTGTCTCTACCTCAATCCCAAGAAGGTGCCTTTCTCTTTTGCCCCCTTGCCTCAGGGAAGGTTTCTGGCACTGAGTCAAAACCAGAAGTTATGATCAATATGCCAGAGATGACGTGTGTGTGTGTTGTGTTTGGGAGGAAGTGAGGGCAGTTAAAGAAAGGAGAGTTTCTATTATGTCAAGAAAGTGGTTAGTAGTCTGGGGAACCACAAAACTATCAGAGGCCTGTACCTGAATTCACTGTCCTTTCTTACACAGCAGAACTAATTCAAAGTGTCTATCAACTTGTATCATCAGCATCCATATAACAGTAAGAGATTCTTATTTATTTTCACTTTATGAGCCCAACACATAAAATGAATATGTGACAGAAAGCCTCATGTTTTATGATAATATTGATACAATTATATCTCAATAGTTTTACCTCTATTTACAGATTTATATTAACTTTCACATAAACTATTCTATTCCCTACCAAGTTTGAAGATGTTGAGAAATACGTGTCTTTTTGCTCCTTGTAAACAGTAGGTACTTAATAAACATCTAGTAAATTAAATATATCACAATGAAACTTTAATAAGGACCAAAAAAAAAAAAACTAACTAACTGCTGTTGAGTTGAATCCAACTCATAGTGACTCCTCCTTGAGTTTCCAAAGTGTTATCTCTACGGAAATAGATTGCCCAACCTTCCTTCCAAGGAGTGGCTGGTGAGTTTGAACTGCCAGCCTTCTGGTTAGTAGTCAAGTGCCTTAGGCATTACACTACCAGAGCTCCCCTTAATAAGACAAGACACATTAATTATCAGAAAGTTATTTTATGTATGCATATATTTGGAAGGTCAAAGTAAATTGTATTTATCCTTAACCACTTTTCAGACATGATAAAATTTTTCTAAAGAATACTATCTTCCAAACCATTTTTCTTTCTACATAAACTTCATTAACAGTGTTCTTTTAGATTTAAATTACTTTCCAACTTACTTGTCCTGCAAATACTCTCAAAAATGTGCTAATTCAAATGAAGCACTCAAGCATCCCTTTGTGTCTCAAGGATCAGAAATTCTTATGAGAAACAATAAGTGGCTTCGTCAGGTAGTGAATGAGGAAGAAATTTCTGCAGTAAGGAATAAACCATGTTCAATTTTAACATGTAAAAAAAAAAAAAGAAGAAGAAGAACATTTCCTTTACTTGCACTTGGATTTAACTTACAATTGGATTTAAAATCCAATTGTAAGAATGAAGGTCTTTAAATATTGAGATGTCTTTTCTAGAAGACAATCAGTATCCTAGAAGGCAGCAATACTGGTAGTAATTAATCTTTTCACCCAACAGAAATTCAAATCAAAACAAGACAAAAAGAACCCAGTAATAAGTAGATTCCATACAAAGGCTTTAACAACCCAATGTTTTTCAACCTTAGCACTTATGCACATTTTGGGCTGCAGGGTCTTTGCTGTGGCATGGGTACTGCAGTATGTGTAGCACCACTTGTGGCCTATAGTTACTAGATTCCAATAGCACCTCCTGTCCCTGTTGTGACACTCAAAAATGTTTCCAGATACTGACCAATGTCCCCTAGGAGGCAAAATTGCCCCTGACCCCTTGAGCACCACTGGTTTAAATTCATTTCTTCTAGCTAGTTTCTCAATGCTATTTTCTTCATAGCATATAATTAATATGCCAGAAAGAATTTGACATTTAATATTTATAAAAATATAAAAGGTGCAAATACTGAATAATGTTACTCTATTACTACCTATAACTAAGTAATGCTCCAGATCAAGTGCCAGGAATATTATTTTATTTCTTCCCATGTAGAGAGTATAGTTTTATGATTAAAGGAATGACTGTACTTTGGGGTCAGGCAATGTGACTTCAAATTTAATTTTTAATATTTAGAAGCTTTGTAATCATGGCTAAGGTACTTGAATTTTGGAAAATTTCAGTCTTCATTTAAAAAAGGCAGATAATAATAATATCTCTACTTCAAATTACTGTACAAATTAAATGGGATAACCCTCCTAAAGGGCATGTCACGTATTAGATATTCCACCAACTATCATAATAGCTCATAATAGTAGATGTAGGAGCTCTGGTAGCATAGTGGCTAAAGCACTTGACTGCTAACCAGAAGGCTGGCGGTTCAAACCCACCAGCCACTCCTCGGAAGGAAGGTTGGGCAATCCTACTTCCGTAGTGATACTGCCTCGGAAACCCAAGGAGGGGTCGCTATGAGTCGGGGCCGACTCGACGGCACATAACAACAACAACAACAACAATAGTAGATGTATAAAAACATCTACTATTACTTATGTGTTAAAATATTTCACAGAAATAACATTTTTTTCTTCTCTCAGCTCTTTGGTAATTAAAGTAGGACTCTGGCAGTGTAGTGCCTAAGGCACTTGACTGCTAACCAGAAGGCTAGAGGTTCAAACCCACCAGCCACTCCTTGGAAGGAAAGTTGGGCAATTTACTTCCATAGTGATACTGCCTTGAAAACCCAAGGAGGGGTCATATGAGTCGGGTCTGACTCGGTGGCAAATGACAACAACAACAACATATAATTTGTGTGATTTAGGATAGGAAAAGATGTATGGTATCTGGTTTCACTTTACTGATTCAATCTGTATAATGAACAAATCAAAAACACAGATTATAGGAAATATAATGTGGCATCTGTATTACAGAAAGACTCATTAACAACCTGTGATATGCAGATTATATGACTTTGCCGAAAATGAAGATGAACTAAACCACTTATTGATGAAGTTCAAAGATTAATAGCCTGTATGGATTATATCTGAACATAAAGAAAACTAAAATTCTTAAAACTGGACCAATAAAAAAATACCATAATAAATGTGAAGAAACTGAAGTTGTCAAGGATTTCAATCTACTTGGATCAACAATCAATGCCCATGGAAGCAGGATTCAAGACATCAGACAACATATTCCATTGGGCAAATCTGCTACAAAATACATCTTAAAAGGTTCTAAAATGCAAAGATGCCACCTAAAGTGTGCCTGACCTAAGCCATGCTACTTTTAGTTGCCTCATATGCATGAAAAACCTAGACAGTGAATAAGGAAGACCAAAGAAGAATGGATACATTTGAATTGTGGTGTTTATAGGAATATTAAATATATCATGGTCCTCCAGAAGATGGAAGAAATCAATCTAGAAGAAATACAACCAGAATCCTCCTTAGAAGCAAGGATGGTGAGTCTTTGACTTGTTTATTTTGGACAAGTCATTGGGAAAGACCAATATCTAGAAAAGGACATCACATGTGGTAAAGGAACAGTGAATATAAGGGAAACCCTCAGTGAGATGGATTAACACAATAATACCACAATGGTTTCAAATATATGAAAAAATCATGAATATGGCACAGGACCAGGCAAGTTTTCTTTTTGTTTTAAATAAGGTCAATTTGGTATGGATTACAACTTATAATTACAACCATAATTACGATTATGATAACTAAAAACAACAATATATCATTTAGAATAGCCTCTTAAGGTACAGTTTACATTTATCTCAGTTTGCCCTTATTATAGAACAAGGTAACAGGCTTAGCATAACTTTAGCAGTTATTTTATCTTTCCTTTGCCTATATTCTTTACAAACATAATGTTTAAGAAGAAAAACTCATTATTTTTCTTCCTCTGTTGACATATTCTTTAATCTGACTGAATAATTAATTGAACTACTATTTCTTACAAAAAATTCTGAAACCTATACCTCATAAATAGTTTTCTGAAGATGATGAAATACGTACTGTTGAGACAAAATACACACAGTATATTTTATTTCTCAGTATTGCAACAGAAAAAAAAGAACATTCTCTGCATTGTAAACACTGATTTGAAGTTAAATCTGTTGCACATTCCTTGAGTATGAGTAATTCAAATGAGGCGTGATTCTCTGTATTCAGAGAGATTATAATTTACTGCACATTACACAATGTGGGAAATTATGCTTTGTAATTCTCAGTAAGATGGACTGACACAGTAGCTCCAACAATGGGCTGAAACACAGCCATGATCATGAGGATGGCACAGGACTGTGCGGTGTTTCATTCTGTTGTACACAGGGTCACCATGAGTTGGAACTGACTAAACAGCACCTAACAGAAACAACAACAATTTGTGTTGCATTATGGTAATCATACTTCAATAAAGAAAATACAGATTAATTTTCATAAAGGTATTAACTAATGTAGAAACAGCATAGAGAACCAAGTAATGTTTTCCAGGATGAATAACCTCCTCAAATTGATAAAACTTTTCCTCCCTCCTTTACCCAGGCTACCATGCCTAACATGCTCTATAATCTCTTGCTCTTATTTTCCCCAGTGATTCATGGACCAATGAAATCATTCCTCACTCACAGCTGACTAACCCAGGGAAAAACTGAGAACATCATCCTCTGCCAGACTGATATACTAGCCAAATAATATCCAAGATTTCAGGTCTCAGCCTAAATGCTAGCTGTGCAAGCAACTCTTCCCTGACTTTATTACCCTCACAAGTTACTGCCTCCAGCTGTATGTTCTCTCTTACTCCATAGACTTCCTTCATACACTCCTACAACTGCAATGTAATATGTTAATATAGAAAAACTGTGTCCAAAGGTCATGACTATTACTGATTTATGGGACAGCATTCCTAGGTATAGGCTACCAGCTCTTCATTGTTTGTGTCTATCCAGGTTGCTGACCTCCCCTAGCATTACTCCCTATACATCTGGTTTAAGGAGATATAAGTGCTGATTTCACATAGCTAAGACATAAATGTTTAGACAATCAGGTCACTTAAGAATAAGCCAAAACTCTACCTCCTAGCAAAAATGCAGACTAGTCTTTTATCTCATGTTGATGTTAGTTCCCAAAGAGTCCATTCTGACCCATGGCAACTTCATTTTTGAAGAGTAGAACTCCTCTGTAGGGTTTGCCAGGTTGTGACCTTTCGGAAGCAGATCATCAGGAATGTCTGAGAGCCCTCTGGGAGAGTTTGAACCACCTACCTTTTGGCATACAGCCAAGCACTCAACCATTTGTGCACAAAGGGACTCTTTATCTACTGTTGTTGTAGTTATGTGCCATCGAGTCAGTCCTGATCATAGCGACTCCTCCTTGAGTTTCCGAGGCAGTATCACTATGGAAGTAGATTGCCCAACCTTCCTTCCAAGGAGGACTATCTAAATTTGCGTGTCTCTCTAGTATTCTATCTGAAATGAACATTGATATTTCTTTTAGCTTGCATTTAAATAGAGTACATTAAATTTCAGAAGAAAAACAAAGAAACTTCTTGTGTTTTCAATAATCTTGAAGACTTCTATAATCTCAGGTATAATTATCAGTGAAAAACAAACAAAAAAACAGAATATTTCAAAGGATGGCTTGAGAAGACAAACAAAAGTACTATAATGAACATGCAAAGACCAAGTTAGAAAACCAAAAGCTAAGAACACATTCAGCCATTTCTCAAGCTGAAAGAACTGAAGAAAATATTCAAGCCTCAAGTGGCAATACTGAAGGATTCTATGTGCAAAGCACTGAACAATGCAGGAAGTATCAAAGGAAGATAGAAAGAATACAGAGAGTTATTGTACTAAAATGAATGGTTGACATTCAACCACCTCAGGAAGCAGCATTTGGTCAAGAAGTAATGGTACTGAAGGAAGATTTCCAAACTGCACTGAAGGAATTGGTGAAAAACAAGGCATGAGGAAATGATTGAGTATCAACTGAGATGTTTCAACAAACAATGTAACACAGAAAGTACTAATTCATCTATGCCAAAAAACTTGGAAGACAGCTACCTAGTCAACCAATGGAAAAGATCCATATTTGTGCCCATTCCAAAGAAATGTGATCCAACAAATGGGGAAGTTATAGAACAATATCATTGGTATCCCACCAAACAAAATTTTTCTGAGTATAACTCACAAATGCTAGCAGCAGTACATTGACAGGGAACTGTCAGAAACTCCAGCTGGATTCAGAACAGGATTGGAATGAGAGATACCATTGCTGATATATCACATGGATCTTTATTGAAGCAGAGAATATAAAAAAGATGTTTAACTGTGCTTTTATTGACTGTGCAAAGGTACTTAACTGGGTGGATCACAAAAAATCATGGATAACATTGCAAAGAATGGGAATTCCAGAACTCTTAACTGTGCTCATGCAGAACCTATACATAGACAAAGAGGCAACTTTCAAAGGAAAAAAAGGAATATAGTGTGATTTAAAAGAGGAAAGGTGTATGTCAGGGTTATATCCTTTCATCACACTTACTCAATCTTTATGCCGAGTAAATAATCTGAGAAACTGAACTATATGAAGAAGAATATGTCATCAGGATTGGAAGACTTATTAACAACCTACAATACGAAGATGATGCAACTTTGCTTGCTGAAACCACAGAGACTTAAAGCACTTACTGATGAAGATCAAAGACTACAGCTTCCAGTATGGATTACACCTTAACATAAGGACAACAAAAATCTTCACAACTCAACCAAAAAGGAATATCATGGTAAAGGGAGAAACAATTATATTGCCAAAGATATCATTTCACTTGGATCCACAATCAACTAGCAGTCAAGAAAGCAAATGGCATCTTGCATCATGTACATCTGTTGCAAAAGAATTATTCAAAGTGTTAAAAAGCAAAGATGTCACCCTGAGGCCAAAGTGCACCTGTTCCAAGCCATGTTCTTTTTAATCACCTCATATGCGTGCAAAAGCTGGACAATGAAAGAGGAAGAACAAAGAATAATTTATGTATTTGAATTATGGTGCTGGCAAAAGAATATCTAATGTACTATGGGCTACCAGAAGAACAAACAAATCTGTCTTGGAAGAAGTACAGCCAGTATGCTCCTTAGAAGCAAGGAAGATGAGACTTCATCTCACGTAATGTGGACATGTTATCAAGAGGCAGCAGTCCCTGAAAAAGGAAATAATGCTTGGTAAAGTAGAGGCTCAGTGAATAAGAAGATGACTGTCAACAAGACGGACTGCCACAATGGCTACAACAATGGGCCCACACAAAGCAACGATTGTGAGGATGGCACCGGATCGAGCAGTGTTTCGTTTTGTTCTACACAGCATTGCTTTGAATTGGAACCAACTCAATGGCACTTAATAGCAAAAAACACTTTTCTTATTTAATTTTCTTGTTAGGGACTTCATTTGTTTTCTTAAATCATTTTCAGCTCAAGAAATATTTTGTGCGGATTAATATGAGTAAGAAATTGATCCAAGTGCTGGAAGAAAACATGTAACAAAGAAAATAAATACATAATATATAGTTTAAACTAAGTTTAATGTTTTTTTTTTGTTTTTTGTTTTTGTTTTTTGTTAAAGATACAGCCCAATCTTGTAGGGGTTCACTGAAGGATTCCTGGGGAAACTGAACATGGAAGAAGCTTTATGAAATGAGAAAACAATTTCAGAAACAATAAGAAGAGTTTTCAGACATAGCAATTAAAGCTGTATTTCAGTATGACACTTAAGTGCAAGTAAAAACAATTTAGAATAGAATTAAGAGACCCTACAACAACAACAACAAGAGTGAAGTTGACAGTCCCATAAAACACAGCTCTGTACAGACATTCATGGGCTTGTTCATTAAAACAATAAAGTAGGATAGTCCAGATATTTATCACTTTGAAAGATACCATTTCCAATTAGGACACAGAATGGTCAGGTAGATTTCAACAAGCAAATGGAAGGGAATTAAATGGCTATTGTTTGTCAATTTCAGTTGATTGATAACGTTAAGCTACCATTTCAATATTTCTGAGAATATCACATTATAGGGAATGCAATAAGAGTTCTGTAGTTCTAATATTCATCTCAGTTATTGCAATCAAACAGAGCAGCAAGTAGATGCTGCAATTATTTATTTATGTGAAAACTATTATTCAGTTCATTAGATCAATGCTTTTCTTGTTCCAAGGTTTGCCTATGGTTTTGTCTCCCAGTCTTTGCTTCTTGCTCAGAGAGGAATAATTTGCTTGATCTTCCTTGGTTAGTAAGATATTCTCCAACATCAGTCACAGCCAAAGAGTTACCTGGGATCAGGGACATACACACATACATACTCTATGCATGCATAGATTCAAAGACACTGCAACTTTAGATTTTGATTTTTCAACCATTAGCTCAGCTCTTATAACAGTATATTTAATAGTACCCAGGGGAAGGGGTAAGCATGATGTTAAATGCAAAGCAGCGTGTGGAAAAATGCTATCACCTCCTATTATATTATAAAGCAATAAAATAAAAAGGAGTCCCTGGGGAGCTTTTCAATGTATAATGATAGAGTTTATCTCATAGCACGTTATATACTAAGGGAGGTGGAATATAGTATCAGAAAAACTCTAGGCCTGGTGTTTTCATCAAAATTATGTAGACTATGATATATATATTTGAGTATAGCTCAGGTATGTATCATATTAATATTATTATCTCAGATACATATCATATCAAAATTAGACTGCATAGAAGGAAAAATCCCACAACTACTAAAATTATTTGATACTATATTTTATATAGTAAGGGGAAACAAGAACCTGCAGCTCAGCAACTCTACTTGTAACAAAAGTAAATCTTAAAGTTATCATGTGACGAAGATACGGCTCATAATTTTATAGCATTTAAGGGAAGATTTCTATTCATTCTTGTTGTTTGGCATTGAATCAATTCTGATCCATGGTGACACCGTGTGTGTCAGAGTAGAATTGCTCCATATAGTTTTTAAGGCTGTGATTTTTCTGAAGCATAGGCCCAGTTCTGTTTTTTGAGCTCCCTCTGGGTGGGTCCAATCCACTAGCCATCCAGCCAGTAGTCAAATGGTTAACTATTCTCACCTCTATTTATAAGATGAAGTGAAATATATAAGAAGGTGTAAGAATTTGACCTAGGTCCCTTGGAGTCAAAAAACAGGGCTCTTAACCTCCTCACTTCTTCACTGTATATGCAACATATACTGTCTTGATGAATAGCAACATCAGTGAGGCCTGTGACTCCTTGGGGCAGATACCTGAAGAACAAAACAATGGAAAATAAGATTGGAAATCAGCTCCCTGGCTCCTGCCCAATTAAAGCTGAAACGTGTAAACTTTCCTTAGATCCTGCCTCATTTTTGTCTTTGTAAAGAGCAATGAAAAACACCTCTCACATAGACTTCTCTTCCATGATCACCTTAGAAACTAACATAAAGACAAGTTAATGACAATTAAAGGCACATTTATTAGGGCAGTGTTTTTTATGTCAAATATTTACTGAAAGATATTCTAGAGTTTGGATTTCTAAAAAAGTTATAAAGAAAAGATAAGACTTTGATCCTCAAATAATTTTTAATCTAAATGAACCTTAAGTATATGAAACAATTAGAGAACAAATCTCTAGTTGTATGATAAAGCATTAGTAGAGATAATATGTAACAATAAATTTCACAAGAGAATACAATAACTGGTTAACTGTGTGGCTGTCAGGTGTGATCATTGTTATCCTGGGGTAGACTGAGGGCATCTACAGGTATGAATAGAGATACTGAAACATGAGAAGGTAAAATCCCAGTTCCATATAATTTGTGACAAAGTCAGGCCCATAAAATCATATAAATGTTGATTTTTTTTTTTTTTTTTAATTCCAATATCTTTCTTTCAGACAGGAGAAGCCTCAAGAGAAGAGATGGTGCTAAAAACAATCATTTTCCTTGATGGATTTTCCTTGATGGATTTTCCTTGTGGTTTCTATGAGAAACCTTGGGTGAAGCAGCTTGAACAAATGTACAGGTGTTCTGATCTTAATTGCTATAGTAGCCTCCTTTATAATTTTGTATGGCCTTATCCATAAGCATGCCCCTGCTTACAGACTAAGGGAAATAATACAATCAGTACTCCTGTCTTATATATTTTACTAGTACCATAAATTTTCAATAAAACTCTACTCATTTAGACAACTATATTAGATAGATGCACCAGATTTTTGAATCTTGGTGAAATGACACAATTTTTCCTCACTGTTTCTTTATAGGATTACTCTGAAAAGTTCTTTGAACATGTTAATAACAATAATAACTTACATTTGTTGAAAATGGTCAATGTACTAGTTTCTATAGTAGTTGCTTTACACATATCATTTCATTTAATCCTCATAACAATCCTATGAGGGAGACATTCAGCAACTTGTCCGAGGGCATACAGCTCCTAAAATGTGGATCCTGAACTCAAACCTAGGTAGTATGGCTTTAGAACACATATTCTTAATTATGAAACCATTATATTTATGTCAGTTATTTGGGCAGCACCATCTATAATTCCACCTAGGTCAAATCCTTCTTTCCTTGAGAATATAAAAATATTTCTCCTAATCCTGTGTCCATCCATGGCTGTCTTTTCCATACACATATATATCAAACCAAACACAAGTTTGTAGTGAAGAGAATAAATTCAATGGCTTTCAGTAAGCTCTTTAACAAGTCCTAACCAAATTATGAAGCTAAGATGTGCACAATATTTTATAACATTTAAGCCAATAAGAATTGGGGACTAGGAGGCTTTAAAATTGGTAATGGCAAGAAGCCATAACAGTGATGATAAAAGAAAGCAAAATGATACAAATTTAAGTGGATCAAATAAGAGAAAAATCAGGGGAGAGGATCTTTAATCAAGCCAAGTGTTGAACACAATAGAGATTGATGATATGGAAAAGAGTGATAGTTTTATATCTACTGGGATCAGCCCTACTCAGGTGTATATATGGATTTTAATTTTTCTTATTCTTTGTAAGAAAAAATTATGTTGACTCATAGGACTACAATGAACTTCATATGCAAAAATGATTTTATTTAATAGGATCAAAATTTGAGAGCTAGAAGAATATTTAGATATTATCCAACCTCATAAGGAAAAATGTGAGACCAAAAAAGGTTAATTAATCTTATTTGAGGTCACTTTAAAGTTGATTAATGTGAGCTTGAATAAGACAGTTACATAAAACAAGGCCTATACTAAAATACAAAAATTTAATGTGTAGTATCTCACAAAGGAAAAAAGTCCAGAGGAAATCCTTTTAATATTTTCTTTATATCCACTTTTTAGAGTTCAGCAGCAAAGAGATAACGAAAGATGTTAAATTATACTGATCCTTCAAATTCTTTTATAAAAAATTGTTCCTTATGTACATGCTAAAGCTCTGATGATCTCTGCATGTTCTCTTTAGATTTACAGATGAAGCCAACCACAAAGATGAGCTTCTCAACTTCTCATTCTCTGGGAAAGACATAAAATATCAGATATGAACAATTAAAATGTTGAGTTTTTAAATGCTATTTGACTCTTTACAAAGGACACTGAAACTTCTTCTCAGGCTTTGATTGAAGGTAAAATTGGATGCACTTGATATTGAGCATCATAAGAAAATATAATAGAAAACAATTAATTTTAATATGTTTATAATTTTCTTAGGGGAAGGGACATATTACACACAGACATGAAAACGACTACACTATTTGAAAACCTTATGTGCAGCTCTACTCTGAAACACATATCATGAGTTGGAATTTTCTCAACAATTGTTTTTTGGGTTATTTTAAAGCAAAAGAGACTGAAAATGAAGATTAATAAAGCACACACACACTGGAAAAATTAAAATACAAAGATATACATAGTTTTAATTGGAATGAAAGAAGAAATCCTGAATGAGTTTTACAGGTAATACAATTGACTAGGGAGTTCTGGGGCATAGTGCCTAAGGCATTTGACTGCTAACCAGAAGGCTGGCAGTTCAAACCCACCAGCCACTCCTCAGAAGGAAGGGTGGGCAATCTACTTCCATAGTGATACTGCTTTGGAAACTCAAGGAGGAGTCACTATGAGTCGGATCCAACTCAAAGGCATTGAGTTTTATACTTGACTAAAACAAAAAGTGCAAGGTAAGAAAGAATGGAAGGTATGGCTACGATATAGAGAAGGAAGAATAAGTGGATGAAAGTGCAAAAGGATTTGCACACGGTGAGATGTGGACTTCAATGAGCATGATAAAGGAAACCACTAAAGATCAGAGACATGACGGAATCATTATTTATAAGAGGCACAAACCTAAGATTGAATGGATTACTGAAGTGAGGCCAGAGTGTGGCAGACCACTTAGTGGGGAGAATTAATGTTCCTGCCAGATGCTCCTCAGTGGGAGAGAAGGCCTTGAGTAAACGATTCAGGTTCCTATGAAGATATTCTATTTAAAAAAATAAATAAATGGCCAAATAATAAGAAAAAAGTATCTTCATGTTGCCGACTGTCTTTGACAGAAAACCAATGTTCAGAGACTCTAACTGTATGGAACTGTTTTCTCATTACTACCTAGGTGGTTCTGACAATAATTACATTTTATTTTTCTCAAAATTGTTTCTCTTTTACTCACATGTTCACATTCTTTGAAACACACAAATATGGATAAACTTGTTGTTGTTGGTTGTTGTTGTTTGCCATCGAGTCGGCCCCGACTCATAGTGACCCCTCCTTGGTTTCCGAGGCAGTATCACTACAGAAGTAGGATTGCCCAACCTTCCTTCCGAGGAGTGGCTGGTGGGTTTGAACCGCCAGCCTTCTGGTGAGCAGTCAAGTGCCTTAGGCACTATGCTACCAGAGCTTCCATGGATAAACTAGAATCTATCATTAATAGAAGATTCTTGCCATCATAGCTTGCATTACCCAGTCAGGTCATGGCCAGTGTTTATGCACATACTTTAATAATCTTCCTAATTTATACTCTTGAGTTACTTCTTTGGACCTGGTGGAATAAAATGTGGTCTCAACACTTCATGTAGCAGAGAGCTTCCACAGTCCTCACAATGCATTTCTTAGGCTTCATCTGAAATCATCTTAATATTTATTTCTTACTCAATTTGTTAGACTTTTACTTTGAGTTTTCGTCACACAGACTATATTAACAATGATGGTCGTCTAATTTTGCATACTAAATTCCAATTAAAAAATGTGTTTAGAATATAATAAAAAAATGAACATGCTGATGTCAAGTCAGATAGGCTAGTAAATTATCATGACTTAGATTTAAAAGACTATACAAGTAGAAGGGAGCTCTGGTAGCATAGTGGCTAAGACACTTGCCTGCTAACCAGACGGCTGGCGGTTCAAACCCACCAGCCACTCCTTGGAAGGAAGGGCAATCCTACTTCCGTAGCGATACTGCCTTGGAAACCCAAGGAGGGGTCGCTATGAGTCAGGTTTGACTCGACGGCACATAACAACAACAACAACAACATACAAGTAGAAAGATTTGTGGGTGTTTCTTTGATAATATACTAGTTTGTAGTTACCATTTATTAATTGCTTAGTGCTATATGTTTTAAATATGTTATGTCTTTAATTGCTCAAATAACCTGACGTACATATTATTTATTTTACAATAATACGTTGACTAATTTTTATAGTTGAGTGATAATACATGCAGACAATACGCACAGCACTTTACAAGTCTTATGTGACTTAATCTTCACAGAAAACCTGAGGGAGGCTTTATTTTTATCCTAATTCCAGGAAGGTAAAGAGAAGTTAGGTGATTTGCATAGTAAATAAATGGTAGGACCTATCCCAAAGGAGTTAAGGAGGTGTCTTTTTGAATATACAACAGAGTTCAGATTTAAAAGACATCTCTAACTCAGAATCCTGCTTTTAACCACCTCTAGCAATTGCCACTTAATCTGACCCTGCCTCTAGATAGACAAATTTCTAACCACTCACCACTCAGGACAGGGAATTACTCTCTTACTAATTTAGACAAGACACAGTATAATATCCTATAGCCATTATCCAATAATATCAAATGATTGCAGTCAGAAAGTTTACACATAGATCCCCTTCCCATCCTCAAAAGCTAATTTTTTTAGTTAGGATTTAATATCCTGAAGCTGTTTTCCCTTGCACATTAGAGATCCTGTGTTCTCTTTCTCTGTCCTCATACCAAAGCTTTGATTTCAGCTAAAGGATCTAATCAGGTTGTGTTTAGAAAAGCTTCAGGCAAAAGCAAGGTTTGTATAAATATCTCAAAACAAGTTTATTAAATCATTTTTATACAATGTGGCACCCTTTTAATGAGTCTATTCAACAAACATTCTGAAAGTGTTTACTAAGCATCTAAATAAATTCTCATTAGTACTGTGAATATCAGGGATATAAATGTAGTCACTGACCTTAAAAAAATCAACATTGATATGAGAGTAAAATGAGTGTACAGGTGTACACATATGGAACCGCCTATTACACGGTATGCAAATGTACTACGGCATGCTAGTTAAGTGGAAAGACTAGAAGCAAATTGCTTGGATTTGATGATGCTTGGCCACTTGCTAGCTGAGTAAGACTGTGCAAATTATTTAAACATGATGTACTTAGTTTTCTCATTCATTAAAACAAAAACCAAACCCACTGCTGTCAAGTTGATTTCGAGTTATAGTGACAGTAGAACTGTCCCCATAGGGTTTTCAAGGATGTAATCTTTACAGAATGAGACTGCCATATATCTTCTGCTCACAAAGCAGCTGGTTGATTCAAATAGCTTACCTTTCAATTAGCAGCTGGGCACTTAACCATGGTGTCACCAGGCTCCCTCTCTCATCTATTAAGTGTAAAAATGGCATTCATTGCATAGTGTTGTGTTCAGAATTAGTCAAGATAATGTTGATGTTGTTGTTGTTATGTGCCCTCGAGTTGGACCCGACTCACAGCGACCCCTCCTTAGGTTTCCGAGGCAGTACCCCTATAGAAGTAGATTGCCCCATCTTCCTTCTGAGGAGTGGCTGGTGAGTTTGAACTGCCAGCCTTCTGGTTAAGCAGTCAAGTGCCTTAGGCACTGCACTACCAGTGCTCCCAATTAGTAAGTATATTGAATTTATTACCATGAAACATGCTAAACGAATAAGAATAAAATCAAATTTATCTTAGGAAAATGGCTCACAAACGCATAGAAGCCCGCAAGTCCAAAGTCCCTGGAGCAAAGGTCAGACTGGAGGTTTTTCTTAGCTTCTGCAACCGCAGGGGGCTGAGAAGCTCAAGGATGGCAGGCAGTACAGTGGCTGTTGACTCCAACGAATGACGAATCCAAGATCTCCAGGCCGAATGGTGGACTGCTTACTCACAGAAAGTTGTAAGCAGCACAACGGAATCCCTATCCACAGAGGAATGTCTCTCTTCCCAGAATGTCCCAGGATATCCTGGAAGCAGGCCACACCCCTAGGGAAACTCCCCTTGACAGATCAGCCACTCAGAACACAGTCATCTGATCACATCATGGGAACAACCACACAGAACTGGGGTCCAGACAAGTTGACACACAGCTCCAACTATCACACTGACCAATCCATTTTTTTTCCTAAGGGAAAGAGTCAGGCAGCTAGAGTCAGGGAGTGATTTACAGTCCTGTGCCTTGATTGGGTTATAAGGAGAAGGATGCAGAAATATTTTCTAGTGAGAGGAAACCTAAACAAGGGAATAAATAAATGGCAATATCTGATCTATTGATGAAGTTCAAATATGGTTTAGTATGTGGTTCTGGGAGGAGCTCTGGTGGCATAGTGCCTAAGGCATTTGACTGCTAACCAGCCACTCCTTAGAAGGAAGGTTGGGCAATCTACTTCCTCGGAAACCCAAGGAGGGGTTGCCATGAGTCAGATACAACTTGAAAGCAGTGGGTATGGTTCTGGGTTAAAATGGCAGAAGGTAAGGGAAAGAAGTGGGTAAGAGCCAGAACAAACCTAAGGAAAGAAGAGAAAAATGTCTGCCAGTAGGGATCTTCAATTGTCACCTGAGTTACTGAATGCAATCTACTTCCACAGTAATACTGCCTTGGAAACCCAAGAAGGGGTCATTATGAGCTGGGTCTGACTCAACGGCAAATAATAACAACACAGACACTGCCTGGTTAGTTAAACGTGAGGAGAAAGACCATGACACTTGGGCCCAGTCACTGTACTCGCACTAATGTGCTAGGTAGAATTTTACTATGCAAGCTGAGCGCTCAATAAATACTCATTGAATAGAATTGGTATAATAAGTAGAATAAGACACCACCAAACCATCTAACTCATTATGTGGCTCCTGATGAATAACCTTTATAGCCAACAACTGAGTGATAATAGCCTCTTATTTGATTAATCTTGTCACTGACTTCAGAATTTTATAATAAGTACATGAAATAACACTTGCAGTAAATCAACACATAGTATTCCATGGGCACTTTTCCAAATACCTTGTTTGAGGTAGAAGAGAGTTCACAGACATTTCCCATGAAAACTCATAGATCTTCTCCTTCAGCCTAACCACCCAAATAGTCACACAATGTACTCTTCTACTCAGATTGAATGTAAAAAAGCACACTGTTTATTTCAAAATAAAAGCTATGTATGCTGTCCTAAATTTACTCTGCCCCTCTGGTGATTTCAAGATAATTTGTGTTAATACCTACACACCAATTGAAGAAGTAGAAAACAATGGTAACCTAAGTTTAATTTAATCAAGTATGCTGTATACTATCACTTATTTAAATTAAGAGTAACTAACCTGAATGTATAATTTTTCAAGAGATTAACCCTGGCACAGATGGTAAATATTAATAAAGACAATGTCAAAGGGCTAATTTTGTTTTAAATACAACCAAAATTATTTTATCACAGTTAAATTCAACTATTTTCACTGTGATTTTATAAAACATTCTTGAAGAGGTAGAAGGCATTTTTCAAATGGTTTAAGTAGTAATGTCAAAAGATCCTATATGTAATATCTGCAGCAATATTTCCTTCCATTGTAATAAGACAAAATCATAAAAAAATGACATTTTCTTAAAAAAAAAATGATGTTTTCTATGGCAATGTATAAGGCACTCTGGTGACACAGTACCTAAGGCATTTGACTGCTAACCAGAAATTTGTCTGTTCAAACCCACCAGCCACTCCACAGAAGGAAGATGGGGCAACCTACTTCTGTAAAGATTTACCACCTCAGAAACCCAACAGGGGTCACTGTGAGTCAGAATCAACTCCATGGCAGTGAGTTTGGTTTTTAATTTATGGCAATGTGTAAAACAAACACATAAATTAATGCATTCAGGTGATTTTATAAATTTTACAAACTCAAGAACATTATGGATGTGTCATCAGGAAATTCAGTGTATAAATTTTATTAGATGGTTTTGCTAAGCATAAAATCAATGGTAATGAACAGTGTACTATATGTAAATCAACTCACCATCTTATGTAGTCAATCAATACATCAATAGTGCTTTCTTCCTACGGACTCGGCCTAAGTCATTAAATGCAATGAGGATTTTCTAGATTTCTATTTTGGAAAGCTTCCATTACTTGGTGCAGAAAGCAACGGTGCTCAAGGTGACCATAATCACCTGATGAGAACTAAATCATTATTTACCAATAATGAGAATATTTTTAGCAAATAAATGGGTAAGTTAATGAGTTAACAAGTGACTGATAAAGATAAAGATACCTCTGAGATCAGCCCCAGGGTTACAGGTGAGGAGAGACAACTCAGGGACGCCCAAGGCAGCAGGCAGGAAGAGCAGGAGAAAGGGGATTGAAAGCCAGGAAGCCAGAGAGAAGAGCAGTCAGCGGAAGGGATTAGGTGAGGAGAGGAAACTCAGGCCCGCCCAAAGCAGCAGGACGGGAAAGCAGGAGAAAGGGGATAAAAGCCAGGAACTAGGACAGAAGGTAAGTAAGCCCCAGGGATACAGGTGAGGAGAGACAACTCAGCGACACCCAAAGCAGCAGGCCAGAAGAGTAGGAGAAAGGGGATTAAAAACCAGGAAGCCAGACAGAGGAACAGTCAGCCAGAGAGACCCCGGTGGGGGTGATACGAGAGGTCTCCAACAGCAGGACAAACTTGTCTGTCGGTTTGTCCTACTGTGGTGACATATAGACTGAGTTTTGAGGCTGAGCCTCTGGTGTTTAAAACCCAGCGAGATGCACCTGGTGCACAGGTAACAGCCCAGCTTATACACTGAGACAGACTAGGAAGAAGGAATAGGCCATCCACTTCTCAAAGAATTGGCCAGGGAAAACCTTATGAATAGCAAAGAAACACTGTTT
>NW_006922093.1:1736740-1759655 GCF_000298275.1 Orycteropus afer afer | reverse complement strand
CAAGATGGATTGACACGGTGGCTGCGATGATGGGCTCAAGTATAGCAGGGATTGTGGGGCTGGCGCGGGATCGGGCAGTGTTTCGTTCTGCCGTGCATGGGGTCGCTATGAGTCAGGAATGACTCGATGGCACTTAACAACAACAACAAGACCTCTGAGATCAATGTCCGTTGTCCACCCTTTAGGCTGAACAAAACGAAAAAGGTTTGAATAGCTATTTCAATAGTAGAGACATCTTAAAGACTGTCTTCCACAAATAATTTAATCTATTTTTCTGTAAAACACAATTTTGTGCAATACTGACTTTTGACAACTGTATGTTATTTGCTTGTTTTATTAAAACTGCCTTTAAGGGTGTGTAATTATGTCAAAGAAGACTTGGTGGCACAGTGGTTAAACACCCAGATGCTAACCAAAAGGTCAGTGGTTCAAACCCACCGGCTGCTCCATGGAAAAAAGATGTGGCAGTCTGTTTCCGGTAAGCTTTAAAGCCTTGGAAACTCTATGAGGCAGTTCTACTCTGTCCTATAGGTTACTATGAATTGGAATTGACTTACTGGCAATGGGTCTTGTTTTGTTTTTTGTTGCAGTTTGGAGTGTAATTTATACTGTTTTTCTGAAATAATTATTATTCTGAAAGCACAAATGAGAATAAGAGTAGTGAAACTATTCTGTCATAATTGTGGTAAGTACTTCAACTGCACCACTGTGGATTCCACTGGGATATGACAATTAAGTGGATTGCATCTCAATAAAATCTTCAAAGAATGTTAACTAGCATTCTCAGCTGTGTATGCTCTCAGAGGGCAACTAGCACAATTTCCTCCAAAAGAAGTCTGCTGGCAGTTATCCATGCCTACCGCTGCTAAGAAGGTTCACTAACTTTGTCAAGACACTCCAGGTAAATACAGGATGTTTAAGGGGGACTCTTTCACTACTATGTCATAAGCAGTTTTATTTTAACTATTTCCTTGGATTCACTTTGGAAAGTTTAAATTATGATGCACACACTTGGTGAAAGTTACTGTCTACAAAAAATAAACAAGAAAATTCCTTTAATACTCACATGCAACACCCAAGAAAAAGAAACAGGTGTCCCTACAGAAAAAGACACACTTTACAGTATATTTGGAAGTTATTTAACCTCATCACCTCCTTACTGCATGTCTCGAATACCACTGGTTTCGCTGAAGAATCAGAGAGCCAGTCATGAATATAAATTCTGAAAATCATCTGGATTTACTAAAATTTATACAGATACAAATAAGTTGTTCTCGATAGGAGATATTGAGTCCATTTTAACTTTTAACGACCCCGTATGACAGAGTAGAACTACCTCCTGGGATATTCTACGTTGGGGTCTACATGGGAGTACATTGTCAGGTCTTTCTGTCACAGAGCAAATGGGTGGGTCCAGGCTGCCAACTTTCTGGTTTGCAGCTAAGCACTTAACTCTTGTGCCTCAAGGGCTCCAGACAGAGTTTATTTTTTTTTTAAATGACTCCACAGTAATCAGTCACATTTCAAACACAAAAGCCCAAACTTCTCATCATTATCATCATTAAACTTTTGTAGGAGCTTGATGCTACAGAGAGATAAAGGGACTCTTCAAGCAGATGTGCAAATACCTATGACAATGAATAATTAAAAACCTATTGAGTCTTCTTCAAGATGCAATGTTTCTTTAAGCATGCAGTAGTTAATTGATCAATATAAACTAGTGAACTTTAATAATGAAAATTCTTATTGGAAAATTGAGAGTCAGAAAATTATTGTACCTTTAAGCTAAACAGACATTGACACTGTTGAGCAGGAAAGCAGCTGACCCAGCAGAGAGAATATTATGCCTTTAATTTTGGACTTGGATCTAGGGAAAAAGAATAACTGGGTGATACATAAGGTGAATGGAATTTTAAAAATAACTATTTCTCTCCACAAAAGTAAAAACATATTTCCTAGTCCTTCATATCTTCTTACTAACAATACGTATTAACCATTTATGCCAGGTACTTTGTGGAGTTACTGATATACAAGTGCTTCGGGAGGAAAGATATCCTTGTTTTTTCACTGAAGTATCATAAGCAGTTAAAATAGTATCTGACATATAACTGGTCCTCAGTAAATATCTGTTGCATGCATGAATGATTAATTGCAACCAATATTCTCAAGACCATATAAAGTAAGTAACACTATTCCCAATGTAAAAGTGAAGAAACGGAGTTCAATAAAATGAACCATATGCCAAGAAAACCAATCCAGGCATTAGCAGATTTGGAATTTGAGCCTCAGCCATTTCAGCCAGATGTAACTGGACATCCTCTGTCTACTCTGCAAACTTGCCTACTCTGCCGTCCAAACCTGCGATAGAGATCCTCCAATAGACATTTTGCATGTATGTTTACTGCTTATGTCATTTGACACAATGGTTCTTAACTTGCCATTCAGTGTATTTCTGTTAAACGTCAAGTTCAGGGTTATTTCTTTTCTCTTTAGCACAAATTATAGTACTCAAAGTTCTTTCAGAAATAAAGCACCGGGAAATTTATGGATTTTCAATTCAGTAGTCGCATTTAAAAGTCCCCACTGCCAGAAAAATGTGAATCCCAACTGATGAGCATAAAATAATTTGCTGAAATGTAATCATAATCTATTTTTTGAAAAATAAAACCTTTTGTTGGGTTCACTTTCACATCATTGAGGATGACACTGTGTCCGTTTCTCTCTATAAAATACATTATTTACGACATTTGTAAATCACTTACAAAAATGCATACAGAAAATTGACATGTAAGATCCTGGTGTGAGGCTCCTTTTAACAAATTTTAAACTCTGGGCAAATATCATCATGGCATTTACCTGCTGTGAACAGCTTTTTGGTGGAAAATGCTCTTTGGGTTTCTCAGCAAGGTTAGCACATTTTCAAGCATAGCAATATTTTTCTTTTCTTTTCTATGAGGACAGAAGATGTTTGTAAATCTTGCTATATTTTCTTCTGCTGATCTTTCATTGTGACCTAAAAAGCTCTTAACCAGATCCTTATGCGATAACAACATAATTACTTTGGCATCAATTCTAGCCATGTCAATCCATGTTTCTGACCTCTAAAACCTGGTATCTAAGAGTGGATGGAAAGCAGTCTCTTTTTCTCATAGGATCTCACAAGTCAGATGAGTGATATGAGAGAACACATATGAATACACTTTGGAAACTATGAGCCTCCTTATAAATATATAATTAATAAATGAAACAAATGGAAAACAAGGTGCCATTGAGTCCATTCTAAGTCATGGTGACTACATGTGTGTCAGAGTAGCTGTGTTCCATACCATTTTCAGTGGGGGATTTTTTGGAAGTAGATCACCAGGTCTTTCCCACAGGTGCCCCTGGATGGACTGAAACTTCCACCCCTTCAGTTGGCAGCCAAGTGTGTTGGCTGTTTGCACCATCCAGGAACTTCACAATTTACACCTCAGGATACAGGATGATACCCAGCTGGACCCAAAGCTGAGTGTATTATCTTCACTCCCATCCACCCTGAGGAGTCTTGGTGGGGCAGTGGTTAAGCACTCAGCTTCTAACCAAAAGGTTGGTAGTTCAAACCCACCCGCCACTCCACAGAAAAAGATGTGGCAATCTGCTTCTGTAAAGGTTTACAACACTAGAAACTCTATGGGGCAGTTCTACTCTGTCCTATAGGGTCGCTATGAGTCATAACTTATTGGCAATGGGGTTTGGCTTCTCCTCCAATCTGTTCCTTATTCCTTTTTCCTATCTTCTTAAGAGAAACACCCACCAAGTTACTCAAGCCAAAAACCTGAGATTACCTAAAACTATGTCATTTACTTCATTCCCAATATACCAGGTATATCCTAACTTATCATGTCTCTAAACCAGCTGCCACTGAGTAAACTCCAGCTTATGGTGTCATCTTTTATGTCACTGTAGAACTGGGTTCTATCACCAGGCCTTTCTTCCAAAGTGCCTCTGGCTGAACTTGAATCACCAATGTTTTGGTTCGCAAATGTCTGCACAGCCCATAAATTGCAGCAAGTCTCTACCAAAAACAAACAAAAGAAAATGCTGCAGTTGATTTGGTTCTGATTCACAGGGACTCTAGAGGATAAGGTAGAACTGCCCCGTAGGGTTCCCAAGGGTACAATCTTCATAGAAGCAGATGGGCACATCTTTTTCCTGTGGAGTGGCTGGTGGGTTCAAACCACGTACCTTTTGGTTAGAGCCAAGCACTTAACCCCTGTGTGCCCAGGACTCCTTAGCAAGTCTTCTACTCTTCTCTGTACCTTTATAGTCACCACCTTAATCCTTGCCCTCATTATTTTTTATGCAAATGATGGCAACAATGTCACTATTATAATTTTGGCTCCTTTTATCAAGTCTTCATGTAATAGCAAGAATGGGTTTTCTAAAATGAAAATCAAGTTATGTCACCCCATTGCTTAAAACCTTCAGTTAGTCCCTCATTGCTCTCGGTATGCAAACAGAATCATAATTATGCTTTGTATGACCATTTGGATCTGGCTCCTCTTCTGTTCCCCTCTTCACTTCAGGATTCACCACACTGGACTTTGTAGTTCTACAAAAATATTATGTTCTCTGGAGATGCAAGGCCATGAAGTACATCCAATAGCTGCATTACATTATTGTGTCACTATTAGAGACCTTATCATTGTCTCTGTCCTTCTTAGATTGAGGGATTATCAGTGCAATTGAGAAACTCTTTGTGATTTTATAGTATGTACTCTAATTTAGACACTAATCCATTTGCTATAGATAATGGGGTACTGATTCTAACTGGAATTTTGTATAGAACAGAAAGGAGTGAGTCAAAGAATATGATAAATATTAATATATTGATTTGAATTCTAGTGTATGAATATCAATTCAAAATTCTTATAAAGTAATATATAAGGCAGACATACAAAAATGAAAGAAATTTTGTTAAATAAATTTTATATGACGACAATTTCAGAAAATTTGGAACATCGAGAAAAGTAGAACAGCTATTATCATCCTCTACCATAATAAAATTATTTATGTGTACAGTATTTACTGCTATGATATTAATGCTTACAAAATAAAATAACAGTGCTAAAAAGGACAAAAAGACCAGGTAACACCTATTAAGAAGTACTGAGTGCCAAGCCCTCTACTAGATGTTTTGCATGGATCATTTAGTTTAATTCCCAAAACACCTCTCTATATAAATTATATAAGTATCCTCCACCACTTACCTGGCACTTTGTTGTACTGTGATGGCTTGTGTATTTCTGTGATGCTAGAAGCTATGCCTCCGGTGTTTTAAATACCGGCAGGGCCACCCATGGTGGATGGGTTAGAGTGGAGTTTCCAAACTAAGACAGACTGAGAAGAAAGAAGAGATGGTTCACTCTGAAAAAACTGGACACTCAAAACCTTATGTAGAGCAGTGAGACATTATCTCATGTAGTACTGGCAGATGAGTTCCTCAGGTTGGAAGGCACTAAACCATGACTAGGGAAGAGCTGCCTCCTCAAAGTAGATTCAACTTTAACGGCATGAAGTAAAGCTTTTGGGATCTTCTTTTGCTGATATGACACAACGCAAAATGAGAAGAAAGAGCTATAAATATCCATTATTAATCAGAATGTTGAATGTTTAAAGTATGAATGTAGGAAAATTGAAAGCTGTCATAAATGAAATGGACCGCATAAACACCAGTATATGGTGAGCTGCAATGGACTGATATTGGCCATTTTATATCAGTCAATCATATGGCCTACTATATCAGGAATAATAAATTGAAGGGGGATGGCATGGCATTCATTGTCATAAAGAACATTTCAAGATCTACCCTGAAGTACAATGCTGTCAGTGATAGAAAAAATATCTCTATGCCTACAAGAAAGACCAGATACTACAACTATTATATAACTACAACTATTATTCAAATTTATGCACCAACCACTAAAGCCAAGAATGAAGAAATTGAATATTTTTACCAACTTCTACAGTCTGAAATTGACCAAATATGCAATCAAGATGTATTGATAATTATTGGAGAATGGCATGCAAAAGACTGAAATAAAGATAAAATATCAGTAGTTGAAAAACATGGGCTAGAGGAGAGAAATGATGTCGGAGCTCACATGAGCTTAGTTAACAAGACTCAGTTCCTTAGTTAACAAGACTTCCTGTTTTCTTTTTCAGACAAAAATCTTTATAATAGAGGTGCAACTTACATGATATAATTTTTCAAGACTAACAGCTTATTCATGCCAAATGCCTTTTTTCAACAACATACATGGTGACTATATGCATGTACTTCGCCAGATGGAATATACAGGAATCAAAGTGACTACATTTGTGGAAAGATATATTGGAGAAGCTCAACATCATCAGTCAGAACAAGGGCAGTGGTTAAATGTAGAACAGAGCCTTAGTTCCTCATATGCAAGCTCAAGTTGAAGCTGAGGAAAATTAAAACAAGTCTAAAATGTGAACTTGGGTATATCCCACTGAATTTTGAGACCATCTGAAGAACAGGTTTAACTCTTAGAATGCCAGTGACAAAAGACCAGATGAATTGTGGGATGGCATCAAGAACATCATACATGAAGAAAGCAAAAAGTCATTTAAAATATAGGAACAAAAGAAAAGACTAAAGTGGATGTCAGAAGAGACTCTGAAGCTTGCTCTTCAATAGAGAGTAGCTAAAACTAATGGAAGAAATGACACAGTAAAAGAGCTGAAAAGATTTCAAAGGGTAGCTCAAAGGTACAGGACAACAATGAAATGTGCAGAAACTTGGAGTTACAAAATTAAAAGTGAAGAACACACTCAGTATTTCTCATGAGGAAAGACCTGAAAAAAAAAATTGAAGCCTTGAGTTGTAATATTGAAGGATTCTATAGCACAATATTTAATGATGCAGGAAGCATCAAAAGAAGATGGAAGGAATACAGAGTCACAGTAGCAAACAAAATTAGTGAGCCTTCAACCATTTCACAAGGTAGCATATGATCAAGAACTGAAGATAGAAGGAAGAAGTTCAAGCTGCACTGAAGGAATTGGGGAAAAAAAGAAATAAAAGGCACCAAGTATTGACAGAATACTCACTGGGATGTTTCGGCAAATGGACACAATGCTGGAAGTGCTCACTTGTTTATGCCAAGAAGTTTAGAAGACAGATCATTATTTGTGTCCATTCCAAAGACTGGTGATCCACTGGAATGTGGAAAACAGTATCGCTGATATCACACGCAAGTAGAATTTTGCTAAAGAAATTCAGAAATTGTTTTAGCAGTACATCCAAAAATAACTGACAGAAGTTCAAGCTGGATTCAGAAGATGATGTGGAACAAAGGATATCATTTCTGATGTCAGACGGTTTTGGCTGAAAGCAAAGCATACCAAAAAACTGCTCACCTGTGTTTTGCTGACTATGCAAAAGCTTTTGACTGAATGCATGATCACAAATTATGGTTAACACTGCAAAGAACAAGAATTTCAGAACATTTAATTGTGCTCAGGAGGAAACTGTATATAGACAGAGGCAGTCATTCAAACAGAAGAAGAGGATACTACAGGGTTTAAAATCAGGAAAGGTGTGGGATAGGTTTGTACCCTTTCATCATACTTCTTCCATCTGTATGCTGAGCAAATAACCTGAGAAGCTGAACTATATGAAGAAGAACACAGAATCAGGATAGGAGAAGACTCAATAACAACCTGCGATATGCAGGTGACAAAAACTTCCTTGCTGAAAGTGAAGATGACTTGAAACACTTACTGATAAAGATTAAGGATTACAGTCTGCAGTATGGATTACACTTCAACATAAAGAAAATAAAAATCCTCAGAACTGAACAAATAAGCAGCATCGTAGTAAATAGAAAAAAGATTGAAGTCAAGGATTTATTTTACTTGGGGTCCACAATTCTCAAGGAAGCAGCAGTCAAGAACTCAAAGATGTATAGCATTGAGCAAATCTGCTACAAAAGAATTCTTTAAAGTGTTAAAGAGCAAAGATACTACTTTGAAAACTAAAATGTGCCTGACCCCAGCCATTGTCTTTTCAACAGCCTCATTTGCATATGAAAGCTGGACAAGGAATAAGGAAGACTGCAGAAGAACTGTTGCATTTCAATTGTGGTGTTGGCAAAGAATACTGAAAGTGTAGTGCCTAAGGCATTTGACTGCTACCCAGAAGGCTGGCAGTTCAAACCTACCAGCCACTCCTTGCAAGGAAGGTTAGGCAATCTACTTCCATAGTGATACTGGCTCAGAAACCCAAGAATGAGTTGTTATGAGTTGGATCTGACTTGACAGTAGTGGGTTTGGTTTTGGCCAGAAAAAATGAAGAAATCTGTCTTCATAGAAGAAGTCCAGCCAGAATGCTCCTTGAAGTGCAATGGCTAGACTTCGTCTCAGGCACTTTGGTCATTTTATTAGGAGGGACCAAGGATTGAAAAAGATAACATGTTTGGTAAAGTAGAGGGTCAGCAAAAGAAGGGAAGACCTGCAACAAGATGGATTGAAACAGCGGCTGTAACAGTGGGCTCAAGAATAGCAACAACTGTGAGGATGACGCAGGGCCAGGCAGTGTTTTGTTCTGTTGTAGATTGAATCTAATAACAACATCACTATCTCATTTTGCAGATGACTATATTGAGGTTCAAAGAGGTTAAGTAATTTGCCCAAAGTTTCATAGCTAGTATGAAAAATTTTGGTTTCAGTTTGAATTATAATTCTAAATCATTCAAAACAAATATATTTTATAAGTTTTTTAATATATATTACCTTTTGTATATAATGTGCCATTAAAAGATCTCATGTTCTAGTATGAGCTTATAAGGAATCAAAACAAAAAGTACTGTAATTTTCCTCCAAATATATTTTTTATACTTGGATAGCTCTTTGAGATAGAATAATTGCAATATGTGATATATAAAAGACATATAATCATTTATTACACTACATGGTAAATAATACATAAGTTCATGTATTATTTAGCAGATGCACATATTTGTCGTTAGCTGCCATCGAGTTGGTCACTGACTAATGGTAACTTCATGCACAATGGACCACTGTGATCCCTGGGTTTTTGCTGAGCAGATTAATAGGCCTTTCTTCCTAGTCCATACACATATATGTATGTGTATGTATGGATGTATATGTATGTGTGTGTGAGTGTGTGTTTGTGTATATATGCGTATATACAAATAATTTTTTTAATCCAAACAAAATTGTAAATTTACTATATAGCTACAAAAATCATGCAGAAAATATAATTAAGAGGCTGGCTTATTCTTGTGGAGAATTAATTTTAAATCTGGATTCTAATGACTTTGACACTGGTTTCCTAAAGTTGGAAGAATTCTAATGAATATAAGTATTATGATATAATTGGTCATTTGTTCAAAGCAAACATTTGAGGCAGATATATACCTTATTTTTCAAAATGTTTTAAGATCTAACTAAGTAACTTTTTAGTCCGAATTTCTATTTCTTCACAATTTTAAATAATATTAGGAGTACACAAGAAAAACAGATTCATAAATTTCAAATCCGTATAACTGCATATTATGGAGCAAACATCACCTTTTTCATGCATTTCTCACAAGCAATAGGACCTGTCTACATTTAAATGACTTCGACATTAATGAAAACTGTCAACTTACATCAACAGATTGTAATGATCACCAAATGGAAAAATGGATCTAGTAAATATCTTATGCAATAATAATACTTTGAATATTACTGATGTTTAACATAGCTGAAAGTGCAAGGACCACTAACCTCAGCTATCCAGGCCTCCTGCTTCAGGCTAAGTTTGCCCCCAAAATACTCTGTTGTAATGTGAAGTCCAACTCACAGCAACCCCAAAGTGGCACTATAGGACAGAAAAGAACTGTCTCATGGTGGTTTCCAAGGCTGTAATCTTTATGGAAGCAGATTACCACGTCTTTCTTCCATAGAGGGGCTGGTGGATTCAAACAGGATTAGCAGCCTGTGCTTCACCACTGTACCACCAGGGCTCCTTTCAGGCCAAGTACTTGCCACTGATTCAAAGTTCGAAACTCAGCTCAGGTTTCTCTTTTTGTCTGTTGCCACTTCTGGTCTTGGTTTCTACCATGCCAACCCCATGTCTAAAGTTGAGTTATTTGCCTCTTTGTCATAGTTCCTAAAATGAAAATACCTTTCCTATAGCCTTAATCAGGAGCTCTGGTAGCATAGTGCCTAAGGCACTTGACTGCTAACCAGAGGGCTGATGGTTCAAACCCACCAGCCACTCCTCGGAAGGAAGGTTGGGCAATCCTACTTCCATAGTGATACTGTCTCGGAAACCCAAGGAGGGGTCGCTATGAGTCGGGGCCAACTCGATGGCAAATAACAACAACAACAATAGCCTTAATCACACTTGGTATTGCCATTATTCTCTCTCTCCCTTGAAAGAATTGATCCAGTTACCTAGCAGAGATCCCAAGATGCTGGAGAAGTCAGCTTTCTAACTTAATTTTAATGACATTCAACATAATAAATAACTGTATTTGACCCAACCAGGAAGGCATTCAATATTATTGGACATAGTTCTTTCAATCTTCTATCAGAAAGTGTTTTAATTGGATCATCTAAAGTAAATTCTGGCTCAAAGAGTCCATAGTTTCACATTGCAAAATGACCTTGAAAAGTCAAATTTTAATTCTTGGTGTTTTGGATAATGATCATAATATATTTAAAAATTTACTCTACCTTATGACCCTGCTAGAAGATTCAACTCAAGTTTACTAAATTACAGCATATTTTACTAAGAGTAATAAAAGTTTTTCTCCTTCCCTCACATTGCTTTTGTGAAGTGCATCTGTAAAAACCAAATTTATGATGAATTACCAAATTTTATACATAGGGACTAAATGGAGGCACTCTAAAGACGTTGCTAGGTGATGACAAGTCAGTTCCAACTCACAGTGACCCTGTGTACTAGAGAATGAAACACTGCCCGGTCCTGCATCATCCTTTCAGTCATTGCACAGTCCAACTCTTTGAGGGGCTTCTTCATTTTTATTGATTCTCTTCTTTACCAAGCATGATGCCCTTCTCCAGAGACTGGTCCCTGCTGACAGCATGTCCAAAGTAAGTGAGATGAAGTCTTACCATGCTCGGATCTAAGGAGCATTCTGGTTGTACTTCCTCCGAGACAGATTTGTTCCTTCTTCCATGATACATTCAAGATTCTTTGCCAACACCAAAATTAAAATATAACTCTTCTTCAGTCTTCTTTCTTCATTGTTCACCTTTTTCATGCATATGGCAAAACTGAAAATATTATGACTTGGATCAGGTACACTTCAGTCCTCAAAGTGACATCTTTGCTTTTTACCACTGTAAAGAATTCTTTTGCAACAGGTTTGCCCAAGGCAATAGATTGTTTCATTTCTTGACGCTGAGATCAAGGGCACTGATTGTGCATCCAAGTAAAATGAAGTCCTTGACAGCTTCAATATTTTCTCCATTTATTATGATGTTGTGTATTGGTCCAGTTGCGAGGATTTTTTGTTTTTCCTGTTAAGGTGAACATTACTCTTTAAAGATCAAACCAAAACCAAATTCACTGCCATCCACTTGATTCTGATTCATAGCAACCTCCATTGGGTTTCTGAGTGTTAAATCTTTACGGAAGTAGATTGCCGTCTTCCTTCCTTTGAGCAGCTAATGGGTTTGAACAGCCAACCTCCTTGCACTATGCCACCAGAGATAACACTATCCAATTTCAATGAAGAGCAGAAACAGGAAATATTATGTAAAAACCCATGCAAATGTTATGCAAAACCTAAATGAATAAAATGTGCACATTTTAGTAAACTAATAATAAAATCGTATTTCAAGAAGCCTTGCTTGATTTGACCAAACACACATAAAATAGATCTCATTACTGCACAGAAACACCATACCTCATATTTTCTGCAATTATGTTGGTAACTGAAATAAGTTCCTTAGTTAACAAGACTTCCTGTTTTCTTTTTCAGACAAAAATCTTTGTAATAGAGGTGCAAGTAAAAATTGCATACAGGGAAGTCCATAGCCAATACAAGTCTTTTAATATCAGACTAAATGCTATTTTTCAAAATCATGGAGTTTATCTTCATTTTGCCTATATCTCCTATGCCAATGAATGATTACATCCTTGAAACCAATTGTCCTGAAATCCACTTTTCGTTATTTTGGTGGTATTTACACCCATGTGAGTAAGTTAATTTATGATCAATCGTTTAGTCTACAAGGCTTCCTGATTTCTCTTAAGTTTCTGGCAATAAAGCATGACCATGTATTAAAAGTTAAAAATTCGTATTCCCAAGATATGTTTCAAAAATATTTTCTCACGTATAGAAATATAGGGAAGGAGTGAAATTATATAAAAGGTATAAAAAGACCTCATATAATGAGCTGGGAAAATGTTTTTGCTGGTAATTGTTGCATGTGTGCTGTGTGCAGAGCAAGATTCAATCAAGGAGGGCCATTAAGTTAAAGTGCTAATTATCCTCAGTTTATTTTCCTCCTTTACTTTTATTAAGGAGTTTAGCTGTTACAACGGCTTTTGGTATAAAATAAACGAAAGGGAAGTAATTTTATAGCTGTTGGGAGATTATTACAAACAACATGATTTCCATATTATATATAAGTGGAAAACTGATAAAATAGCTATTTAAGATATTCAAGGAATATTTAAAGAGAGTGAATGTATAACATATTTAAATTAAAAAAATCACCAATTATGAGAAATATTTAAGAAAATAATTTAAAAAGTGTAACTTGGGTATTTTAGACTGATAGATCTAGAATTGCAAAAGAAAAAGTAATTCAGTTCCCAACTTCAAGCAACAAGACAGTCACTCATGGGAGATCTTGAAGAACTTAACAAAAATTTGTGGTAAGTCCTATAGTATCTTCAATTTACAGACTGGGTCCTCAAGGAAAATACATCAGCCTCGAATGCCTCTGATAAGATGCCCTGTGTGAGAAACCACCCCAGGGCCTGACTCTCAGCCAACTGGGCTGAGCCAGAGCTCCTGTCCCTACTTTTCTCTCTGACAGGTTTCCTCTGGGTGCTTATCTTTATTTCATACTTCTTTAATCCTTGGTAACCAAGCTTCCTTTGTCTGTAGGTCTATAATCCCATTCCCCCCACCATTTCTCTCTAACAGCAATATTTTGTCCCTTTTTTTTTTTCAACGGAGTGTCAATTCTTTCCTCTCTGCCAACTATCACCTTCAATTTTGCCTTCAGTATTTTCTCTTCACAGTAACATAAGGGAGGCAGGTTTCCTTTGTCTCAGGAGGCCCTTGCTTTAGGGTAAATTATTCTTTTACTAATACTCTACAGTGCTACAGGCTTAGCAAAAGAAATGGCATGTCTAGAACAAGAAGTTTTAAACTGACACAGCTGGTTATCCGTTTATATACCAACTCACTGGAATTGCTAAGCAGAAAGGAAAAAATAATCATAATGAAGGTGGTGACGCTACCATAACTTGCTTCAGCTATATGAAAAATTAGAAAAAACAAATTTCAGTAACAACAACATTATATTTAAGGTTATAATACTTTAAAAGATAAAATATATCCCTCTTTCTCTTTCATGAACTTTCTCTTCATCTCTAGAGGGGAACAAAATATACTATAATTTATACTTTCAAATGACTGACAGAATTAAGCTCAAAATCAAAAACAAAATCTTTTTACAGTGCTATCAACCCCACAAAAATATTTCACCAGTTTCACTTTTCCATCGAAATTGACTAAACTTCAAGTTGATCATCTCGTTTGCCCCCAGTGCTAACGCCTAGTAGAGACATGCACAAGTAATGAGAAAATAACAATAGATAACAAAAAGGAGAATAATCCAGGATCTATATTTGTTAAAATTAATAACATAAATAATTTCAATATTTTCACTAAGGAAAATAAATAAATAATTAGATTTAAAGATATTAACCACAATTTAAAAATAACTAAAATCTCCATTTTACCTGGTTTATAAATTGCATACATGTGGTAAATTACTATGCAAAATAAATACCCTATTTTCAAAACTGGTGGAATAACTTAATATTATAGGAATTAAAAATAATAACCAAGAGAAGTCCTTTAGACTAAGAGCACAAAGAGTGGAAGACATGAGCTCTTCAATTTGCTACCCGATGCAGATAATTCTCAGGTTTGATTAAAAATATGAGCTGTGATGTCAGACTGTGTGGATTCGAATGTGGCGATGCCATTTATTAGCTGTGTGACTTTGCTCAAATTACTTAACTGTGGCAGTTAAAGTTATATGTCAACTTGGCTGGGCCTGGTTGAGTGGCTGGGCAGCTGGTGGTAGTTATTCTCCATGATGAGACTAATAATCAACTCCATGGTGGGATCTACCACAAACAGCTGAATAGCTACTTTAGGGATGTGCTCTGCTTCCCACATATAACCAGTAGCTTTGGGAATGGTCTCTAGCTTATGGAACACTTGAACCCTGCATGTATCTGTGTTCAGCAGCCTGCCATAATCTGCCCACCTTGGGACTTTCAGTGGACTTGAATCAATGGCCTGCTGTGTTGTTTGGTAACATTGGGACTGTGCCTTTTTACTTTATCAACCTTGGGCTTGTCAGTCTCAGCAACCAGCAGCTGTCTGAGTGAAGAAAACTTCTAACTTCAGTGGGCCAGGAGCGGGAGGTAGAGCTGAAGCCCAAGGTTGAGGAATTTTCACCCAGCCCCTAGAACCTGGAAATTTGAACTGGACTTAAATACTCCAAACTGTAAGAGAATAAACTCCTGTTTGTCCAAGCCATCCCATTGGTGGTATTTTCTGTTAGAGCAACACAGAGGTAAGCAAAACATTAACTTCTTTTTGTTACAATTTCCTTATCTGTAAAATGAGCTCAATAATAGCACCCATTTCAAAGGGTTATCCTAAAATCCAATGGGTTAATATCTGTAAGTTCTAACAACAGTGTCTGGGAGATAGTTGGCATCTTAATACATATTTACTGATATAAAAATATATTCAACTTATGCTACTGCAGAGTGAATCCTTATGAGATTATTTTCAGCTAGCCAAAATCTTGATCAAAAGCAATATATGTAAAAGTCTAAAAATACAGAGCATATTCCATCCATGCAGAAAAACTGCATTAATAATGGTTAGCTTTCTACAGGAACATTTCATTTAGTCACACTTTCAAGATCCACCCCTCAGCCTCTTTTAAAAAGGTGCCACTCTACAAACCTGACAAGGAACTAAATATATTTTAGTCTCACAATACACATCCTAAATGAGAATGATTTTAACAAAGAAATTTAGAGAAAGCAAAATGGAATTCATGGTAACATACAGTAAAATGCAAAATAAAATTTAAAAAATTAACTTCAAGGTTAAGATATATTCCATAATCATTTAATTTTTATAATGAAATTTAGTTGACTTATGAAGTTTTAAAGTTGGCATATAGATACTCCTTGTACCGCCAGTAAGAAAACCAAAGATTTCTTTCACCTCATGTGGTAACTCCATTGGTGTTTTTTAAATCTAGAAATCAGTAACTTTAAATGGCCACTGAGAAGATCAAGGCACCCACCTAACTCAGAAAGAATCTGTCACCATCTTCCTGTGAAATACTCATCTTGAGCTGGGCCACATTTCTATTAAATCTCATAAGTTTCCAGAGCAAACAGGTCTTATTTGCAGCAAAGTGGGATAGAAAGGAGATACTGACGAATACAAAGACACTGATAAAAGTAAGAAATTATTTATGGAAGCTACATTGATCACTGAAAATATTTACACATCCCTGGGTATGTAGTTGTCTGTGAGTGTGTCCATGTGTATGCTTATTCACAAACTATCCTAATGTACTCCAGCAATACAGAAGGGTCACAACTCAGTACAGGAGCATACAACAGTGCCTGAATGTGAAAGGTACTTATTACCCTAGATCAAGGTTACAATAATGCTGAAGAAAGAACTTAAGCATCTAAGCATCTTGGGTTAAATCTTGAGATGCATTAATAGCAGTAATACTAGTACAGAAGTATCAAAGAATAGGAGTCTTTGTGGTACATGGGTTAAAGTGCAAAAGGTCACAGTTCAAAACTACCAGCCACTCTACAGGAGAAAGATGTAACGGTTGGCTTCTGTGAATAGTTACAACCTTGGAAACACTATTGGGCAGTTCTACTCTGTCCTATAGGATCTCGATGAGTTGTAATCACCCTATAGTAGCAGGTTCAGGTTTTTTTGGAGGATTGTTATCAGAGGAAAGTTTCTGCTACTGTTCTCAAGACTCTAAACATATTTTTAAAAACCCCTATATAGTCTCTCTGGACATAAAATAATCAATTAAAAAGAAAAGTTCTGTGATCCATATAGACTGGTTAATGAAAGGCTAGGTAGATTTTCATACAACTGTGAATGCCATTATAAATTATGTATGCCAGAAAAAGGTTACACTTAATATTTCTCTTTGGATTTAGTTTTGGTTTCAGTAACATTTTATTAATATATTTTTCATGTGTGTGCAAGGTAAGAATACTATCTAAAATCACACTAAACAGAGTTAAATTAATTTTAGTAAATTTTTAGAAAGCTCTGAAACTTGTTATTGGAATTGTTGTTGTTAGGTGCTGTCGAGTCATTTCCAACTCATAGCGACAGTATGTACAGCAGAATGAAACACTGCCCGGTCCTGTGCACAGGACCTACTCCAAGCTCACAATCCCTACTATACCCCAGCCCATCGCTGCAGCCACTGTGTCAATCCATCTTATTGAGGGCCTTCCTGTCTTTTGCTGATCCTCCTCTTTACCAAGCATGACATCCTCCTCCAGAAAATGGTTTCCTCTGACAACATGACAAAAGTAGGTGAGATTAAGTCTGGCCATTCTGATTTCCAAGGACCATTCCAGCTGCACTTCTTCCAGGACAGACTTGTTGGTTCTTTTAGCAGTCAATGGTACCTTTGGCATTCTTCATCAACACAACAACTCAAAAGCATCGATTCTTCTTCGGTCTTCCATATTCACTGTCCACCTCTCACGTGCATAAGAAGCGATTGAAAATACCATGGTTTAGGTCAGGCACATCTTAGTCTTCAGGGAGAAATCTCTGCTCTTCAGCACCTGAAAGAGGTCTTTTGCAACAGATTTGCCCAAGGCAATAAGTCCTTTAATGTCTTGAGTACTGCTTCCATTGGTGTTGATTATAGAACCAAGCAATATGAAGTCCTTGACAACTTCCATCTTTTCTCCATCTATTGTGATGCTGCTTATTGATCCAGTTATGAGGATTTTTGTTTTCTTTATATTGAGGTATAATCCATACTACTGGAGCTCTGGTAGTGTAGGACCTCTGGTAGCATAGTGCCTAAACACTTGACTGCTAACCAGAAATCAGGCAGTTCAAACCCACCAGCTACTCCTTGGAAGGAAGGTTGGGCAATCTACTTCCATAATGATACTGCCTCAGAAACCCAAGGAGGGGTCGCTATGAGTCAGGTGTGACTCAACGGCAAATAACAAAAGAAAAAAAAAAAAAAGACCCATATTGCAGACTGCAGTCTTTAAATTTCTTCAGTAAGTGCTCCAAGTCTTCCTCACTTTCATCAAGCAAAGTTGTGTCATCTGCATATCTCAGGTTGTTAATAAGTTTTCCCCTAATCCTGATGTCATGTTCTTCTTCATATAGGCCAGGTTCTCAGATTATTTGCTCAGCATACAGATTGAACAAGTATTGTGAAAGGATACAACACTGACACACTTCCTTCCTGATTTTGAACCATGCAGTATCTCCTTGTTCTGCTTGAACAACAGCCTCGTGGTCTATGTACAAGTTCCTCATGAGTACAATTAAGTGTTCTGGAATTCCCATTCTTCCTAATGTTATCCACAATTTGTTATGATACACACAATCAAATGCCTTTGCATAATCAATAAAACACAAGTAAACACCTTTCTGGTATTCTTTGCTTTGTACCAAAATCCATCTGACATTAGCTATGATATCCCTCATACCACGTCCCCTTTGGAATCCAGCCTGCATTTCTGGAAGTTCCCTGTCTATGTACTGCTGCAACCACTTCTGAATTATCTTCAGTAAGAGTTTACTTGTATGCGATGTCAATGATTTTGTTTGATAATTTCCACATTCCTTGAGATCACCTTTCTTTGGAATGGGTGGAAATACGGATCTCTTCCAGTCATTTTGCCAGGTAGCTGTCTTCCAAATCTTTTGATATAGATAAGTTAGTGCCTCCAGCACAGCATCTGTTTGTTTTAACATCTCAATAGGTATTCTGTCAATTCTCGGAGTCTTGTTTTTTCCAATTCTTTCAATAAAGGTTTGACTTCTTCCTTCAATACCATTGGTTCTTGATCATACGCCACCTCCTGAAATGGATCTATCAATTATTTTTGGTATAGTGACTGTGTCCATTCCATCCATCTATCTTCTTTTGATATTTCCTGCATCATTCAGCATATGCCCATGGAATCTTTCAATATTGCAATACTGCAATATCAATTAACTAATTAATTAATTAATTTCACTATTGTAAATCAAGGCTTAACTTTTTTTTCTCAGTCTTTCAGCTCGAGGAATGCCAAATGTGTTTTTCCCTTCTGGTTTTCCAACTCCATATCTTTTTACATTTCATTATAATAATTGTCTTCTCAAGCTCTTTGAAATCTTCTGTTCAGCTCTTTTATCCTGTCATTTCTTCCATTTCCTAGATTCATACTTCGTATGAATGTTCTGATTATTAACTGATGTTTGCAGCTGTTTCTTCTCATTTTGAGATGTGCCACATTAGCAAGTGGGGGTCCTGAAATCTTTCCTCTATGCATATCATTAGACGACATATAGCACTGGGAATGTCAACCAAGAAGGAACTGTTTCAAGTGCTGAGGAGCAAGGTTGCCTCCTTGAGGACTAAGGTGTGCCTGACACAAGCCACGATATTTCCAATTGCCTCATATGCATGTGAGAGCTGGACAATGAATAAGGAAGACCGAAGAAGAGTTCATGCTTTTGAGTTGTGGTGCTGGCAAAGAATGCTGAAAGTACCATGGACTGCTAAAAGAACTAACAGATCTGTCCTGGAGGAAGTGCACCCGAAATGCTCCTTGGAAGCGAGAATGGCCAGACTTGTTCTCACCTATTTTGGTCATGTTGTCAGAAGGGACCATTCCCTGGAGAAGGATGTCATGCTTGGTAAGGTGGAGGGTCAACGAAAGAGGGGGAGGCCTTCAACGAGATGGATTGACATGGTGGCTACAATGATGGGCTCAAGTATAGCAGGAATCGTGGAGCTGGCACGGGATTAGGCAGTGTTTTGTTCTGCTGTGCATGGGGTCGCTATGAGTTGGAAATGATTCGACGGCACCTAAGAACAACAACAATAACAATGCATATCATTAAATTCAGCTCTACTCTGAGGAGGTATCTCTTCTCTAGTCATTTTGAGTGCCTTCAGACCTGAGGGGCTCACCTTCTGGCACTATATTGCACAATGTTTCACTGATATTCATAAGGTTTTCACTGGTCAGTTCTTTGAGAAGTGGATGGCTTCCTCCTTCTTCCAAGTCTGTCTTAGTCTAGAGGCTCCCCCTGAAACCTGTCCACTCCACCCTGGGTACCCCTGCTCACACCGGAAACACCTGTGGTATAACCTTGAGCCTCACAGCAACACTCAAGGCAGCACAGTAGGACAAACTGACAGACAACTTTGTCCCCCCCCCCAGCTGTTCTACACTGCTCTGCTCATTTCCTGGTCTCCCTCACCCTGCTCGCTTATCCATCCTGCCCCAGGGGCAAACACCCACCTTCTGCTGGTCAGGGGGCTAGCTTACTGTGGCCTGCAGCCCAGGGAGGTGGCTCTGAGTATATGCATCATGCAAACACCCAACCTCCACTGGTCCCTGGGCTGGCTTATTGGAACAGGCATCATTAATATTGTTGTTATGATTTTAAGATGCATTAGAACATATGCTATCACTCAAGATGGTCTGCTGAGAATGCTGTGACTCAATGATATATCATGTATCACTTCTATAAGACTTTAGGAAATATGGCCACTCAGCATATTGACTACATGCACACACTCATGTATTTCTATATTCATACATATGTACAAAAGATGAAAGTGGAAAGAGAAAAAAATCTATTGTATATACCTGTGGTAGTTAAGTTTGTGTGCAACTTGGCTGAGCCTGGTTGAATGGCTGGGCAGCTGGATGTAGTATTCCCCATGATGAGACAAGTAATCAACTCCATGGTGGGATCTACTGTGAGCCGCTGAGCAGCTGCCTTAGGGTTGTGATGTGCTTCCTGTATATAAGAAGAACCCTTGGGGAAAGTCTCTAGCTTATGGCATACTTGAACCCTGCATGTAGTCATGTCTTTGTTCAGCAGCCTGCCATGCTCTGCCAATCCTGGGACTTTCAGTGGACTTGAATTAATGGACTGCCATGTAGTTTGGTAACACCGAGCCTGTGCCATTTTATTTGTCAATCTTGGGCTTGTTAGCCTCAGCAGCTAGTAGCTGCCTGAGGGAAGAGATGTTTCTAGCTTCATTGGGCTGGGACAAGAGGCAGAGCTGAAGCCCAAGGGGCTTCACCCAGCTCTTAAAGCCTGACACTTTGAACTTGGACTTCTAGCCTCCCAAACTGTAAGAGAATAAATTCCTGTTTGTTCAAGCCACCCTATTTGTGGTATATCTTTGTCAGAGTTGCACTAGGTAACCAGAACAATACCAGAAAATCAGGCTTGATCTGGGATTAACATTTAAGGTACCAAATGCATTTAGAGCTGGGTGATTTTCCTGAAACTCTCAGCACTGGGTCAGTAAATATTAGAAAGGAAAACACAATTCTTGAATCTAGTGCTTATAGTTGTGGTTAGACATAGTCCATTTATTTTGGAAAAAAAATTAATAGCAATGATAGGAGAATGAATATTTTGCAGCAACAAAAAGAAAGATTCACAGCAATGAGAGTATTTAAAAAGTTGAGGCAAAATGTCAATGGTCTGAGCTAGAAACTGTTGGCCAATTAAGAGGGTGATGAGATGCTTGGCTTGAGAGGAATGAAAGGAGGTATCTCCCAAGGACCCTCTTCATTTGTGTTTGTTTCAAAGACTTTTTTCTGGTGGCCTAGATAATTACAGATTGAAGGTCTCTGTCTTACTAGACAGATTACTAGACAGTCTTACTAGACAGATTAGCAGATTACTAAGCAAGAGACAAGAGAAAATCATGAGGAAGTGAGATTTCAAGTCACCCCACTCTGTTATCTTAGGATGGAACACATGAAGGTGAAAAAATATATTACTAAATGTCATTGGCATTTATAATATAGAAATAACAGGATTTTTTTCTTTACAAATATTTCTTAAATGTCTTAACACTTCATTTACAGGCAGTTGTTCTTACGTGTAAGATGTTTTACATAAGTTAGTAGTCAAGTAAACTGAGCCAACCGCTTTTAAGCTTATCTATGAAAATCCATGTCAATACAAGAGCACAAGTCTGGATTATAGAGATCTGGGTCCATGTAGCCCTATGGTCTACCAGCTTTGTGACACAGCATAAGGTTTTAAACTCTCTTACCCACAGATTTCTCCTTCATAAATGGAGGTTTGTAAACACTCAGTGAAATGTTATACACAATAGCCACAACAATGGATTCAAACATATAAATGATCATGAAGTTGGCATAGGACCAGCAATGAATCATTCTGTTGTACATGGGGTCACCATGAGTTAGAGCTGACACAATGGCAACTAACAACAATCTCGGATATTGTGGTGTGAAGATTAAATGAAGTATGTGCTTAGCAGGCACGTTGGAATTATTGATTAAATGAGTGTATAAAAAGCACTTAACATATGGGGAAGTTTGTTATGTGTTAGACAGAGGGTACCTATGTTGCCAGCCCCTAATAATAAAAAACCTGGGCACTGTGTTGTTAATGAGCTGTACTAGTAGCCAACATACTGTACGTGCTATCACAATTTGTTGCTAGATGAATTAAGCACATCGTGACTTCCCTGGCCCAGGACTCTTGGAAGTTTGTGCCTGGTTCTCCTCTGTACTTTTCCCCCCTTATTTCACTTGGTACTATTTTGCTGTGATATTTTATAACTGAGTACAACTATATACTAATACTCTGAATCCTTCTAGTGTATAATTGAACCTTGGAGTTCTTCAGGATCCCTGATACAATGCAAAACCAAAAACCAAACCCAATGCCATCTAGTTGATTCTGAATCCCAGCAACCCTATAGGACAGAGTAGAAATGCCCTATAGCATTTCCAATGCTGTAAATTTTTATGGAAGCCAACTGCCTCATCTTTTTCCTGGAGAGCTGCAGGTGGGTTTGAGCCACTGAGCTTTTGATTAGTAGTTGAATGTGTCAACCACTGCACCACCAGAGCTCCTCCCAGACACAATGTTTTATAAAATGTGCAAAGGTGAGATAGCTTTGTATTCTTTTTCTTAAAGCAGGACACTAACTTACATAGGATTTAGACCCCATACAATCTGTCCTTCCCTGGCTGGCAGAGAGTAGCAGTGTTAATGGGGTGTGTAATCAGACATCTGCTGGAGAGATGGTGGCAGGTTAACCATTGTAAAGATTAAAGCATGTATTAGAAAGACTTAAACATCACCTTTTCTGTAAATATATGTATACACTTTTGGACATACTTTAACAATTAAGAAATGGTTGCTATTACTTTAAAAATGATAGAATACTTCTTGCAGAAAAATAGTTTTTTGAGAGAGAAGTTAGAACAGCATGTGGTCTTCTGTGGCCTCAATAGGGCATGCCAAATCTATGTATGTAAAATTTGCTTCATAAAGTCTTATACTTCCTG
>NW_006922093.1:1734860-1736140 GCF_000298275.1 Orycteropus afer afer | reverse complement strand
CTCGGAGGGAAGGTTGGGCAATCCTACTTCCGTAGTGATACTGCCTCGGAAACCCAAGGAGGGGTCGCTATGAGTCAGGTTTGACTCGACGGCACATAACAACAACAACAAAATTTGAAATATTTTAGATATTTAAATACACTTCACTAGAACTCATAAGGCATTCATTTTAGAAGTTCGTAGACATGTAACATGATTAAGGAATCACTTTAAATATAGTTTAGCAAATAGCTACCAAATCTTGACCATGTATACGATCTGTGCGAGTGTAGTGGATGCTGTGGTATGCTAACATGGCCACTCTTCAGACCATGAAAATACTCATTTCAGTCCTGAGTGATTCAGAAGTGTGGACTGCTGATAGCTCAGAGGGGCATCTCCTCTCTTGGAAACTCCTGGGTCAAAGGGAGTTTCTCCATTCAAAGTTACCACTCCCTCCTGTCACATGCTAGCTCCTTCAATAATTGGCCAAATGGGCCATGAAATACTCATGTCAGTCCTCAGTGTTCCAGGAAGAGTGGACTGCTGACAGCTCAGAGGGCCATCTCTGTCTTGGAAATCCTGGGTCAAAGGGAATTGCTTCATTCAAGGTTACCATTCCTCCTGTCACATGCTAGCTCTATCAATAATTGGCCATATGGGGGTACAAAAGCCTACTGGGTTGCTTCAATTTGGGACACAATTAAGTGTTCCCCAGCACCAGAAAGCTACTGTTACAACTACATCAAAATGCAAATTCTTTTTGCTCAATCCTACTTCCTTCACTTCCACACAGGTGTCGCTTCCAAGAGGACGATCCAATAATCCATCTGCAAACAACTCTTCATTTCAGAATCTATTTGTTGGAAAAAAAATGATCAAAGACAGCTCATGAACACAGATGAACAAAAAATGATGTAGACACAGTTCCAGTCCTTCAGGAATGTACAATACAAATGGCGACTGGGATAGAGCAAGAATGCATATTCACTGATGAGAACAGGCAACAATGAAGAAATGAATGAACAATGTACAAAACAGACTATGGTGAGTGTAGCAACAGGATCCCACTGGTAAAGAAGGAATAAAAAAGAGTTTGTTGGATGTATAAAAATATGTTTTACGGAGATGGTTAATATTCCTTAAAAATCTAGAAGGAGCTTAGAGTAGGTTGGAAGTCAGTACACTTATAAAAGATTATACCAGCCTGTGCATCTTGATCAGAAGATGAGCACAACCACAAAAGAAGTGATAGGTTGGGAGAACTAGAAAGAGATGTTGTTGTTGTTGTCGTTAAGTGC
>NW_006922093.1:1699085-1732540 GCF_000298275.1 Orycteropus afer afer | reverse complement strand
CAGCATTATTTCTGTCACCAAGGCCAAATTTTCCAACTACCGGTGATTCTTCTTTGTTTCCAACTTTTGCATTCCAGTCACCAGTGATAATTAATACATCCTGATTGCATATTTGGTCAATTTCAGATGGTAGAAGGTGATAAAATTCTTCAATTTCCTCATCTTTGGCTTTGGTGGTTGGGGCATAAATTTGAATAGCAGTCATATTAACAAGAAAGAGATGAGTACCTGGAAATCACACTTTGGACAAAAATGAAGCTCATGAGTTATCACAAATGAGTGAAAGATCAATAGAACCATAGCTTCCAAGAAATTCAGATGAAAAAAATCCTAAGCATTGACACAGGTGAGAAGATAGAAACCAGCTGTATGCTTTTACCCACAAAAGAAAGACATGTACTAAGAGTGGTGTGGCTGATACAAAAATCTCAGTAGGGACCTGTGCTTTGGCTTATTTAAAATAATACAGCAGTAGTAGCTCTATTGTTTCCTAATTCAGTACTAAATGGTATTTGATACTATGGAATTGCAACTAACAACAAGTATATATCAAATGGCATAAATGACAGATACAACCATTACTAGTCATACCTAACCCTGGCATGAAATCTGAGGTCAGTTTTTACAAGAGACCATCTAGAATTTGGTATAATATCCAGAAGGGGAAGGATGTCTCCTGGATGGCTGCTGGGTTACAACAGTCATCACTGATGCCCTCTGGTAGGAGGCAGGTGGCACCTGCTAGCGGAACTCACAGTAAAAATAGTAACATCACCTGTATGCATGGCTCTTGTCCATTTCACCTACACTTGAGCTATATCTCCCCAGGAAAGCTTGGAATGAATAAGCCACAAACTCAATCTGGAACACGATGTAAGTCACCTCTCTAATTAGACACCAAAAGCTGCTTCTGTGCTAGAGTCTGTCTTCCCCTTGTGCTACTTTCTGCTACATAATTGAAAACTCATATCCAATTATAAAAGAGGAATAGGATTGCTTTCGTAAATGACTTGAATCCAGGTTTATTTTGCATATTCTTGATTGGGGTGACTGCAGTAGCCAGGCTAACTGGACAGCTGCCCCAAGTGGATGGCCCTTGTGACTGAGGGAGATAGGATCACTCATTTTCTCCCAAAGCTCAGGGATTTTTAGCTGGCAGTTCTAACAAAGATATGTTCACATGCTCAAATGTTGCTAGGCCATTGCTCCATGGAATTGAGCTAACTGTGAACAATTTCTAAGATAAAAGCTTAAAAAGAGGTAATAAAACTGGAGAGGCAAAGAGGAAATACTATATACAGTAAAATAGACAAATGATATAGTGGTCAACAGTGTTTAGAGAATAGTTCCTCAGAAATACTGAAATAAAAGAAAGAGATAACCAATAAAATTTTCAAAATGTACTATCCCTGGTATATAATCAAATTTAAAGAATAACTAGGAAAAAAAAAAAAAAAAAAAAAATATATATATATATATATATATATATGGTTGTCTCTGTTGGCCAGAACTGAAATAATTTTTGGGAAATCTCTACATGAAGCTACAAGTGATTTGGTTCAAAACCAAGAAAAGATATTTCATTTTGTGCCTCTTCACACTCAGGTCTGTAGGGTCAGATGACCTGGGTTAGAGAGGCTACCATCTCCTTGGTCATCAATCAAAGAGCCCCTCAGTAACAATCATGCACAGCAGGCTACATCGTTCAGGAAAGGCATCATCATCTATTCTTGTCTAGTAGATCGCAAACCATGCAACCCATAGAAAGACAATATAAATGTCTTGCTTATGTTGATCTCTCACTCCTATTTTTAATGATTAAATTAAACTATTCTAGAAAAGATGCTCAAAATCTTACTGAGGAAGAAAATATTGTTTGTCAAGTTGAAAAATGTTCTTTAACACTGACCACATCTACCAATTAATTGCCCTGCAAGCCACAGCTGGACTTTCCCAGAGGTCTCCATAAAATGAGCAAAGATGGGAGACGCATATGCCTGGAGAATGTTATTGAAATGTGCAACACAATCACCAATATAATAAAAAGAATGAAGTCCAAACTTACAAAACTGTCTTTTATAATCACTGGCTGAGAACTTGTTGTCTAAATAATTATATGTCCAAGTTTCAGTGACATATAAAACGTTGCATGCAGTATCAAACTGAAGCTTAAGCTACTGAAAGGAGACAAGATCAATATTTATTGAATGCCTACTATGTGGCAGGTACATTATGTCATCTTCTCTGACTCAATGTTGTCACAACAAACTACCTTTCTCTACTTTCTCATTCATTTTGTTGCCAGTATAATTACTATTTATAATAGAGTGGTTCAGCAGTTGGGTGATGGAGCTAGGTTATATATTTCCACTCTTCCTCTTACTAAGTATATACTCTGATAGAGTTACTAAAACTCTCTGCCATTCAGTTTCCCCATATGTAAATAGAGTAATAATAGTCTATGTCATAAAGTTACATTGTAGATTACATAAATCAGTAAATGTAAAAATTTTATAAGTGCCTGGTACACACTATTTATATGACCATTTCCCCAACTAGATTTTGCTTAGTTCCTCATTGTTACTTCTTCCAAGTATAAGCCTGATACAAAATACATGCATAATAAATATATGTTAAATGGATGAATTTAATTCACACACTAGTCCTGTGGAATAGATACCATCAATCCTGGATTATAACTGGAGAACTTGTACTTCTAAGTTCAGTCTAAGTTTAGAAATGCCATTGAATCAGGATCAGGACAAGCCTTAAAACCAGGAATAGTGGACTCTCACATCCATACTTCCCCACTGTGCCACACAGAGAAATTTAATAAAATGTAAGTCCTCGTTATTCAAAAATTAACTGAATGTAAACTTGAATGGGGGAAATGTCCAACAAATACAGTTCATGACATAGTGTTTTCATGTTCTGTTTCATTTTAGCTATTTTTATTATATAATTCAGTAATTAGGTATCTCATTCTAGGTATCTCAAATAGTATTTGTTTTGTTGCTATAGTAAGTACATCCAAGTGAAGTACAGTGAGACTCAGAAGTTCTCATAATGAAATGTGGTTTTAAAAATAAAAGGGTATCTGGGGACTGAAGAGGGAAGGCAGGAATTAAAAAGAGAAATAAATATAGACAGACTTAAAGGAATGGACTTCACAAAGCAGTGAGCTATGATGCTACCCAGACCAATGTTTTCATTCAACGTTTGAGAAAGACAAAGATAACTGACTCAAAAATAATGTTATCCATGCTGAGTCTGTTCTTGGAAGACTGCCCAGCTGTCATGCTGATGTCCCACCTGCTCTACAGGCCTGTCTCCGACTCCAGAGAGAAGAACTTGGAAGGGGCTGAAAGGAGCTGAGTAGCTGACAAGAAAACAGATTAAAAATAAGGAGAGAAACCTGCCATGTGATGTTCATGAAAAGATGCCCATTACAAGATGCCTCTGACATATTTCACTCATCACCCAAAGAGAGGATATCCTCCTCTGGTCTAAGAATCCAGGCTTAGATTGACAAGTAAAGGGTACACATAAGTTAAGATACCATCAGTCTGGGGCTTGGAATATTTGCAGCACAGTTAAAATATACTTTCAACTTGCATCAGTGTGTTTCGAGACAGCATCCTTAAAACACTTGCTGCACTAAATGGATTATGTGCTTTCCTACTTATTAAAGTAGTTACGGAGGCAAAAGGAAGCCGATTCTAAATAATAAGCTTTTTACATATAAACACATATGGCTAAATCATATGTTATAATTTTATTTTTACACTTAAGCCATGCTGTTTCTAGTTCCAAAATTTATAATGGCCTCAAGACCTGTTATTGCTAAGAGGTCATTAACATACTACTTATAAAAACTCAGTTCTCATTCTAAAGTGCATATGCATATATAAGCTATGACTCAAGATCCATAATTCTTTTTTCTATAAATCTATAGAGCCTGCTGGAAGTGCACTCTAGGTAAGTACACTTTACTGCTCTGACGAAGCAATTAATTAGCTAAAGCTGTGCATATTCCTGCCAGTGCAATCAGAGAGCCACAGCCAGGGAGGAAGAGAGAAGCAGCCATGGCAAAGGACAGCAAAAGGGTGCTGCATTTAATAGCGTGGCTCAGGAAACTTAGTTTTAGGCTCAAAACACACACATAAGCTGGAAAAAAAATTGTAAAGTGATGGAGACAGAGTAAATGGTCACATCCTTCTGCATAGTTCTCTTAAGGGCAAATGTCCCATACTCCTGGGTCCTGAAGAAGGCAATCTAGAAAGTTGACATGTGCAGAGCTACTAATAGCATAAAGCTAAACCATATGCTTATGCTCTAGGACCTCTGGTAGCATAGTGCCTAAGGCACTTGACTGCTAACCAGAAGGCTGGCAGTTCAAACCCACCAGCCACTCCTTGGAAGGAAGGATGGGCAATCTACTTCCGTAGTGATACTGCCTCATAAACCCAAGGAGCGTTCACTATGAGTTGGGTCTGACTCAACAGCACATACCACAAGCCATAAGCAACTTGAGTTACATTCTTCCTCTCTTCTTATTCTTTATTCCTCCAATCTAGACATTTACAACATTCTCATACATGTTTGAGAAATGCAGTTACACCTATATCTGTATGATTTTGTCTATATTATATATCTAAATATATATTTCTTAAGGTGCATAAGTAGCACAAATGGCTTAAGCTTGACTGCTCACCTAAATATTGGCAGTTCTAAACCCACATACCACTACTGAAGAAGAAAAGATTTGGTAATCTGCTCCGATTAAAATAACAGCAAAGAAAACCCTAGGGAACATTCTACTCTGTAACACGTGGGGTTGCCATGAGACAGGGGTGCCATGAGTCAGAATCAACTTGAAGGAAACCAAGAACAACATTATTTGCCATATTATATTAATGAAAACAATGAAAATTTTAAAATTATTCATAAGAACTAAAAGGTGCATGGTTTTCTAATGAATAAGTATGCAATGTAACTCATTGCCTTCATGTTGATTCCAATTCATGAATGTCTAGACAGAGTAGAACTGTTCCATAGGGTTTCCAAGGCTGTTATCTTCATGAAGCTGACTGCCACATCCTTCTCGCAGAGCAGCTGAGGGGTCAAACGACTGACCTTCAGTTAGCAGTCAAGGGTTTTAACCACTGTGACATCAGGGCTCCTTAAATATGTAACTAGGTATGATATAACACTTGAGCAAGGTACAAGAGAGACTGAGCATAAGATGTGGAAGAAACAGGCTTAGAAATTCGTAGGGTGGGAAGGTGTGTGTATGTGGGGGGACTGACATACATGCGTGTTGTATCTGGGAAGGCAGCTAGTGAGCTTTCATTTTTGGTAAATCAAAGGGCAATCACCTGGAGCTTTTCAGTTTCTGAGTGCAAGTGGTTGTGTGTGTGTCCCTGATAGGGATGAAGATAGGTGATGAAGAAGAAAAGAAAAGGCAGGTGGTATGAAAGATTAGAAAGTTGAAGGAAATACTGTCTTTTCATTTTTGTAGAAATAAGGAAAGGCTGTGCTTTGAGAATTGACTAAAAGTGCTTGAGGGAGAACACAAAATAAAATACTGAAAGAAAGTATGTGGGATTTTCATGAGCCACTTTCCAACACTGTCTTACTTTATGTTCACTGAGGGGGGAATGAAGCGAACTCAGGAGTAAGGAATAGTAACCACTGAAGATGTGGATAAAACTCCAAATTAAAGCCAAGATATAGATAGGTGATTGCATAAAAGCAGGCAGATAATCTAATATGAACACCTAAGTCAAAGGTTGTTGTTGTTGTTATGTGCCGTCGAGTCGGCCCCGACTCATAGCGACCCCTCCTTGGGTTTCCGAGGCAGTATCACTACGGAAGTAGGATTGCCCAACCTTCCTTCCGAGGAGTGGCTGGTGGGTTTGAACCACCAGCCTTTTGGTTAGCAGTCAAGTGCTTTAGCCACTAAGCTACCAGAGCTCCTTAGTATAGCACCACAAATACTATCTTATCCAAACCAGAGAGAGAGAGGAAAATAAACCTGTTAAGAGATGGCTTGTCTGACTAGATTGTTAATATGGAAGCTATTGTAAGATCTTAATGACTAATATTAAAATAATAATAATAATGTTGTTATTGTTATATGCCGTGAAGTCTAATCCAACTCATAGCGACCCCTCCTTGGGTTTCTGAGGCAGTATCACTACCGAAGTAGATTGCCCAACCTTCCTTCCAAGAAGAGCCTGGTGGGTTCGAACCACCAGCCTTCTGGTTAGCAGTCAAGTGCCTTAGGCTACGAGAGCTCCCAATAATAATAATAACCACCACAAACATATATTTAGTGTTAATCCATGAGTGGCATTCTTCTAAGCACTCTTAAATATCATAATTCATTGAATGTTATCCTCAGAGCACTGTGAAATAGAAATGATTATTACTATATTTTACATGTGAGGGAAATGAAGCACAGAAGTTAAATGATGTACCCAAAGTTGCATGTAATCCTTCAGGTGTGCAGGATTTGAACCCTGAAGTCTGAGACTATCCTATGCTGCTTAAAACAACAAGAATGCTTGAGCATTTAATATGCACTCAAAACTGCCCTAAATAATTTACTTATTGTGATAGTTGGAGCTGTGTGTCAACTTGGCTGGACCCCAGTTCTATGTGGTTGTTCCCGTGATGGGATCGGATGACTGTGTTCTGAGTGGCCAATCTGTTGAAGGGGAGTTTCCCAGGGGTGTAGCCGGCTTCCAGTATATCCAGGAACATCCTGGGAAGAGAGACATTCTTCTGTGGATCAGGATTCTGTTGTGCTTCCTACAACTGTCCATGAGTGAGCAGTTCACTGTTTGGCCTGGAGATCTTGGATTCGTCATTCCTTGGAGTCAACAGCCAGTGTACTGTCTGCCAGCCTTGAGCTCCTTGGCCCCTGCAGTTGCAGGAGCCAGGAAAAGCCTCCAGCTTGACGTTTGATCCAGGGACTTTGGACTTGCTGGCTTCTATATGTGTGTGAGCCATTTTCCTAAGATAAATTTCTCTCCCTCTCTCTCTATATAAGCTTTGCTGGTTTTTGTTTCTCTAGAGAACCCAGTCTAACACTTATATAATTAAATTTTTGGTAGCTCTATGAGGTAGGTATTTTATCTCCACTTTTGCCTATGCAAAACTGAGTCTTAAAGCTTGTCAAAGTCAAGCATCTTCCAAAGTCTAGAGGCTGGGCTAAAATTCATATATATGAACTGTCCAAAGACCACTCCAAAACCACAAAAAACAAACTCACTGCTGTCGAGTTGGATCCCACTCCTAACGACCCCTCCTTGGGTTTCTGAGGCGGCATCACTATGGAAGTCAATGCACAATCTTTCTTCCAAGGAGTGGCTGGTGGATTTGAACTGCCAGCCTTCTGGTTAGCAGTCAAATGCCTTAGGTACTAATATCCCATTCTTCCCATAATGTGCATCAGCATCCCTTCTTTACTGTTTGCCATGACTAGTGAAACTTCTTAATCTCATTTAAAGCACTTGGCCCTACCCTGGGCCACTAAAACATTGAAATGATTCCACTACTCCAACCATATACGTATTGAAACTCATATGAAATAAAGTATCCATATAAAGCTCATGACTAAGATAACTATATAAACCTTAATGAAGCTGCTGCAATTAAACACTACATATTTATTCCATGGTCTCTACCATTTAACAATATTTATTTTTATCTAAAAATATCATGAAAAGATGCTTAGCATCATTTGTCTTTAGGGAGATACAAATCAAAACCACAAAGAGGTATCACTTCACCACTACTGGGATGGATTTGATTAAAAAAAAAAAAAAAAAACAGAAACCAACATGTGTTGTTGAGGATGTGGAGGAATTGGAACCCTCATCCATTGCTGGTGAGAATGCAATATGGCAAAGCCACTGTGTAAAAGAACTTTAATAAATGTCACATCAGAGATGATTAGATATTCATAAGTTCTAATTTGTGTTCTGGCTGACAAGTAACTCCTACCAGCTCTGATTCTTCTTTGGTATTTTCTCATACTTGCTTTATTCATATTATCTTCAATCTGGGGTTGCTTTACAGGAATATTTTTAGACCATTGCAGAGAGTGAGATTAGCTAAAACTAGGAAACAGAAGCTCCAAATATGCCTCTCCAGGGACCAGTAAACTGTAAAATGTCAAAATATGTAGGACTTTAAGAAATTCACTCTTCTGTTGCCAAAAGGTGACATTTGGCATCTGGACCAAGTGAGAATTCCTCAAAAATTTAAACACAGATCTACTATAAGTTCCAGAAATTCAACTCCTCTGATCATATACCCAAAAGAATTAAAAGCAGATATGCAAACAGAAACACGAACACCAATTTTCATTGCAGCACTATTCACAGTAGTCAAAATCCAGAGACAACTTAAGTGTCCATCAACCAATGAATGGATAAGGAAAATGTGATATACACACATAATGGAATATTATCCTGTCATAAAGAGAACAGAAGTTCTATTAGGATGGATGAAGTCCTACCACAACATGGATGGATACATTTTACTAAGTGAAAGAAGTCAGTCACAAAAAGACACACTATATATGAAATACTTAAAATAGGCATATGTATAGAGATGAAAGTTTGTTAGTGGCTACCAGGGGATGGGGGAATGAACGAAAAGGGGAATCACTTTTTAGAAGGCACTGAGTTTCTTTTAATGGTGATGGACAATTTACAAATGGATAGTGGTGATGCCTACACAAAATGATGAATATAATCAGTGTCACTGAATTGTACAAGTAAAAAAATGTTAAATGGGCAAGCAATATTTTGTTATATATATTTTTACCACAAAAATTTGAAAAGCCCAAAACACAACAATAATAAAAATGAAACAATCTCATCAATAATCAAATAAATAGTTAAACACCATAAAGATATAATTTTCCCACTGATTTTGCAAATATAAACTGTAATATATGTTATCTAATATTAAGTTCTGTTATATATATTATCTAATGTTAAGGGCCACCACTTGTCTGTATGTTTATCATACTATCGTGTGTTACAGTGATGGTGGAAGTAATGCTACCAGTATTTCAAACACCATCAAGGTTACACATGGTGGACAGGTTTCAATGGAGCTTCCAGACTAAGACAGCCTACAAAGAAGGGTGTGGCAAGATTCACTTCTGAAAAAATCGGCCACTGAAACTCATAAACAGCAAGGAAACACTGTCTGATATAGTACTAGAAGAGAAGACTTAGGTTTGAAGGCACTCAGAAATATTGGAGAAGAGCTGCGTCCTCACAGCAGAGTCAACCTTAATGGTGTGGATGGAGTAAAGCTTTTCAAATCATCAATTGTTGACATGGCAAGACTCAAAATGAGAAAAAAAACAATGGCAAACATTCATTAATAATCAGATCGTGGAATTTACAAAGTATGTCTAGGAATACTGGTAGTTGTCAAAAATGAAATGGAACAGTTAAAGACTGATATCCTAGGCATTAGTAAGATGAAATGGACTGGTACTGGAAGCATCAAAATAAGATGGAAGGAATACACAGAGCCACTATATGAAAAAGATTGGTCAATGTCCAATGAGTACAGGCAGTAGTGTGTGATCAAGGATTGATGGTATTGAACAAGGGAGTCCAAGCTGTACTGAAGGAATTGGTGAAAATCAAAATTCCAGGAACTGAAAGAATACCCACTGAGATGTTTCAACAGATGCAGCATTGGAGGGGCTCACTTGTTTACGCTCCTTTGTTTGGAGGACAGCTACCTTGTCACATGGCAGAGGAAGATCTATATGTACGCCCATGATAAGGAATGGTGATCCAAGAGAATGTGGAAATTATCTAACAATATCATTAATATCACACACAAGTAAAATTTTCCTCAAGATATTTTGGAATGGCTATAATAGTATATTGAAAGGAAACTGCCAGAAATAAAATCTAGATTTGGAAAGGGATGTGAAATGAGAGATATGATTGCTGATGTTATATGGGCCCTGACTGAGAGAAAAGACTACCAGAAAGATGTTTGCCTGTGTTGTGTTCACTGTGTGAAAGCATTTGACTGTGTAGATCATACCAAATTATGCATTGTACAGCACGGGAATCTAGAAGACTTAACGTGCTCATGAGGAGCCTGTACATAGACCAAGAGGCAGTCAAACAGAACAAAGGGATACTGCAGGGTTTAGAACCAGGAAAATTATGCACCAGGGTTATAGCCTTTCACCATACTTATTCAATCTGTATGCTGAGCAAATAATCTGAGAAACTGGACTGTGTGAGGAAGAACATGGCATCAGGATTGGAAAAAGACTCATTAAACCAAAAAAACCAAACTCGCTGCCATTGAGTCGATCCCAACTCATAGCAACCCTGTTTGGGTTTACAAGGTGGTAAATCTTTATGGAAGTAGATCACTCAGTCTTCCTTCCATGGAGTGGCTGGAACTTTCTGGTTAGCAGTCAAATGTCTTAGGCATTACACCACCAGAGCCCCTGAAATACTCATTAACATGCAATACGCTGACAACACAACCTTGCTTGCTGAGAGTGGGACTTGTAAACTTATTGATAAATATCAAAGACTGCTGCCTTCAGTATGTATTACAGCTGAACACAAAGAAAACAAATCCTTACAACTGGACAAATAAGCAACATCATGATAAACAGAGAAAACACATTGTCTAGGATTTCCTTTCACTTGGATCCACAATCAATGGCTATGGAAGCAGCGGTCAAGAAATCAAATGATGAATTTCATTGGGCTTCTGCAAATATTCAATATTCTTCACCAACATCACAATTCTAATGCAACAATTCTTTTGTCTTCATTATTCATTGTCCAGCATGTGAGAGAATGGCATAATAGGAACATACCATGGACTTCTAGAAGAATAGGAGCTTTGGTGGCATAATGCCTAAGGTATCTGATTACTAACCAGAAGGCTAGCAGTTCAAACCCACCAGCCACCCCTCAGAAGGAAGACTGGGAGATCTACTTCCGTGGTAACATCATCTCGGAAACCCAAGGAGGGGTCGCTATGAGTCGGATAAGACTCTAAGGCAGTGAGTTTGGTTTTGATTACCTAGAAGAATGAACAGATTTGTCTTGCAGGAGGTAATATAGTGATGCTGTTTGTTCTTCACACTTGTTTACCTATGTATTCACCTGTAGACTAGTGTTTGTTATTACTGATAATTCACTATAGTGTATGTAATAGTATTTGCCTCTATTGTCTATAACTTTTTTGCACCTCTCTGGGTCCTCCTTCTCCCTATTTTTATTGGGCTGGTCACACATTTTTCTTATATTGCCTTTCCCTTCACCCAAGTCAACACGTATATTTTAACTCATCAGGAACTTTCCCTCTCCTCCCCTCCCATCCCTGGTAACCAAAAAAGGAAATCTCCTTCCATGTGTAAACCTTTCCTTGACTTTTTATTTATAATAATGGACTCATACAGTATTTGCCCTTCTGTGACTGATTTATTTCACTTAGCATAATGTCCTCCAAGTTTATCTACCTTATTAGGTGATTTGCAGATTCTTCATTATTCTTTAATCTTGGTTAGTATTCCATAGTGTGTATGTACCATATTTTGGTTATCCATTCATCTGTTGATGGGCCCTTAGGTGGTTTACATCTGCTATTGCAAATAGTGCTGCAATGAACACAGGTGTGCATGTATGGACTAGTGTTCCAGATCTCAACTCTTTAGGATATATCCCTAGTAATGAGATTGCTGGACCCAGTGGTATTTGTATTTCCAAATATTTAAGGAAGCACTATACCATTTTTCACACTGCTTGTACCATTTTACAGTCCCACCAGCAGTGTATGAAGAGTTCCAATCTCTCCACATCATCACCAGTATTTATCTTCTGTCTTGTTAAACTTTGCTGTATTATTGCTAGGATGAGATGATATCTCATTGTCCTTTTGATTTGCATCTCTAATAGCTAATGAGTATGAACCTTTTTTCATGTGTTTTTGGGTGTCTAAATATCTTCTTCAGTGAAGTGTCTCTTCACGTTCTTTGCCCATATTTGAATCGGTTTGTCTTTTTGACATTCAAGTGTTAAAGTTTTCTACAAACTTTAGTGATAAGACCCTTGTTGGATTTTTCATAGCCAAGTATTTTCCTAATCTCTAAGCTCTCTTTTCATATTTTTGGAAAAGTCTTCAATGTGCATAAGAATTTAATTTTTGAAAAGTCCCAATCATCTAGTTTATCTTCTGATGTTTGTGCATTTTGTGTTATGCTTGATTGTTTATTTATACCATAAATTAGGGCCCCTAGGTTTGCCTCTATTATATCTTTGATGAACTATAGTTCTAGAATTCACATTTAGGTCTTTGATTTATCTTGAGTTCATTTTTTGTGTATGGTATAAGGTATGGATTTTTTTTTTCCATTTTTCTATAAATGGATACCCAATTTTGCCAGCACTATTTGTTAAAGAGGCTACCCCCACCCAACACACACACACACACACACACACATTTATTGGGCTTTGGCCCTTTGTCAAAGATCAGCTGTCCAGAGATGGACGGATCTATTTCTGGATTCTCGACTCTGTTCCATTAGTTTATGTGTCTATTGTACCCATATCAGGTTGTTTTGACTATCATGGCTGTATAGTAGGTTTTGAGATTGAGGGTGTAAGACCTCCTACTTTGTTTTTCTTCAATAGTGCTTTGCTTACCCAAGCTTTCTTTCCTTTTCATATGAAGTTAGTGATTGGTTTTTCCATGCCCTTAAAAAATATTGATGGAGTTTTTATCAGGATTGCATTGAATATATAGATTGCTTTGGGCAGTAGTGACATTTTCACAATATTCAGTCTTCCTATCCATGAACATGGCATGTTCTTCTATTTATGTTAGTCTTTTGTAGTTTCTTGAAGTAGTGATTTGTAGTTTTCTCTACATAGGTCTTTTGTGTCACTGGTAAATTTATTTCTAGATACTTTATTTTTTTGGTAGCTATTGTAAATGGTGTTATTTTCCTTTCAAATATCTCTTTGTTGATGTAGAGGAATCCAACTGATTTTTGTATATTGATCTTATATTCTGTCACTTTCCTGAATCTTTCAACTATTTCCAGTAGTTTTCTTGCTGACTCTCTCAGGTTTCCTACGTATACACTCATATCATCTCCAAATAGTTTTACTTCCTCTGTGCCAGTGTGTATGCCTTTTATTTCTCTTTCTTGCCTTATTGCCCTGGCTAGGACTTCCAATACAATGTTGTACAGAAGTGCTGGTATAGAGCATACTTATCTGGTAACCATTCAAAAGGAGAATGCTTCAAGTCTCCCCCCATGGAGAACAATGTCGGTTATTGGTTTTTACATATATGCCCTTTATTATGTTGATACATTTCATTTCTATTCCTATTTTGCTGAAAGTTTTTCTTTATCAGGAATAGGTGTTGGATTTTATCAAATGCCTTTACTGCATCAAGTGATATGATCATATGACTATTATCCTTTGTTTAATTTATGTGATGGATTGCACTGCTTGTTTTTCTGATATTTAACCATGCTTACATACCTGGTATAAATTCCACGTGGTCATGTGTATTATTTTTTTGATATGGTGCTGGGTTCTGTTGGTTAGGATTTTGTTGAAGATTTTTCTTTCTATATTCATGAAGGATGTTCATCTACAGTTTTCCTTTTTAGTGGTGCTTTTAACTGAGGAGTTCTGGTAGCCTAGTACCTGAGGCATTTGTCTGCTAACCAGAAGGCTGGTGGTTTGAACCCACCAGCCACTCCTTGGAAGGAAGGTTGAGCAATCTACTTCCATAGTGAAACCACCTCGGAAACCCAAGGAGGGGTCACTGTGAGTCGGATTCAACTCAATGGCAGTGAACTTTTTTTTTTTTTTTTTTTAACTATTATCAGCATCAGGTTTAGGATGGTTTTATAGAATGAATTTGGGAGTATTTCATACTTTTCTATGTTCTAGAATAGTTTGAGTAGGATATGTGTCATCTCTTCTCTGAACGTTTGGTAAAATTCTCTAATGAAGCTGTCTGAGGCAGGACATTCTTTGGAGGGGAGTTTTGTTTTTATAGCTTATTTTGTTTTGGATCTGTTGACATTTTCTATCTCAATCTGTGTTAGTTTAGGTAGGTCTTCTGTTTCTAGAAATTTCTTCATTTCTTCTAGGTTTCTGAATTTGTTGGAGTATAGTTTTTCATAGGATTCTGTTATTATCCTTTATATTTCAGTTGGCTCTATTGTGATGTCACTCTTTTCATTTATTATTCATGTTATTTGCATCTGCTCTTTATTTTCCTTAGTTAAATTTGTGAGTGGTTTGTCAATTTTGTTAATGTTTGTAAAGAAACCATTTCCAGTCTTGTTGATTTGTTTTTTGTTTTTTGTTTTCTGTTTCACTTATTTCTGCTCCGATCTTTATTATTTCCTTTCTTCTGGAAGCTGTAGGTTTCTTTTGTTGCTCTTTTTCTAACTGTTGGAGTTGTTGGATTAAGGTGCTCATTTTGATTCTTTCTTCTTTTGTGATGTGTGCATTTATTGCTATGAATTGATCTCTGAGTACTGCTTTCACTGTCTAAAAAGTATTGGCATGTTGTATTTCCATTCCCATTTGTTTCTAGGATTTTTTTTTTTTAATGTCACATTTCATTTCTTCTGTTACCCAGTAGTTTTGAGCAGTGTGTTTTCAATTTCCATGTTTGTTTGTTTGTTTCCCTTAATCTTCCTATTATAGATTTCTAATTTTATAATACTGTGACCCAAAAAGATGCACTGTACTATTTTGACATTTTTAAGTTTATTGAGGCTGGTTCTATAGCCTAACATCTAACATACAGTCTGTTCTGGGGAATGGTCCATGTGCACTGAAAATTAATTTGTATTATATTTTTTGGGTAGAGTGTTATGTACATGTCTAAAAGATCAAGTTAGTTGATTCTGTAGTTGAGAGCCTCCACTTTTTTTCTAGTTGTTCTGTCCTTCATCGAAAGTGGTGTGTTAAAAGTCTCCTACTGTTATTGTACAATTGTCTAATTCTTCCAACTCAGTTAATGTTTACTTTATGTACTTTGGAGCTCTTTCATTAGTTGCACAGATATTTATTATGGTAATGTCCTCTTGGTCAATTGACCCTTCTATCATCCTATAAAGCTCTTCTTTGTCCCTTGTACTTGTTTTCACCATGAAGCCTATTTTATCAGAAATTAAACATTGCTACTACCTCCTACTCTGTTTGGGTTGCTTGGTATACTTTTTCTATTCCTTGATTTTTAATTAATTTTTATCTTTGTGTCTAAATTGAGTCTCTTGTAGGCAGCTGTTTTCTTATCCAATTTCTTATCACTTTCTCTTGAGTGGTGCATTTAGTCAATTTACATTCAGTGTAACATGAACTAATTGTCATTCTTTTGAGTCTTTGTTGTGTTGTTGTTGGTTTCTTAGTTCCAAATATTTTTCTATACTCAGTTCATTTTGTTATCAAGTTTTATTTCTTTTTTCTTCATTGTTGATTTTATGTTTACTAAGTCCTTGTGATTTTCTTCTTTCTTATTTTGGTTAGAAGCCTTATTAATTTTCTGTGTGGTGACTCTGCAGTAAATTTTCTAAGTTTGGAACCATTTGTTCTATGTAGACATTGTCCTGACTTCCTCTTCATTTGGAAGTTTTGTAGTTATACCATTTATGACCTTTATTTACTTTCTTGTTGGTGTCATTCACAGATTGCCTCTTCTAGCTCTCTTTTTCTTTTTATAAGCTTACTTTAGTTTTGAGAATTCTTCTGGGTTATTTTCTAGCTGGTGCTGCCATGTGACTTGATCTTAATTTGTTGTCTCTGTTGTCAGTTTTCTGTTGGGAGGACTCGCTAAAGGAATGAAATGTAGCATTTCTTATAGAGTGATCTTGTTTTTACAAATACCCTTAATTTCTTTTTGTCTAGGAATGTCTTAATTTCAGCCTTATATTTGAGGGACAGTTTGGCTGGATATATAATTCCTGGGTAGCAATTCTTTGCCTTCAAGGTTTTGTATACATCATATCATTGTCTTCTTGCCTGGAGGATTTCGGCTGAGAAATCAGAGTTTAGTCTTATTGTTGCCCTTAGTAGGTAATATTTCATTTTCCCAAGCTGCTCTCAAGATTATATTTTTAACTGTGGCTTTGGAATGTTTGATTATGATATATCTTGGTGACTTTCTCTTGGGATCTATCCTATACGGAGTTCATTGAGCTTCTTAGATGGATAGCTTTTCATCTTTTATGATACTGGGAAGTTTTTGATAAGCAAGAAAGACTTCATCAATTTCATTTTATTTTAGTTTGCCTGTTATTGTTCTGGGATTCCAATCAGACATGTAATTTCTTTTCATACCATACCATATAACTCGTAGGGTTTTGGTTTTTTCATTTCTCTTCATTCTTTTTTCTGATTTTTCTAATATAAGTTGGTTTCAAGGGATTTATCTTCAAGTTAAAATGCATTCTTCAGCCAGTTTGAGTCTACTCTTTCATTCTTCCAATGTGTCATCTATGGCCATAATTGTAGTGCTCATCTTCTGGATTTCTAATCTACCACTTTTGTACGATCTCCAATTGTCTATTTATTTTGTCATTTAGTTCTTATATGATTTTCCTGAATTCTTCAAAGATATTTCCTATCTTCTCATTGTTTCTGTTTATGGTTTCCTTGACCTTTTGGAAGATCCTATATACATGTCTTCTGAATTTTTTATCAGGCAGTTCTATTACCTCTTGTTCCTTAGGGAGATTTGCTAGCTCTTTAGTTTGAACAATTTCTTTCCACTATCTTTTCCTGTTTCTTTGTTTGAGTTGAAGTTTTCTGTTGTCTCCAAGGTATTTTGAAGTTGTCTTTATTTGTTGGATATGCGCTGATTTGTTTCACCCTGCTTTTGTTTTGCATTGTTTCGATATATCTAGATATGTGAGTCAGGTGTCTTTTTTTTGGTTGTTAGCTTGGCAGCACTGAGTCACTCCCCAGCTGTCTCTGCGTGCCTGGAATAACTGTGGTAATATGGGTGCATGTCTCTATCTGTCATGAAGGGAAGCTGAAGTTGGGATAAGCAGATGTTGTCCATCATCTGTCATCAATCCTGAGGTACAGGAGATGTTGGTGGTACTTGTCCATTGGGTGAGGTGGTCAGTGTAGTAGATATGGCTGACTGATGGAGAGTTAATGTCTTCCTCCCATGGGACAAGCAAATGGGAAAAATAAAACCAAGTAGAAGAAGAAGAGATGGAAAAGTGGAAAAGGTAAAATAAAAAGAAAATATTAAAAATAGAGAAAAAGAAGGATAAGACAAAAAGTAGGGTCACTAAAATGAAAGTTTAGTAAAAATGAAAGAAGGAAAGAAGCAGAGGGAGAAACAAACAAATAAAAAGGGGAAAAAATGAGGAAAAGGAAAGGTGAAGAATAAGGGAATAATACGGTGATTGAGGAAGGACTTTTCCAGTCATGATCAGCCAGCAGCCCTGGGAATAGGCAGTGGTGGCAGAATATGCTGATCTACCAGACCATGTGCCTGTGTAGATGAAAGGCATCTGGCCTGTACAGGCACCACCGAGAGAAGGCTCTAGTTGTGTGCCTTTGTTTAACATGAGAAACAGCCTGTGAGGCAGGTGCAGGAACGGATAGCTGCAGCCTCTTGCTCTTTATGTTTGCAGTGACTTGCTGAGCTTGGTGTCTGGCTGTCAATCAAAGCTCTGTGGCTCAAACCCACTAGCCTCCCCACAGGAGAAGGATGAGGCAGCCCTCTTCTGCAAAGGTCCACAATCCCTGAAGCCCCAGGAGGCAGCTCAACTTCATCCCAAAAAAGGGTCACTATGACTTGACAGCAGTAGGTCCAGTTTGGGGTTTGGTTTTCCTGGCGTTAGTTCTACTATTCCCTTTCCCTTACTCCCTCCTCACTCTGCAGCTGTTTGTGCTAATGGAAGTCAACCTGCATCCCTGTAAGTTCTTCTGCCGTCTCCCACACTACTTTAGTTCATCTTGAAACCTTCCCAATGCCTTGCATGTGTCTTTAATACTGTGTGGATGTCGTGATTTTTTCCCCCTCATCACCCTTCTCTGTGTTTGTAATGGCTACTCTGGCCAATTTGGCTTCTTTTCTCTCTCCAGTCACTGGGTTCACTCCATCTGTCTTTCCAATCTGCACTTAATCTAATACTTTATCTTCTTTTTAGATGCTCAGCATTCCAGGATCATTATTTGTACCTGTTTCACTTGGTTTTTCTAAGTCTCTATTGTAGAGACATTGGGTGGAGTATGTTAGCAGAAAACTATTTGGTCTCCACCTCAGAAATCTATACTCTTATTGCCATTTATTTACTGTATGTTTTTGAGAAGTTATTTAAGTTCTCTGAAGTTCAATGGTTTTGAAATTCAACAGTTCAACTTCTTTTTGTATCATAAAAATAATAATACCAACTGTCTTCTTATATTATTTTGAGATTTCAGTTTCCTCGTTCATGTAAAAGCTTTTCATTCATAAAACTGGTGCACAAGAAGAACTTAATAAGTATTTACTGTCATGTATTGCTAATAATAATACAAAAAGTAGACATTATTTTGTAATTCAAACTGGTATAACTATGTATCAAAGCCACAGAGGTCATTAATAACAATAATCCATTCCTGGAAATGTAAACTAAAGAAACTTCACAACATGTGGAGAAACACAAACATACACACATAGTCCAGCTGAATTCAGGGGAGACATGCTCAATATTTGGGGGATTACAAAACAACGAATGGTATCTTATCCATTAGAAATAAATACTGACACTAATATTGTTCCAGCCAGCAGCTGGAACAGGTAAGAAGGGTGGGGGAGAGCCCCCAGGTGGCAGGGAGCAACAGCAGACAGGGCTGGCAGGAACAGGTAGGGGGAAGTCCAGGAAGTGAGTGGAGCAGTTGGAAGAGCTAAGGGAGATGAACTTGTCCGTCGCTTTATCATACTGGGGTGGCTTGCGTGTTGCTATGAGGCTAGAAGCTGTGCCAGCAGGGATGCCCATGGTGAACTGGTTTCGGTGGGGCTTCCAGAATGAGACAGACTCAGAAGAAGGAAGAGGCCATATACTTTTCAAAGTCTTGGCCAGTAAAACCTTATGAATAGTGGTGAAACACTGTCTGGTATATTATGGAAAATTTTATAAGTAGCCCTGAAACATTGTCCAATAGAGTGCTGCAAGATGAGCCCCTCACATCAGAAGGCACTCAAAATATGACTGAGAAAGAGCTGGCACAGCAGAGTAGAGCCTACCTTAATGATATGGATAAACTAGAGATTTCAGGGCCTCCATTTGCTGAAGTGGCATGACTCAATATGAGAAGAAACAGCTGCAAATATCTATTGATGATCAGAACACAGACTATATGAAGTATGAATTTAGGAAAACTGAAAGTTATCAAACATGAAATGGAACACATAAAGATTGATATCCTAGGCATTAGTGAGATGAAATGGACTGGTTTTGGCCATTTTGAATCAGATAACCATATGATCCACTATGCCAGAAATGACAAATTGAAGAGGAATGGTGTGGTATTCATCATCACAAAGAATGTTTCAAGATCTATCCTGAAGTACAATGCTTTCAGTGATAGAATAATATCCATATGACTACAAGGAAAGCTAATTAATACTAGTATTATTCAAATTTACACACTAACCACCAAATCCGAAGATGAGGAAATTGAAGATTGTTATCAACTTCTGCAGTCTGAAACTGACCAAACATGCAAGCAAGATGTGCTGATTATCACTGGTGACTGGAATGCAAAAGTTGGAAACAAAGAAGAATCATCAGTAGCTGGAAAATTTGGCCTTGGAAATAGAGATAATGCTGGAGATCACATGATAAAATTTTCCAAGATCAACAACTTATTCATTGCAAATATCTTTTTTCAACAACATAAGTGGCAGCTGTACATGTGGATTTTGCCAGAAGGAGCACACAGGAATCAGGCTGACTACATCTGTGGCAAGAGATGGAGCAACAGAGCAGCTTAATATCTTCAGCCAAAACAAGTCCAGGAGCTGATTGTGGAACAGACCATCAACTGCTCATTTGCAAGTTCAAATTGAAGTTGAAGACACTTAAAACAAGTCCCAGAGAGCCAAACTATGGCCCTGATTATATCCTTCCTGAATTTAGAGATCATTTAAAGAATAGATTTGATGCATTGAACACCAATGACTCAAAATGAGAAGAACTGTGGGATGACATCAAGAACATCATCCATGAAGAGAGCAAAAGGTCATTAAAAAGCAGGAAAGGAAGGAAAGATCAAAATGGATGTCAGAAGAGACTCTGAAACTTACACTTGAATGGAAAGTAGCTAAAGCAAAGGGAAGAAATGATGAGATAAAAGAGCTGAACAGAAGATTTCAAAGAGCAGCTCTTTGAAAGAGAAGGCAAAGTCAATTATTATAATGAAATGTCCAAAGACATGGAGTTCGAAAGCCAAAAGGGACAAACACATTCACCATTTCTTAAGCTGAAAGAACTAAAGAGGAAATTTAAGCCTCAAGTTGTAATACTGAAAGATTCTATGGGCAACATATTGAAGAATGCAGGAACATCAAAAGAAGATGGAAGGAATACAGAGTCACTGTACCAAAAAGAACTGGTTGATGTTCATCCATTACAGGAGGTGGCATATGATCAAGAACCAATGGTATTGAAGGAAGAAGTTGAAGCTGCACTGAGGGAGGTGGTTAAGAACAAGGCTCCAGGAATTGACATGATACCCACTGAGATGTTTCAACAAATGGATGCCACACTAGAGGCACTCGCTTGACTATGCCAGGAGATCTGGAAGACAACTACCAGGCAAACTGACTGGAAAAGATCCATATTTGTACCCATTCCAAAGAAAGGTGATCCTACAGAATGTGGAAATTATCAAACAATATCATTAATATCGCGTGCAAGTAAAATCTCACTGAAGATAATTAAAAAACTGTTACAGCAGTATATTGACAGAGAAGTTCCAGACATGCAAGCAGGATTCAGAAGAAGATGTGGAACGAGGGATATCATTGCTGATGTCAGATATGACTTGGCTCAAAGCAAAGAGTACCAGAAAGATGTCTACTTGTGTTTACTGACTATGCAAAAGCATTCGATTTTGTGATCATAACAAATTATTGATAAAATTGAGAACAATGGGAATTCCAGAACACTTCATTGTGCTCATGAAGAACGTGTACATAGACCTTGTTCGAACAGAACAAGGGGACACTGCATGATTTAAAATCAAGAAGGGAGTGCATCAGGATTGTATCCTTTCACCATACTTACTCAATCTCTATGCTGAACAAATAATGGGAGAAGCTGGACTATATGAAGAAGAACGTGGCATCAGGATTGGAGGAAGAATCATTAACACCTGTGATACACTGACAAAACATCTTTGCTTGCTGAGTGAAGACGACCTGAAACACTTACTGATGAAGACTGAAGACTACAGTCTGCAGTATGGATTATACCTCAATATAAAGAAAACAAAAATCCTCACAACTGAACTATAAGCAGCATCATGATTAATAGAAAAAAGATTGAAGTTGTCAAAGACTTCATATTATTTGGTTCTACAATCAACACCAATGGAAGTAGCAGTCAGTATATCGGATGTCATATTGCATTGGACAAGTCTGCTGCAAAGGACTTCTTCCAAGTGCTGAAGAGCAAAGATGTTTCCTTGAAGACTAAGGTGCGCTTGACACAGGCCATGGTATATTCAATCACCTCATATGCATGTGAGAGCTGGACAATGAAAAAGGAAGTCCAAAGAAGAGTTGATGCTGTTGAGTTGTGGTGCTGGTGAAGAATGTTGAAAGTGCCATCGACTTCTAAAAGAACTAACAAATCTGTCCTGGAAGAAGTGCAGCTGGAATGCTCCTTGGAAACGAGAATGGCCAAACTTTGTCTCACCTACTTTGGTCATGTGGTCAGAAGGGACCATTCCCTGGAGAAAGATATCATGCTTGGCAAAGTGGAGGGACAAAGAAAAAGGGGAAGGCCTTCAAAGAGATGGATTGACACAGTGGCTGCAACGATGGGCTCAGGTATAGACAGGATCATGGGGCTGGCACAGGACCAGGCAGTGTTTCATTCTGCTCTACATGAGGTCACTATGAGTCGGAGATGAAGCAATGGCACCTAACAACAACAAAATATTGTTTTCTTCATCCTAAAGATTATATACAATATGGAAAACAATTCACACTATAGTCTTAAGTAAAAAAAAAAAAAAAAGTGTAGATTTGTAAATTTCCTATGTATGTTTATATCTATGCTTATTTTTTCACTTATATACCACTCTGATGAAAATCTTATTGAGCACAGTTCAACTCTGACACGTATGGGGCTGCCATAAGTCAGAATCAACTTGACAGCAACTAACAACAACAATGTAATGAAGCACATTACTTTGGCTAGCAGAGTTTTAAAATTCAAAATGTGGTTGTATTTAGTTGGTGGAATTATAAGGATTTTTCCCCCCAGTGCCAAATCTTTCTGTACTGTATTTACGTTGAAGTGCACACATACTCTACCCTCTTCTCTCTAGTCCCACTTCAACCACCTTAAAGCTAATAAATGAATGAGAAACATATTTTTAAAGACTGAGAAACATATTTTTAAAGACTGTGATTAACTACAGATATTATTGCTAACTGAATGATTATTAGAATGGTGAAAAGAACTTTAAAAATTGCTGATTATCTGCAGTCTCACTTTTGACATTTTTACAATAGATCTCTCTTAGGCAATAGCTTTGATTGTCTGAGAGTGGTAAATTGGGCAAGCAATACGAATAGTTTGTAGATAGTGCTTCAAAATGATTCATCACCTAATATTTAAATCACTTAAAGAAAAGAAAAAACTACTAAGACATTAAAGGTCCAAAAATGTAGGAAGGGAAGGACTATCTCTGAATAATTTTCATGTACTTGTTTTCTAGACCAAGCTTTTCACGATTTTCATAAAAGATACCCCAAGAGGGCAAGTTTTCCATTGTTTTAATTATATCTCAGTTAATGAAATCCCACTACAGAATAACATTCATTGATAATTTTTGATAAAGAGAGAGAGAAATTGAAGAATTTTTTGAGAGAGTGTTAAAAAATTACTTGCTTCTGACTTCTCTATAAAATTTCTGTGTAGGTTAATAAAAAATAATCATGTAATTACATTCTAAATGTTTAGGAGCCAGTCAGTTTAAACATCTATGCCACTATCATTAAGAATACATTTCTCCATCTCTAGCATGCAATTGTCTGATAGATCCCTACTTGTTTTCAAGATACATAAGTTATTCAAACTGCTTTTACAATACTTAAGATGTAAAGCAATTTTTTGAGCAATCTTAACCAATCAGAGAAATAAATATTTAAAACCATTTCCTTGATATTTACTATCTCTCAAAGATTGGAGCTCTTTTATCAAACCACATGACCTTTTATTTTATCTATTTATTTTGACAAGCATAGGGTTTATTAGGGAAATAATTGGTTCATGGTCAGAATCAACTCAGGATACAGTTTTTCAATCAGGATAGCTTCTTCTAAACTGTACCATAGAAATGCTTTTCTCTGGCTTTGGCCTCTGCCCTCACAGGACAGTTTTACAAAGCTCTTTTAGATTTGCAAGTAGGTGCCCAGAGAAGACACCACTCTCTGCCAGCAAGCTTCCTGCTCGAAGACACTCCCTTTCTCATTATGAGGGCTGGGAAACACCTCTCTGTCCCAGGCTGGAATCTTGGTTCTGCTGCTGTCTCAGTGCAAGGCTCTTGGATTCAAGGGCATGCTCCACTCCCAGACCTTCTCTCCTGATGGCTGTTGAGATCCTCCCAATGATCTTTTATTTTAAATATGCTAAATATGCTGGAAGCTTTCTCTTAAAACAGCATGTGCTTACAGTAAAAAGACATTTTTAAACTTTTTATTGTGATTTGGGTGAAAGTTTATAGAGCAACTTGCTTTTCCACTCAATAGTTCATACACCGTTTGCTGTGTGACATGATTGCAATCCTCACAATATAACAGCACTCTTCCCACTTCCTCCCTGAGGTTACCATTTCCTTCTTTCTTATCCATCCCTGCCTTCAGAACTTTATCCCCAAGCAAATGTTACCCTTTTGATCTCTTATGGTTGATTGTTCTAAGGAGTGCACACTTCCCTGGTATTACTGTTCACCTCATAGTCTACTGTTTGACTACAAGTTGAGCCCCAAGAATAAGTTCGGTTCCAGGCCACTCATAAGGGCCACAGTATTGCAGGTTCCAACAATCTCTATGAGATGAGTAAGACTGATCCATTTTTATTATTTTGAGTTTTGTTCTGCAGTTTTGTTTTTTTTTTTTCCCCACTCTATCCAGGTTTTGTTAATATGAACCCTCTCAACGCCGTAGGCAGTGGTAACCAGGCACCATCTAGTTCTTCTGGTCTCAGGGCCATGAAGGCTGAGGTTCACAGGGTCCATTAGTTCCCTGGACTAATCTTTTCCATGCATAAAAGACACACTTTTTATTAATCATTATAGTAATACTCTTTTCAACCAATAGTTTTCCATGCATATGTGGTATTTTTCCATCACTAGATGATATTATGTTTTTAGAAGATGAAGATTTTTATGCCAAAGCATTTGACAACATCCCAGAGAAAACCCTGTGTTACACACTTTCTAATGATTCTATTGTTCAGTTATGTATGTTTAAAAAAAAAAAAATCAGCTTTGAGTAATTTTAGATTTAAACTCCAAAAATAAAATTTAATTTTTACCTACTTCAACTGCTAAACTTACTAGATTAGTTAAGGAAGAAAAGTAAGATTGAAATTCATTCTTTCAAGTAGTAAGTATTTATTGATTCTTAGCACTGAACTGATAGGGAATAATATGCAAAATGAAGGAAGATATACTTCTTCTCATACAATTTACTTTCCAGTGAAATGATGTCTGTGGTGCAGTGAATTGTTTAATATAGCTCTCCTAGCCCTGGTCTTGTGATTGCCACTAGATGATTGGGTGGAACTATGCAAATGTGAGGTGTTTTGTCACCCAGCAAGGGAACTGGATAGCTTGTTAATAATGTAAATAAGGTACATGACACCCTTGTGGGGTGGGACTATGCAAATAAGGTATACAGAACTCTAAAGTGGGGATTGACCAGTTTTGCTATCTTGCTAAACTTAAATCCCAGCGGAGAAACGGGAATCTCATTGCCATTAAGAGAGAAAAGCCAGGATTAGAGTGTCCTTGGACCTGCAATCCCTGCATTTAGACAACAGAGAGATGGTGGCAGCAAAGGCAGCAGAACAGAGACCAGGATGAGCCAGAGCAGCAGGATTCCTGCCCACAGAGCAAGAAATCTAAGTGTTCTGGCAGCACGCTTACTAGCAGAATACACTGCCTCTCCAGGAACCTTTTCAGCAAAGCTAAAAGAGTTTTTGTAACACTGGCCCAAGCAGGGCAGAGGCTGAGGGCACAAAGAAGCAAGGCTGTGGTACAGGTGAGAAGAAGCTGTCCTGATTGAAGAATTGAATCCTGACTTGTTTCTGATACTGAATTGTAACCTGTTATTTCCCTAATAAACCCATAATCATGAGCATTGGCTGTGAGTTATATGTGGCTCTCCAGTGAATTGTGGAACTCAACAGAGGAACAGAGAGTGCTGTGAAAGTGACGGTTGATGTCAGAATTGGTAAAAAGGTTGGAGAGTTGGCAGCATGTCTGACCTCTGCCTCACAGGAATCAGCCTTGGGTTGATGTTGCTCTTGATTCTCTCTTCTCCTTGTAAAATTAAAGGAGCACAGACTCTGCCACTGCCACGCCCTTTTTTATGGTGTTCCAGTTCTTTTTAGAAGACTGAAATTATTTCCTCCTTTAAGTAGGTAAAAATGGAGCACAGGCTTTCTTTTGTCTTCAGACAGAGTTGGAGGAGGCTTCCCTCCTTCAACCTACATTTCTTGCTGCCTCTCCTATCTTTTCTAGGTAGCCTCAATCCAGGTAGTGCCAGGAGTGGGGTGGTTGGTGAGGAAGAGAGACTTTTTCTTCTTCTTTCCCCTTTTCTCAAGCTCCACCTTCTATAACTAACCGCACATAGATTCAAGTGATGTGAGACTGGCTTCCATGTACAATCCCAGCCTAATAAAAATGCACATAAGATAAACCTATGACAAGTACAAGAGTAGAGGTGGTAGCACTAAATGATGTTTTTAAAAGCCACACAGATTTTAGTGTCATCAACTTCCTGATACTTATTCCACTAGCCCAGACAGTAATGGAGGGTTAACCACACTCTTCATTCATGTATATTTCTTGAGCATGTGCTCTGTTGGGTCCAAAGTTGTTCTGGATACAGAAACACTGTTTAAAAAATATGATCTGCCCATAAGTACTTTACTTCCTAATCCTGGAAACTTCTGTAAGCCAAGATATTGGAAACATGCAGCATAAGCCAAAGGGAAGCTATTCAATTTGCAAGGTACTTGGCTCCTCTTGGCTCTGGAGGCATATGCATGATGAATAAACAAAGTCCCTGATTTGCAAGCACCACAACAGAAAGGAGTTTCAAAGATATATCCACTGTAAGCACAGGAAGAATATGAAAATGGAATGTGTATTCTCTACAAATAGAGTATAGCTAGAGCAGAGAGACTTGTGAAATTCAAAGTGATAATCCAGAGCCAGAGACCAGCCAGAAGCGTGGGGTGAGAAGAGTGAGCAGAAGGGAGCACTTAAGTGCTTAGCACAGAAGGAGAGTGACAATGCATGACAGCAGAAGTATTCATCCACATACACTGAGTGTCCACTCTGAGGACCACTCTGAAATAGGCAGTGGAACTAAAAAGGCAAGCAAGAAAAACAAAACAAAAATCCCTGGTCTTCTGAGCATACATTCTAATGTGGAAATGGGTACAGAAAACTAGTAGATGAAAGATAATTTATGATAGTGATTATTCTAAGACGATAATAGAATAAGGTAATGGAATAGAGGATGTCTTAGTTCTCTAGTGCTGTTATAACAGAAATACCACAAGTGTATTGCTTTAACAGGAATTTATTCTCTTATAGTTTAGGAGGCTAGAAGTCTGAGTTTGGAGTGCCAGTTCTAGGGAAAGATTTTCTCCCTTGGTCTTTCTTGTTCTTAGGAAGATCCCAGCGTAGGAACACTGGATCCAGAGGACATGCTCTGCTCCTGACTCCTCTTTCTTAGTGGTAGAAGGTCCTCCCCTTCTCTGCTCGCTTTTCTCTCTTTTTCTCTCTTATAAGATGAAAAGGGTTGCAAGCCATACTCTAAGGAAGTTCCCCTTACATTGAATCATGTGATGGGATGCTGTAACCCTCTTAAGCTTAATGCTTTTATATATGATCAGCTTATCACATCAGATCACATCATGGTGTATTATTACATCATTATATATCTTCTAAACCACTGAGAACCATGGTTCAGCCAAGTTGACACATATTCTGGGGGGACACAATTCAATCTATGGCAGAGGATGATGGCGCCAACTCACAGAACACCTATGTACAATTGAACGAAACACTGCCCAGTCCTGCACCATCTTTAGAATCTTTGTTATGATTGAGCCCATTGTTACAGCCACTGTGTCAATCCATCTCATTGAGGGTCTTCTGCTTTTTCGCTGTCCATCAAATTTACCAAGCAGGATATCCTTCCCCAGGGACTCGTCCCTTCTGACAACACGACCAAAGTACATGAGATGAAGTCTGACCACAGCTGTTTCTAAGGAGCATTCTGGTTGCACTTTTTCAATTACAGATTTGTTTGTTCTTTCTACAATTTCAGGTCTTTTCAGTATTCTTCGCCAACACCACCAACTCTTCTGTGTTCCTTATTCATTGTTCTATAAGGGTCTACTTTAGATAGGATGAAGGGCTTGACTTCCAAAGCCTGGGAAAGTGCCTCCCAGGTAGACAACATTGCAAAGGCCTTGATATAGGGACAAGCCTGATATGTTATTGGAACAGAAAAGTGAATGTGAGTAGAGCACAGTGAACAATGTACAAAGCTGTTAGAGAGGGTGTTCAATAGGGAAATAGAGACCAGATTACATAACACCTTCTATACAAGAGTTTGGTTATTGCTCTACTTGGGATTGGAAATGCAGATGGATTTAAAGCTGGGGTCAGATTTATATTTTAATAAATCACCCTATTTGTAATCATTTGCATACAATTCTCTTTTCATCAATTTTTTCACTATTCATGATTCTAATATGATTATTTGTTATTGCACATACTAAATATAAAGTGACCATAACTACTGGCTTGTCAATTATATTCTCAGTTTGTGTCTGTTGTCCCAACTTAATATTAATATTGTTTTTCTCTATAAAGAGTCACAAAGCAAGCATTTTAGACTTTGCAGCCTGGATCGTCTCTGTGGCAACTAAAAGCTGCCATGGTAGCCAGAAGGTAGCCATAGGCAATATGGAAACGAATGTGGCTGTGTTCTAATAAAACTTTATTTATGGAAACTGGAATTGTATTTCACATAACTTTTGCATATCACAAAATATTATTCATCTTTTGATATTTTTCCCCAACCATATAAAAATATAAAAACCATGTTCAGGTTATAGGCTATACAGAAACAGGTGGCTGGAATTGGCCTGTGGGTTGTAGTTTGCTGACTTCCTGTTTACATAATAAAGTAGATGGTGACCATAATAACTAATATTTATGGAGGACTTACTATGTGTAAGTCCTCCATAAATAAGAACTCTGGTGGCATAATGGCTAAAGCATTCAGGTGCTAACCAAAAGTATGGCAGTTCAAACCCACCAGCAACTTTGCAAGAGAAAAGATAAGAAAGTCTACTTTGGTATGGATTTACAGTTTTGGAAACCCTATATAGAAATTCTATCTCTGGTAGCATAGTGCCGAAAGCATTTGACCATTAACCAAAAGGCTGGCAGTTCAAACCCACCAGCCACTCCTCAGAAGGAAGAATGGGCAATCTACTTCTGTAGAAATACTGCCTCACAAACCCAAGGAGAGGTCACTATGAGTTGGAATCAACTTGATGGCAATGAGTTTTGTTTGATTTTTTGGTTAGAAAAAAGTTGCTATGAGTCAGAATTAACTGAATGGTAGTGGGTTGGTTTGTTATTACGTGTCAGCAACCATCACAAGCATCCTATGACACACATAGCATGAGTTTTGCAATGAAGAAAGAGTAGCACAAGAGTTTAAGAAATATATCCAACATCTCCCAGCTACTAAGTGACACAAAGTCTGGATGTAGAGCCCAAAGTCTTCATCACATTGTAAAGCATCTCACAATAAACTTTAGTTCGCACCTTCCTAAATAGCATTTTCCCCTCTCATCTTATTTCTAATTCTTGCAACACTTTTACTCTCCTTCTCTCCCTTTATCACCCACTCTTGCTTTCTGTTTTCATGCCCTCTTTTTCCTATAATCTATAATATTATAACTCAGTTCACTGAGTCAGAATCAACTCCATGGCAGTGAGTTTGTTTTTTGTTTGTTTGTTTTACTTGCCTATGAGAAGACAAGGAGCTCTGGTAGCATAGTGGCTAAGGCACTTGGCTGCTAACCAGAAGGCTGGCAGTTCAAACCCACCAGCCACTCCTCGGAAGGAAGATGGGGCAATCTACTTCCATAGTGATACTGCCTCAGAAACCCAAGAAGAGGTCGCTATGAGTCGGGACTGACTCGATGGCACATAACAACAACAACATGAGAAGACTAAAGCTAACAAAAAGTTAAATTGCAAAGAATAAAGAATGAGTTCTTCCAACTTTAAACAACATTTCTAGAAGTTTTCTTTAGCATTTTGAAATTTAACTGTTCTATTTATATTCCTCAAATAAACTTTTTCCCCTTAAGCACTAGCTTCATAGTTAAAAAATGCATCCACTATTCAATTTTATTGTGTTTCTCTTTTTTAAAATCAGTATGCTAAATTGTTGTTTTCTCTGCAACTGTCTTATGAGAAAATCCCTCATTCTCTTTCATGTTTTTCATATCTATAACAGATAGTGTCAGCTAAATGAGAACCAGATAAGTTACTGCATATTCTTAAATCTAAGATACCAATACTCTATAATCTTAGTGGATAACACTTTGAATTTTACTGTCATTTTGAGTATGTAGGGTTCTACACATCAAACAACTCCCTTTACAAATGAATTCTTATTGCTTTTAAATGTTTGTGTGTGTGTGTGTGTGTGTGTGTACTCTGCCACTATCTTTCATGGTTTTAAAGCATTTGACAAGTGTTTATTTAACACTGGCTGTTTATTTTGATAGTACAGATGGATTGAAAAAAAAAAAAAAAAAAAGGAGGATGGCATTTAATTCCAGGACCACTTCCACTGTTGAAGCTTCTTGCCAGTAAGAAGGCAGCAGTAAAACTCAAGTAGTTTATAAATGTCAGCACAATCCTATGAACAAATTACTGCGCGAGTCATTTTTTAGTGCTTTTTATTTGGAAAAACATACTTTTTAAGAGAGAGGGAGAAAAATGATGCCATCTGATTGTTGATATACACTACCATTTTCCACAAAATTCTTAAAAAGAAAATCAAATTGAAGCTGCTTTTTTTAAGTTGCCATTTCATACCAATTTCTGAAAATGTTAGATTGCCATTAAAATCAAAGATGCATTTAAGGAGAGGCACCCACTTAGTTTGTGGGATGAATGAGAACAACCTGCTTGGTTCATATTAAGCTTGCAGATTTATCAACACTGGGCACAGGAGGGAAAGACAGAAGGAGAGTTTATGAGCTCTCTGAAAGGATTGATTTTTACAAGTCCCTGATTTAGCTGGAAGGTGTGCCAATATATTCAGTTAGCAAAAGGGTTAATGGATTCAACCTTTTCAAAAATATACTTTTTTACATGCATATAACATGATGGATAGTTAGCTGAATGCACATGGGTAAACAGAGGTAAGAACAATTAATTGGAAGGTATAGGGTTTACTGTTTATTTTTTTCTTGATAGATGGATCTCATTATTTTCCTTGGGCAGACAAAGCCATAACAGTTTCCAGAGAAAGGAGAAGTGACAGCTCCAGGAAACTGCTTACAGATGGACAGCCAGCAGGCTAAAAATATTACTTGTGTCCACTTCATCAATAAGCTGGCTCCATGAAAAGTGGCAATTATTCTTTTCCTCCTTTTGCTGCCCTTTGAGAGGCATGAAGAGGATTATTGATAACTGGGTATACAGAACAAAATATACACAGTAACACAAACTCATTTACTATGGCAAATCCATATCTGAGAGCACCACTGTCTTTCATGCCATTATTAAGTGGCAATGTGTACCCATCAATATCTTAGGGGATTATGCTGACACTGTGTTTTGTTACAATCCTATTAATTATTAATGATGCACATTTATTATTCACCTATATTTAGAGAGTTTGTATTATATACTGCAAAGGGGGATGGGGAGGACATCAGTGAGTTGAGGGAGGTGAGTTCTCAATCTTGTATGCATATGAATGTCAAAAGAACTGGCCTTTTATCTTTTCTTTGGCTGTACCAAAAAGGATCTTTAAGTTTCTTGTGACAATAATACCAAAATAAATGAAGGAAAATAAAACTTTATATAAATCACAAACTACTAAGAATCAAGAAGATACATAGCTTTATTATTTTTTTAATATGAGAAAAAATGTACTACCATTTACTGAAAAGAATTAAAGAAAAAAAAAACCTCTCAATTAAAGGCGCTACAAAATAAACGATGGTTTCTAGGCATCAGCACAAAGCTAAAAGGATTTCAATGGCCTCATTACTTTTATTACCCTGCATTGCTCAGCCATTTATGCTGCGAGGTTGCGTTAAGGCATGGGATCTGTCTTGATACTTCCAGAAATGTAGGCAATGGATCATCTCACCTTAGCAGAAGAGACATGAAAAATCCTAGCATACAAAATGCTACACTTAGTTGTTTTGCTTTATGAAGACAGAAGCAAAGGCATTGACCAAGATAGCAGCTAACACAACATTAGAAGACAAATTTAACCATGTAATCAAATGTTGACACATAAGATAATGTGCTATAAGGCCACTGAGACAATACTTGCATTGCTTTTTCTTTCTGAATATTCGGTTTTCTGAGATTTAGATATACGTATTTTTCATTTCAACAAATGAAAGAGTAACAAAATGACTTTTAGATAGTCAGTCTAAAGAAGAGAATATGCCTCATGAACTGTTAAAATTCTCAGGTCATCTGGGGCTTGAAGTTCATAGTGATTAATTTATTCTGTTGTTATTCTGGAGTTGCACAATTATCCAATAATCAGGGAATTCCATCCAGTGCTGCTGTCATGACTTGGTTAAGGTGACCCTTGTTCCCAATTTTCTTAAATTTCTAGTCTTTAAGCATGAAAAAGAGGAGTTCACTCAAAGGTGAACTATCTTGTTTAGTTTAAAAAAGCAGTAGATAATTAGGGAAAAAATAAGGAACAAATAAATGTTCTCTATCTAATTCTCAAATAACCTGACCATTTTTAACTTCAATCTTATGAAAAATATACTTTTTATTCTATGATGCAATTTTTTTTTCTAATTATTAAAGAATCCTAGGGCAGAAGTATTTGAAAAGAAAATGTTTCTCCCTCAATAGTGGCATGGTGTTATTAAATTTTAAATAATGCATTCTTTTTATGCTGCCTTTTGTAATTTCAAGTAAAAGCAACTAAATGCAGTGGAATTTACTGGAGGAGGAAGGGCTAATAAAATCTTTGTATAATTTAGTATATAGTTTGTGAACTTCCTTTTATGAAAGAAAACAACAATTCTGTTCATAAGATAGGACTTTTCAAAGAATAATATTCAAGACAATCTAGGTGAAACAGTATTTCAAATACATTTCATTTGATTTTAGGACAAGTTTTTAAATTCTTAATTTAAGTTGAAACAAATAACCAAAGGCAAATTAGGAAAGATTATTTTCCTTTGATTTATATTCCAATATCTTATCAAGAAATTTTTTAGTCATCCTATTAGTCCAGGCACTTTCTATCTCAAGTGTTAGGAACTTAAAAGAAAAAGGTGGAAGCTGTTGTTTCTTCTAACCACGCCCATGAAAGGATGGAGCCAGACAACTGGAACCAGGGACCAGAATGGAGTTAGGATCCCTTCTTCACTTCTGGCAACCGGCAAGTCTGGTGTGTGTGTGTCTCTCTCTGTGTGTGTATGTTTCTAGAAAGTGAACACTATTGATAAGGCACATGCATATTCTGGGACAGATCTCTGTAGAGAGTGAATTGGGATCATGTGACTAGATGAAATCTCCCATTCTAACCCTATGGCTAGAGTGAAGAGGATGGGGAGGTAAAGTGCTAATATCAGAAGTCCAGAAGAGAGAAAGCACTACCTGACATATCTGTGA
>NW_006922093.1:1697179-1698077 GCF_000298275.1 Orycteropus afer afer | reverse complement strand
TTTCATTATACATATTCAATCTGTATGCTAAGCAAATAATCCGAGAAGCTGAATCACAGGAAGAAGAATGCCACATCAGAATTAAAGGAAGACTCATTAACAACCTGAAATATGCAGATAATACAGTCTTGCTTGCTGAAAATGAAGATGACTTGATATACTTACTGACGAAGATCAAAGACTATAGCCTTCACTATGGATTATATTTCAACATAAAGAAAACAAAATTCCTCACAAATGGACAAATAAGCAACATCATGATAAAAGAAGAAAGGACAGAAGTTGTCAAGGATTTCATTTTACTTGGATCTACAATCAATGCTCATGCAAACATCAGTCAAGAAATTAAATGAAATAGTGCATTGAGCAAGTTTGCTGCAAAAGGTCTTTTTAAAGTATTGAAAACAGTGTTCCCTCTCCTCCCCTCCCACTGTTAGAAAGATACAGTGATTTGGTGAAGAGAAGGGCAATGTACCAAATGTGAGTGATCAATATGGTGGCAAGGAGGAAGAGAAAGACATAGAGAGGTACATGTGAGGTACAGACAACAAAGGTGAGGCCTTGTCAGTGAAGGCAAACATGGGTATATGGATGGATAGATGCGTGGATAGACTGAACTAATAGGTATGTCTATGAAGTGGGGAGTGTACCCAAGAATATGTATAGGGTTGGCAGAAAATGGTCCTATAAGTTTATGTGTATGATCTGAATTCCCAGGTGTATAGTGGAGCTGACAAGAGGCAAGGTTATAGTCACTGCTTGGTCACAACCAGCTACCCAGAGGAACTGAGTATTTGAACCTGTGGGCTCAAGACCATAGTCACAGGGGACATCAAGATCAATTGGCATCATAACATATTACACAAACACTGTTCCACCTCCTACTTTGGCGAGTAGC
>NW_006922093.1:1691230-1695529 GCF_000298275.1 Orycteropus afer afer | reverse complement strand
AAAAAACACTGAACTCACCATGCCTAGACCTTCCAGACCAATCCAGATTCAAAATTTCATGATTTGTCTATATGTTACCTCCTCAAGGCCTTTAATCAAACTCTCATATTCTAATGTCCTACACATAGTTCAAACCTTATCACAGAGAGCAGACCATATGCTATAAATAAAAAATTATCTAATCATTCAGTGGACTAAGTCTACTTCTAAAAACTATTCTCTGTTTTGCATTAGGAACACATGAAGGATCAAGCAGTAAACTCTGTTCAAACACGATAAACACTGGACTCCTAGGGGGATTACCTGGATACCAACTTGCTTAGATAAGAATCTCAGGAACTTAATGGAATGATTCTGTCTATACATACTAAGGTGTAGCAAACAGAACCATCTGACCAAGGGTTCTGCTACACAAACTGCAATGTTTAACACCACACAAAGTGTTGACATTAGGGCCAAGAAGAGAAGAGATGTGACTAAAGATGTATTCAGTCATATAGTTTCAACCATTATTCTTCCTCATATCTTAAGCTGAGTGTGACACTTTCAACTGCATACTGTAAGTCATCTACATGCGGGACAGTGTCTCACTGTTAAATTTACAAAGTTAACCATTTCTTCTCCTTCCCCCACCTCACTCATTCTCTCTCATGTTTTCAGTCTCTGTCTCTCTCTTTCCATGCATCTTTCCCTCCTTCTCTCTTTCTCCTTTATCCCAATTCTTTTCAATTCCATTATAATTTCTCAGCCTTCATTTGCTTATCTTTTTGTATTTGCTACATTTCACCTGATAAACCCCTCAAGTTGGAAGGCACTCAACATATGGCTGCAGAAGATTTGTCTCCTCAAAGTTGAGTCTAACTTAAGGACATGGATGGAATAAATCTTTCAAGACTTGAATTTCCTTATGTGGCCCAACTCAAAATCAGAAGAAAACAACTGCAAACACCATTGATAATCATAATGTGAAACATATGACATATGAATCTAAGAAAATTAGAAGATGTAAAAAATGAAATGGTACAAATAAAGATCAATACCCTAGGCATTAGTGAGATATTCTGAATCAGAGAGTCATTTGGTCTACTACACCATGAATGACAAATTGAAAAGGAATGGTGTGACATTCTTCATTAAAAAGCCCATTTCAAAATCTACCCTGAAGTACAACGCTGTTAGTTATAGAATAATATCCACATGCCTACAGTGAAGACCAGTTAACACTATTATTCAAATATACACACCAACCACTAAAGCCAAAGATGAAGAAATTGAAGATTTTTATCAACTTCTGTAGTCTGAAATTGACCAAACATATAATCAAGATATACTGATATTATTGCTGACTAGAATGCAAAAGATGGAAACAAAGAAAAGCATTTAAAAAAAAAAAAAAACTTACTGCCATTGTGTCAAATCTGACTCATAGTGACCCCTCTTGGGTTTCTAAGGTGTATCTCTATGGAAGTAGATTGCCCAGTCTTCCTTCCAAGGAGTGGCTGGTGGGTTTGAACTGCCAGCCTTAGGGCTAGAAGGCAAATAAATGGCTTAGCCACTACACTACCAGAGCTCCCAAGAAGGAGCATTAGTAGTTAGACAATATAGCCTAGGTGACAGAAATGATGCCAAAGATCACATTTTGCATGACCAATGACTTATTCATTCCAAATACCTTTTTTAACAACAAATGGCAACTATACATATGGCCCTCACAAGATGCAATACACAGGATCAAATTAACTACATCTGTGGAAAGGGATGACAAAGAAGCTCAATATCATCAGTTGAAACAAGAGCAAGGCCAGGTGTGGAGAAGACTGTCAACTGGTCATGTGCAAGTTTAAGTCAAATCTCAAGAAAATTGAAACAGAACCATTACAGTCAAAATATGATCTTGAGTATATCCCACTAGAATTTAGAGACAATGTGAAGAATAGATATGATACATTTAACAATGACTGAAGACTAGATGCGTTGTGGGATAACATCAAGGATATCATACTTGAGGTAAACAAAAAATCATTAAAAATACAGGAAATGAAAAAAAAAATAGAGCAAGAAGAGACTGTGCATCTGCTCTTGAATGTAGAGTAGTAGCTAAAGTAAAAGGAAGAAACGATGAAGTAAAAGAGCAAGCAGGAAATTTCAAAGGCAGCTTGGAATGACAAAGTAAAGTAAAATAATGAAATGTGCAAAGACTTGGACTTAAAAAATCAATGAAGTAAAAGAGCAAGCAGGAAATTTCAAAGGCAGCTTGGAGTGACAAAGTAAAGTAAAATAATGAAATGTGCAAAGACTTGGACTTAAAAAAATCAATGAGAAGAATATGCATGGCATTTCTCATGCTGAAAGTGAAGAAAACACTCAAGGATCGAATTGCATCACTGAAGGATATGTTGGGCAAAATACTGAAAGATGCAGAAAGCATTAAAGAAGAAGAAATATATAGTCACTGTACCAAAAAGGGGAGCTCTGGTGGCATAGTGCCTAAGGCACCTGACTGCTAACCAGAAGGCTGGCAGTTCAAACCTACCAACCACGCCTTGGAAGGAAGATTGGGCAATCTAATTCTGTAGAGATACAGCCTCAGAAACCCAAGGAAGGAGTCATTATGAATCGACTCCATGGTAGTAAGTTTGGTTTGGTTTGGTTTGACCAAAAAGAGGTGGTTGATTATGATCAAGAATAAATTGTATTGAGGGAGGGAGTCCAAGCTTTACTGAAGGAAATGGTGAAAAACAAGGCTCTAGGAATTGATGGAACACCCACTCAGATGTTTCAACAAAAGGATGCAGCAGTGAAGTTACTCATTCGTTTATGCCATGAAATTTATGAAATTTAAGCCATAGACCACCAGAAGAACAAACAAATCTGTCTTGGAGGAAGTACAGCTACAATGCTTCTTGGAAGTGAGAATGGCCAGACTTCGTCTCAGGTACTTTGGTTACACTGTCAGAAGGGACTAGTCCTTGAAGAAGGATATCATGCTTGGTAAAATACAGAATTGTTCAATATTGCAACTTGAGGCTTGAATATTTTCTTCAACTCTTTCAGCTTGAGAAATGCCGAGCGTATTCTTCCCTTTGGGCTTTCTAACTCCAGGTCTTTGCACATTTTATTTTAATAATTCAATTTGTCTTCTCAAGCTGCTCTTTGAAATCTTCTGTTCAGCTTTTTTATCTTGTCATTTCTTCCATTTGCTTTAGCTATTCTCAGCTTAAGGGCAACTTTAAGAGTCTCTTCTGACATCCATTTTGGTCTTTTCTTCCTTTCCTGGCTTTTTAAAGAATTTTGCTTTCTTTATTGATGATGTTCTTGATGTCATCCCACAATTCTGTTTTTTGGTCATTGGTGTTCATTGCATCAAATCTATTCTTTAGATGGTCTCTAAATTCAGGAGGCATATTATCAAGGTCATATTTTGGCTTTTGTGGACTTGTTTTAATTGTCTTCAGCTTCATTTTGAACTTGTATATAAGCAACTGTCCATTCCATGGTCAGCTCCTGGCTGTGGTCTGGCTGAAGATATTGAGCTCTTCCATCGCCTCTTGCCACAGATGTAGTTGATCTGACTCCTGTGTTCTCCATCTGCCAAAGTCTACATGTTCAGCTGCCATTTCTGTTGTGGATAAAAGGTATTTGGAATGAATAAGTCATTGGTCTTGCAAAATTCTATCATGGGATCTCTAGTGTTATTTTGATCACTAAGGCCATATTTTCCAACTACTCGTGATTCTTCTTTGTTTCCAACTTTTGCATTCCAATCACCAGTAATAATCAGCATGTCTGGATTACATGTTTGGTCAATTTCAGACTGCAGAAGTTGGTAAAAATCTTAAATTTCCTCATCTTTCACTTTGGTGGTTGGTTCATAAATTTGAAGAATAGTAGTGTTAACTGGTCTTCCTTGTAGGTGGATACATAGTATCCTATCACTGACAGCACTGTACTCCAGGATAAATCTTAAAACATTCTTAGTGATGATGAATGCCACGCCCTTTCTCTTCAATTTGTCATTCCCAGCATAGTAGATCATATAACTGTATGATTCAAAATGGCCCAAACTAGTCCATTTCAGTTCACTAATGCCTAGGATATTGATTTTTATGCATTCCATTTCTTTTTTGACAACTTCCAAGTTTCCTAAATTCATACTTCATGCGTTCCATGTTCCAATTACTAATGGATGTTTGCAACTCTTTCTTCCCATTTCCCACCACTCATCTGTCAGTTTGTCGTACTTGGTGGCTTGTGTGTTGCTGTGAGGCTGGAGGCTATGCCACAGTATTTCATATACCA
>NW_006922093.1:1689752-1690370 GCF_000298275.1 Orycteropus afer afer | reverse complement strand
GTTTGTGAAATACTTGCAGGAGCGTCTGGATTTAGATCATCTGGCCACAGGCAGCACAGTAAGAATAGTTTTGAGGGTTAGACATAAGGTGTTAGGATGCAATTCAAACCCTTTCTTTAAACTAGCATCAACATATTCATGGTTTTGGGACATTCTGGTTAAGTACAAGGGTTTTAAAAGATAGTGAAAATAATTATCGCAGCTGCCATTAGTATGGCTACACAGACTTGATGTTATAATTTCTGAATCAAATATTCATTTTCAGTTTTTTAATATCTCCTCTCAAATTTTGTGTACAGAACTCTATTGACCCAATCAATCATGAGCCTAAGTTAGTGACACAACATCATAGTGTTAAAATGAGAACTTTCTTTTTTGTGTTCTCATTATCTCCTCATCTTCAATTTTAAATTTAAATGAACAGTCATTTTATGCATATATGTAAGAAGGCCCAACCTATCTTCTTTCTGCACTCATAATTACTTATAGAATAATATCACTGTTTTGTACATGTGTTTTTAATAGGCATATATAGTTGATACATTGGCATTACATAAATAGTTTACCAGTGTCTGTCTTAGGCAATTTGCTATTTCATTTTAATTATATAAGGTTCTT
>NW_006922093.1:1682270-1687896 GCF_000298275.1 Orycteropus afer afer | reverse complement strand
TATTTTCATCATTGAAAAAGTATTATAAACTTGATATTTATCTCAAAGAACACCTGACGGTAACATCTATCCAGGAAAGGTATGTAAAGTAATTAGGATATGTGACAAATTTATGAATAATTTGAAGAGCAAAACAGTGGGTGCTATTGAGTCAGTATGTCACAAAGGTAGCTGAATCACAGTTGGAATGTATTTCTTACAAACTCAGGATTTCAGTACTACATTCAGGAAGAGGCTAGTGAAAATAAACAGATAATAACATGAATAGATCACTGGATCAAGTACATTATTCCACAAATTCACATCACTATTTGTTGTAGCTTATGCAAGTAGAGCTTGCTGCTATGAGTTGCCATGCAGGTGGCTACAACTCACACTGACCCCATGTATAGCAGAATGAAATGTTGCCTAGTCCTTACACCATCTCCATGATCTTTGATATGTTTGAGCCCACTGGCCACTGTGTCAGTCCATCCCATTGAGTGTTTGCCTCATTTTCTAAGACTCTCTATCAAACATGATGTCTTGTTCTAGATCTTTCCTGATGACATGTCCGAACCAAGCCAAGAAGTCATGCCATCTTCAATTCTAAAGAGAATTTAAGCATGAGCTACCATCCCATAACTGTTATGTATTGGAATGAGCACTCAACTGGAATTAAAAAGCTGAATTCCATTCCCTCCTGTGGCCCTTACAAATTGCCGGTTTTTGAAAAGATCATTAAATTAGTTAAGCCTCATGAACTTGTTCTGAGGAGCAAATAATATATGTGTTAAAATTCTGTAGAATTCAATAGGCTGTTCAAATAAAACTACTACTGAAATTATTGTTATTATTGTTGTATTGTTAATATACCATTGGGGGAAAAAAAAAGAAAGAAAACACTGCCACTGAGTCAATTCTGACTCATAGAGACCCTATTGGGTTTCCAAGGCGGTAAATCTTTACAGAAGTAGATTGCCCCATCTTTCTTCCATGGAGTAGCTGGTGGGTTTGAACTGCTGCCTTCTGGTTAGCAGCCAAATGCCTTATCCACTATGCCACCAGAGCTCCTTAGAGAGGGATAAACTGTAGCCTTAAACAAAACAAAACAAAATAAAAAGACAAAACGTATTGCCATCAAGTCAATTCTGACTCATAGCGACTCCCATTAGGTTTCTGAGGCAGTAAATCTTTATGGAAGTAAACTTCCATAAAGTCTTCCTTCCACTAAGTGGCTGGCAGGTTTGAACCGCCATTCTTCTGGTTAGCAGTCTAATGCCTTAGGCACTACGCCACCAGAGCTCCTTAAACTATAACCCTAGGGAGGGATAATCTATAACCTAGCACCTCATCTAGTCAGTTCTCCCCACTTCTAGGCAGTCAGTAGAATGGGTTGTTGTAATTGCCATTTATCAGTTTGATAACTTTGACCTTCGTCCTTGAGTGGAACCATTTCTGGCAGCAATACTAGCCTCTATTGTCTAGCTCATAAGCCTCTTTAAGAAGCTAAACTGTGTAAGTTGTATCTCTTTTTGGCTTCTTCTTGGTTAAAATACCAGTTGCCAATGAGTCAATTCTAACTCATGAGGATCCCAAATTATCACAGCAGAACTGTGTCATAGAGTTTTCAATGGCTGATTTTTCAAAAATAGATTACCAGCCTTTCTTCCAATGAGCTGCTTTGGAACCTCCAATCTTTTGGTTAGCAGCTAAGTGTTAACCATTTACATCACCTAAGGATTCAACTTATCACTGAACTAGCCTAATTATTCCAGGGAAGCTAAGGCTAACTAGTCATTCTATTTCCCTGAAATGGACTTGTTGTTGTTGTTATGTGCTGTCGAGTCAGACCTGACTCATTGTGAACCCTCCTTGGGTTTCCAAGGCAGTATAAATATGGAAGTAGATTGCCCAACCTTCCTTCCCAGGAGTGGCTGCTGGGTTTGAACCACCAGCCTCCTGGTTAGCAGTCAAGTGCCTTAAGCACTATGCTACCAGAGCTCCCTGAAATGGACTTAACCAACTCAAATAAATTTGGTCCCCTTCATTGCATCCTGTTTTGTGCTTCTATAATGATCTCAAATTCCATAAATTATAAGTTACTATTAAGGTTTTAAAACATATATATAAATATGTATAATATGAACTTAGAAACAGAAATATGTCTATATTTGTGAGGCTGTCTCACACTAACTATAAGTTAGTTTTGAGAACGTTTTTAGAAAGTTGTAAGTTATAAGAATGTTATTTAGAAAATTTCTAAATTTAGACATAAAAATATAGAAGAAATATAGAAGCACATGAAGTATGAGAATACCATAAACAACCTTTAAATTCACTCTGACTTGGCATGCTGTGACACAAGAAAACACAACACATATCTAGACAAACTCCCTAATCTCTAACCTGGAAGAAAAGATGCATCATTTGACTACTCTCTAACTCTAGTTGTTGTTGTTGTTGTTATATACTGTCCAGTCGGACCTGACTCACAGTGACCCCTCCTTGGGTTTCTGAGGCAGTATCACTATGGAAGTAGATTGCCCCATCTTCCTTCTGAGGAGTGGCTGGTGGGTTTGAACTGCCAGCCTTCTGGTTAGCAGTCAGGTGCCTTAGGCACTATGCTACCAGAGCTCCTCTCTAACTTGAACTCTAGAGAAAAAAAAGAAATACTATTTTTTGATGTCACACTGACCCTTGTACGGAGCCAAGGTGATAAATACATTGTTGTTGTTGTTAAGTGCTATTAAGTATGTTACAACTCATAGTGAGCCCATGTGAAACAGAACAAAACAATGCCCAGGACTGCATCATTCTCATAATCTTTGCTATGTTTCAGCCCATCATTGCAGTCACTGTGCCAATCCATCTCATTGAAAGTCTTTCCATTTTTCACTGTCCCTGTACGTTATCAAACATGATATCCTTCTCCAGGGACTGGTCCCCCCCAACAAAATGACCAAAATACTTAAGATGAAGTCTGGCCATTCTCACTCCTGAGGAGTATTCCAGCTGTACTTGTTCTGAGACATACTTACTCATTCCTCTGGCAGTCCATGGTGTTTTCAATATCCTTTCACCAACACCACAATTCAAATTCATCAATTCTTCTTCATCCTTCTTTATTCATTGTTCAGCTTTCATATGCATATGCTCACTGCCATGGAGTCCGATCCGACTCATAGTGACCCCTCCTTGGGTTTCAGAGGCAGAATCACTATGGAAGTAGATTGCCCAGCCTTCCTTCCAAGGAGTGGCTGGTAGATTTGAACTGCCAGCTTTGTGGTTAGCAGTCAAGTGCCTTAGGCACTATGCCACAGAGCTCCCATATGCATATGAGACAACTGGAAATACCATGGATTGGGTAGGTCCACCTTAGTGTTCAACGTGATATGTTTGCTCTTTTGCACTTTAAAGGGGTCTTCTGCAAAAGATTTGCCCAGTGCAATATATCCTTTGATTTCTTAAGGGATGCTTCAATGGGAGTTGACTGTGGATACAAGTAAAATAAAATGCTTGACAATTTCAATCTTTTCTGCATTTATTATAGTGTTGCTTATTGTTCCAGATGTGAGTATTTTTTATGCTTTATGTTGAGGTGCAATGCATATTGAAGACTTTAACTCACTGCCATCGAATCAGATCCAACTCACAGTGACCCATCCTTCGGTTTCCCAGATGGTATCACTATGGGAGTAGATTGCCCAATCTTCCTTCCAAGGAGGGACTGGTGGGTTTGAACCAGTAGCCTTCTGGTTAGCAGTCAAATGTCTTAGGCACTTTGTTACCATAGGTAGTCTTTGATATTCATCACTAAGTGCCTCGAGTCTTCTTCACATTCAGCAAGTAAGATTTTGTCACTTGTATATCACAGATTGTTAATGAGTCTTCATCCAATCCTGATGCCCTATTTTTACTTACATCATCCAGTTTCTCAAATTATTTACTTAGCACACAGAATGAGTAAGTATGGTGAAAGGATACCATGCTGACACTCAACTTTCTTAATTTTACATCATGCAGTATCCCCTAACTTTGCTCAAACAACTGCCTCTTGGTCTATGTACAGGTTCCTCAGGAGCACAATTAACTGTTCTAGAAACCCTATTCTCTGCAATGCTACCCATAATTTGTTATGATCCACAGAGTCTAATGTCTTTTCATAGTCAATAAAATACAGGTTATTTTTCTTTCTGGTACTCCTTGTTTTCAGACAAGATCCATCTGTCATTGGCAATGATATCCCTTGTTTCACACATCTTCTTCTGAATCCAGTTTAAATTCCTGGCAGTTCCCTGTCAATAAACTACTGCAAACATTTTTGAAATATCTTCTTTACTTGCATGTGATATTAATGGCTATGGTCAATAATTCCTGCATTTTGCTGGATCACCTTTCTTTGAAAGGGGCACAAATATGGATCTCTTCCAGTCGGTTGGCCAGGTAACTGTCTTTCAGATTTCTTGGCATAAACAAGTAAGCACCTACAGTGCTGCACCCCTTTGTTGAAACATCTCAAAGGGGTATTCCATTAATTTCTGGAGCTTTATTTTTCATCAATTCCTTCAGTGCAGCTTGGAGTTCATCCTCCAATACCATTGGTTCTTGATCATATGCTACCTCCTGAAATAGTTGGACATCAACCAATTCTTTTTGGTACAGTGACTTTGTGTGTTCCTTATATTTTCTTTTGATTCTTCCTCATCATTCAATATTTTACCTGTAGATTCCTTTAATATTACAACTCAAAGCTTGAATTCTTTCTTCAGTTCTTTCAGCTTGAAATATGCAGAGCAAATTTTTCCTTTTTGGTTTTCTAACTCTAGGTGTTTGCCCATTTCATTATAATACTGTAGTCTGTGTTCTCAAGATACCCTTTGAAATCTTCTGTTAAGCTCTTTGATTTTGCTGTTCTTTCATTTGTTTTAGTTACTTCATTCAAAAGCAAGTGACTGAGTCTCTTCTGACATAATTTTGGTCTTTTCTTCCTTTCTTGTCTTTTTAATGCCCTTTTGCTTTCTTCATGTGTGATGCCCTCAATGGCATCCTATAACTCATTTGGTCTTCAGTCACTGGTGTTCAGTTTATAAAATCTACTCTTCAGATGGTCTTTAAGTTCAGGTAGAATTTAATCAAGGTCATGTTTTGGCTCTTGTGGACTTGTTTTATTTTCCTAAGCTTCAAACTGAACTTGCATAGGACCAACTGGTGATTTGTTACATAGAGCCCTTTGCCTTGTTCTTACCGATGGTATTGAGCTTCTCCATCATCTCTTTCCACAGATGTAATCAATTGATTCCTGTGTATTCCATCTGGTGAGGTCCACGTGTATAATTGCCGTTTATCTTGTTGAAAAAGGTATTTGCAATGAATATGTCATTGATCTTGCAAAATTCTTTTATATGGTCTCTGACATCATTTTTCTCAACAAGGCCATATTTTCAAATTACTGAAGCTTCTTCCTTGTTTCCAATTTTTGCATTCTAATCACCATTGTGAGTACATCCTGATTCCATGTTTGGCCAATTTCAGACTGCAGAAGTTGGTAAAAATTATCATATATAATATACTCTAAATTTCTGCACTAACAGAAAAAAGACAGAGATAGATCTGAGATTCTGTCTGCTACTGCCATTCCTGGACC
>NW_006922093.1:1676640-1677879 GCF_000298275.1 Orycteropus afer afer | reverse complement strand
GTCCAAGATTATCTTCTGTGTCTGTGTTAATTGGTTTCCCTTTTCTTTGTTGAAGAGGGTCTGTGCAGTCCTTCTGCCTAGTCCACCATTTTGCCGAACTCCTCTGAATCACTACTAATAGCAATTTGTTCTTTCTGAACTTTCATACAACTGTATTTGAAGTCTGTAATAATCATTTAGGTATAATGGTTCATTCTCTTTCTCCAAAAAGCCCTAAGCACCTGGGACACATTACCTAATTAATCATAACACATGCAGAGATGCTCTGATGGAGTGTTTAGGAAGACAAAATATGTCTATAAAGTTCACCAGAACTATCACTGAAATATTATCTGTTCAATACATGTATAATACATAAGTATTTAGTCATCGGAATTCATTTAAAATAATTTGAACTGTTTTTAAAATTAAATGGATTTCTATTTACAACTACTACATGCTATAAACTTAACCTGTTAAAATAGATTACTTCAAAGCAAATCCTTGATATTTAAGTTACTTGACTCACATACTTATCTTTTCCTCTACAAAGTTAAATAACAGAAAAACAAGCATTGAACGATATAAATCATGTGAAAAATTCCTAAAACTTCTTTCTGATTTAATAGATACAACTGAGTCTATGTAGTACTTGTTCTAACTTTTAGACCTTGTGTAATCTGAAATAGTTGGCTTACTGAAAAACAGGAAGAATTAAATTGCTTATTCTTGAATTGTATTTAAGAAGGATTGGATTTAAATGAATGAATAGTGCTATCTAAAATAAGGAATAAAGTTGATTTTGAAAAATAAATAAGTGTACCTTATTGTCTTTGTCCTAATGGCAAGAGCATAGCCTGAACACATGTTAGCTTAAAATATAAACTATGAAATCAACTAAGTCAGACACATGACACAAAATGAACTTCATTTGCCTCTCTATTTGTCAGGTAGACTCGTCCAGGGAAAACCGCAGAGCTCCAAGCCAGCCTGAAATGAACCTCTTAACCCATCTTTCTCTGTAGTCTAAGCAAGTACATTAAGCTTGGGAAGAGTGATGTAGATATTAATCCTACTTATTATGCAGGTGGACAATGCATTGCAGGATCATTTTTTTAATCTTACTGAAAGCAACATTACATATATTACTTATTCTCCCATGCATCATGCAGTGCCCTGATCAGTTAGAATAAATGAAATCCTCTTGCTGTATGTTCCATTAGTAAAATACCACCATGAAGTTCCTCTTTAACAAGATTT
>NW_006922093.1:1674072-1676150 GCF_000298275.1 Orycteropus afer afer | reverse complement strand
AATCTGTATGTTGAGCAAATAATCTGAGAAGCTGGACTATATGAAGAAGAATGTGGCATCAGGATTGGGGGAAGGCTCATTAACAACCTGAGATACGCAGACAACACAACTTTCCTTCGGAAAGTGAGGATGACTTGGAGCACTTACTGATGAAAATTAAAAACTGCAGTCTGCACTACGGATTACACCTCAATATAAAAAAACAAATATCCTCACAACTGGACCAATAAGCAGCATCACAATAGATGGAGAGAAGACCGAAGTTGTCAAAGACTTCATATTGCTTGGTTCTATAATCAACACCAATGGAAACAGCAGTCAAGACATCAAAAGATGTATTGCATTAGGCAAATCTGTGACAAAAGACCTCTTTCAAGTGCTGAAGAGCAAAGATGTCTCCTTGAAGACTAAGATGGGTCTGACCCAAGCCATGGTATTTTAAATCATCTTGTATGTATGTGAGAGCTGGAAAATGAATAAGGAAGACCAAAGAAGAATTGATGCTTTTGAGTTGTGGTGTTGACGAAGAATGTGGAAAGTACTGTGGACTGCTAAAAGAACTAACAAGTCTGTCCAGGAAGAAGTGCAGCCTGAATGCTCCTTGGAAATGAAAATGGCCAGACTTCATCTCACCTACTTTGGTCATGTTGTCAGAAGGAACAATTCTCTGGAGAAGAATGTTATGGTTGGTAAAGTGGAGGGTAATCGAAAGAGGGGAAGGCCCTCAACAAGATGGACTGACACAGTGGCTGCAGTGATGGGCTTGAGTATAGTAGGAATTGTGAGGCTGGCACAGGACTGGACAGTGTTTCGTTCTGCTGTACACAGGGTCATTATGAGTTGGAGATGACTCGACGGCACCTGGCAACAACAACAACAACAATGGGCAAAATATTGAACAATGCAGGAAACAGCTAAAGGCAATGAAAGGAATACACAGAGTCACTGTACCAAAAAGGATTGGTCAATGTCCATATGTTTCAGGAGGTAGCATATGATCAAGAACCAATGGCACTGAAGGAAGAAGTCAAAGTTGCACTGAAGGAATTGGTGAAGAACATGGCTCCAGGAATTGACAGAATACCAATTGAATGTTTCAACAAATGGATGCTGTGCTGGAGGCACTCATTCGGCTATGCCAAGAGATTTGGAAGACAGCTACCTGGCCAACTGACTAGAAGAGATCCATATCTGTGCCCATTCCAAAGAAAGGTGATCCCACAGAATGTGGAAATTATGGAACAATATCATTACTATTACATGCAAGTAAAATCTTATTGAAGATAATTCAAAACTGGTTGCAGCAGTATATTGACAGAGAGCGTCCAGAAATGCAAGCTGGATTCAGAAGAGGATGTGGAATGAAGGATATCATTGCTGATGTCAGGTGGATTTTAACTGAAAGCAAAGAACACCAAAAAGATGTTTACTTATGTTTTAGTGACTATGCAAAAGGATTCTACTGTGTGGCTCATAACAAATTATACATAACATTGAGAATAATGGGAATTCCAGAACACTTGATTGTACTGAAGGAATGATAAATTGTACATAGATCAAGAGGCTGTCATTCAAACAGAACAAGGGGATATTGCATGGTTCAAAATCAAGAAGGGGCTGTGTCAAGGTTGTATCCTTTCCCTATACTTGTTCAACTTGTATACTGAACAGATAATACAAGAAGCTGGAGCATATGAAAAAGAATGTAGCATCAGGATTGGAGGAAGACTCATTAACAACCTGCAATACGCAGATGACAATACTTTGCTTGCTGAAAGTGAGAATGACTTGAAGAACTTACTGATGAAGGTTAAAGACTGCATTCTGTATGACAAGAACTGTATGAGCCTATTATTGTAAAAAGACAGAGAAGGGTTTGCTTGGGAAAGGGAATTCATTGAGCAGGATATCAGGATGGGGAGGGAATGGGAGGAATTAACTTAGGGCTAGTTGGGGCTTACACACTGACATGGGTAGGGGGAGGGATATACGGGAAGGATATATGACCACCATGATAACATTGGGAAATGAGAGGACACTGAACTGTGCACATAAGAGATAGACGACAGATGCTAAAA
>NW_006922093.1:1663283-1673002 GCF_000298275.1 Orycteropus afer afer | reverse complement strand
TCAACACCAATGGAAGCAGCAGTCAAGACATCAGATGATGTATTGCATTGGGAAAATCTTCTGCAAAAGACCTCTTTCAAGTGATAAAGAGCAAAGATGTCCCCTTGAAGACTAAGGTGCCCCTAACCCAAGCCATGGTACTTTCAATCTCCTGTTATGCATGTGAAAATTGGACAATGAATAAGGAAGACCGAAGAAGAGTTGATGCTTTTGAATTGTGGTGTTGGTGAAGAACGCTGAAAGTACCGTGGACTGCTAAAAGAACAAACAAATCTGTCCTGGAAGAAGTGCAGCCAGAATGCTCCTTGGAAGTGAGAATGCCCAGACTTTATCTCACCTACTTTGGTTATGTTGTCAGAGGAACCATTCCCTGGAGAAGGATATCATGGTTGGTAAAGTGGAGGGTTAACAAAAAAGGGGAAGGCCTTCAACGAGATGGATTGACACAGTGGCTGCCACAATGGGCTTGGGTATGGCAAGGATTGTAAAGCTCAGGACCGGGCGGTGTTTCATTCTGCTGTGCATAGATAGGGTCACTATAAGTTGGAGAAGACTCAACGGCACCTAACAACAACAACAACAACAATAGTAATTACTTCTTAAGTTTATGAATGTCCCAGAAAACTAAAAGCTCCATGGATTTAAGAATAATATTTCATTATTCAGTCCCCAAAGGGCACACTGTTTCGCAGAATAGTTTGTAAATGCTGACTGAGGTATGATGGGGAGCTTTGATGGACAGAAAGTTTAAATCAGTTACATTTATAGACCTTGGCTTCAGATTTTCTTTAGAAGCCCAATATAGCTCAGATTGCTGGAAGACATCTAGAAGATATGGAGAGAAAGAATAACACATGCTCCCAGACCTTCCCTTTAATCAGAGTATATATATTTGGCAATATTTCCATACATTGTTTTCAGTTGAGAATGCAATGAGACCTTAGTTTTCATCATAATTTAGTAAACATTTTTTGGGTCACCTGCTCTATGCTACAGACTATGCTAGGGCAGGGGCACAAGAGCATATGGATCAAAAAGAGCTATGTATGAAAGCCAGTATTTACAATACTGCATTTATGAAAATAAGAAATATAAAACTGACTCAAAAATGTCCAAGTTCTTAAAACTTAGAAATGCATATTTGGTATAATAAAGCATATTTTAAAAGTAAGTGATCTTATAGATAATGGAAAGAGAATCTAAACAATAAGCTCAATTTAAAATATGTTTTCAAACAGATCCTACATGCTCTCTTCAAGAACACTTGACAAATTATACTGTAAGTCATGTTCAACTTATTAAGTGTCCCAGCCTCTAATGATCAATAAGGTCCAGAATATAGATGTAACATGATTGCAAGATGCATTTAGGAAAATTACTCTAACAGCCTTAAGTAGTTTGCCATGTGTCTTCAAAAATATGACTGTGTTTTCTTTTATTTACTTTCCATGTTGTCAGCTGAACTTTCTAGTAAGTCTTTATTTCAAAAAGGATGCTTCAAATCAATTGATAAGCAGCACAGACACTGAAAAATATCCCCAAAAAGTCAGAGCCCTGAAGGCATTTTATTCTCTTGTGCATTTTCAAAGTAAATGTCTGCCTTATATATAAACTAGCATATTATCCACAATTAAAAGCAAAGACTGATCAGTCAGAAAAGAATATTTACTGATGATGTCTCAACAATAGTCAGTGCAGAAAATTCTTCCTGAAACATTTAAATCTTCTCATTCTCTTTATTTTCATCTGTTATGCAGAAGCCTGATTAAAAGCATACACTTAAAGTAGGTATTCTCCAGGGCTCCTTTTCCTCTTCTCATTTAATACGTTAAAGGAAATATCCCAGCCTTCCTTATAACTCCTTCTACCACCTAATTACTGAAGCTTTTCAATGCTTTATCCCCCACCACAATTTCTTTCTTTTTCCCCTCCATTTCCTCCCTACTTCTATAATTCTATCAGAGTCATTTTTTTTCCGAAACACAGGTCTGATCATATTTTGCCTATTCAAAATCTCTTGCTAGCTCTCCACTGAATATGGGAAAAGTCCACATTTCATATCGTGTAATACTAAAGCCCTTCGAATCTGAATTCAGCCTGTTTCATCTGATCTACTCATTGTGACTAATTTACATTCCTAACACTAGATATAATAATTGTCTCAATTCTGTAAATCACAAGCTGTTTTCTCTCTGTGTTTTGCTCATGCCATGTTCACTGCCTGGAATGTTCTCTCTCACCCCATCCAAAAGGCAAGTGCTCTCACTCATATGTTCCCCACTTCAGGGCTCCCTTCTTCCCTTCAGTTTCACTTGCCTACATCTCAGGAGTTACAGCCTGAACTGTACTCTTTTCTCCTTTTCTTTGTATATCTTTCTCACATCCTCTTCACATTTATTAATTAATTTTAAAGTACCATGATGAAGATAAAAGTGTGATGGGTACAGCTTTTCAGAAATTCAAATTTAAAACAAAAAGTGTAAGGAGTGATGGATGGGAAGAATCATTCTACTTCTTACAAAAACTGTAAGTATTCAAATTGTGAATCCTATTTGTTTATGTAATTTTTAGAATGTCCATTGCATGTATTCTCCCGGATTTCAAAAGCTCATTTGGGCATAAAATATCAGGAAAGTCATAAGAATGTGCCCCTTCAGACACAGGAGGACAAACAAGTCTAATATGAAAATTTCTCATATGTTTTCTGATCCTTCTTTCCATGATTTCCTGAAGTTTTAAACAATTGACAGTCTTTGGATTCCTCTACTACCTACATGGGGTTTATTTTCCTTCTATTTATTCTCCTGTCCATAAGCTCATGCAGATGTACTACTTCTCTTGTGGATTTCAGTGTATCAGTGGGTATCTGTATTGAATTATATATACTTCAGTAGTTGCTTCACTCCCTCCCCTCAAGTAACAGTGAATTATTTAAGTAATGCAATTCTAGGTTCTCTTTTTCTCTTGTCTGGATCATTCAAGGCAAGAAATTCATCTGTGAAGTTTCCTTGAAAACTCTCTAAACAAACTTACATATTTTGTTCAATTAAAATCATTTCATATTCTAGAACTATAAAACTTAGAAAATAAGTTTAATGCTTTTTAAACAAACAACTTATTTTAGTATTATTGTTTTACATTTCTCTTTAAAATATTTATAAGCCAAGAAGTCTTCATGCCTGTGCAGATCCATATGCCCTGAAGATCTGAATTGATTATGGTACCACATCTCTTATTTTATATGGTCACACTGTCTAGCTATCAAATATAGTATTCACACATGCTATTAAATATATTGAATATAGTTTGAAGAAAACATGACTCACAGTTCGAGGACTTCTGTTTTTTGTAAGAAACAGAATGATTCTTCCCATTCATCACTCCTTACACTTTTTTTAAAAAAATTTTAATTTCTAAAGAGCTGTACCCATCACACCTTTATCTTCAAAGCCTTTACATCATGGTACTTTATAATTCATTAATAAATGTGAAGAGGACATGAGAAAGATATACAAAGAAAAAGAGAAAAGACTATAGTGCAGGTTGTAACTGCTGAGATGCAGGCAAGTGAAACTGAAGGGAAGAAGAGAGCCTTGAAGCAGGGAACATATGAGTGAGAGCGCATGTATCTGAGGTATATTCTGGTGTGTTGACAAGGAAATAAAAAATAATAGCCGGCTATTCGAATTTCCATTCTATCTTGATGTGATTATGGGAAGGAGGTCTTCATTCTTAGAAGAGGATGTGCCTCTTAAAATGGGTATTGGTTGCCTTTTGGATGGGGTGAGAGACAACATTCCAGGAAGTGAACATGGCATGAGCAAAACACAGAGAAAAAAAACAGCCTGTGATTTAAAGAATTGAAATAATCATTACATCTTGTGTTAGGAATGTAAAGTAGGCACAGTGATTAGATCAGATGAAACAGGCTGAATTCAGATTCAAAGGACTTTAGTATTACATTGACAGAGAGCTCTGGTGGCATAGTGCCTAAGGCATTTGACTGTTAACCAGAAGGGTGGCAGTTCAAACCCATCAGCCACTCCTCAGAAGGAAGACTGGGCAATCTACTTCCGTAGTGATACTGCCTTGGAAACCCAAGGAGGGGTGACTATGAGTGGAATAGACTAGAAAGCAATGAGTTTGGTTTTTGTTTGGGGGGGGGCGGGTTAGTATTACATAAGAAGAAGTGTGGACTGTTCCCTTACTCAGTGGAGAGCTAGCAAGAGATTTTGAATAGGGCCAGTTCTCCTCTGTTATATGGGGTCACTATGAGTAGAAATTGGCTCAATAGCACCCAACAACAATATAACTCATATGCCACATATGAGTTACCAATTTGGAATATGTGGATTTTAATAAATGCAAACAATGGTAAATTTAATCCAATCTTTCTGTTGTGATTTACCAAGTTCTTTAGGATCACCCAGCACCTCAGAGACATCATTCAGAACATCAGTTAATATGGAGAAGCATTCATACAGTAGGCAATACTGTAGATACTAAAAATCTATTCAACATGGCTTTTTAATATATGAGGAAACATGCAATGTATTACAGTAAACAAAACAAATAGAATACTAATTTAATTATCATATTATCTCAAATGTAAAGTATGTGAGCACACACATGCAAAAATATGATAGGGAAATTAATGCAAATATTAGCAATCTCTGGATAATACAAAGGAGCTGGGGTGGTACACTAGGTAAGCCATTTGGATGCTAACCAGAAGGTCGGTGGTTCAAACCCACAAGCTGTTCTGCAGGAGGAAGATAAGGCGATCTACTTCTGTAAAGATTTACAGCCTTGGAAACACAATGGGGTCATCACCCTGAGTCAGAACTGACTCGATGGAAGTGAAATTTGGTTTCAGTGGTTGGGAAGTGCAAGTTGTTCTTAGATGCCATCAAGTTGATTCCAACTCATAATGACCCTATGCACAGCAGGTCAAATGGCCTGGTCCTACACCGTCCTCATAATCATTGCTGTATATGAGCCCGTTGTTCCAGCCACTGTGTCAATCCATCTCCTTGAGTGTCTTCCTCTTTTTTCATGACCCTCTATCTTAACAAGCATGATGTGCTTCTTCAAGGACTGATATTAATTTTCCTGATAACATGTCTAAAGTACAGGAGACAAAGTCTCAGCCTCCTCTCTTCTAAGGAGCATTTTGGCTATAATGCAAGTACAGTATGTATTATTTTTATTTTCACCTTCAAAAAAGAATTAAGCAAGCATCAGTTTTGTTTATGTAAAAAAAAAAAAAAAGGTAAAGATAACCACTTTGTATAGGCAACAAAGATAGAGTGATTTCTACAGTTATTAAACTGTCTTCCTAAGCAAGAAAAAAGTTAAACAAACAATAATGAAGACACTGCTTCTAATGACAAGGCCTTAGATGTAAATAAGCCAATGGGTAAGGCTTCTATGTTAAGTTAAAATCACTTTAGGGGGCTTGTATAGTAAGGAATTAAAGACAATACAAGATTGGGTCCTGGGCATGGACTGCATTTTATATCCCACTTGTTGTTGAATGACTCTACTCTATCTCCTCGAATATCCATAAACTCCATGACTTTAATTATATGGGTGAGGACTCTTGACAAAAAAAAAAAAAAGACATGGTATCTTATTCACAAAACACTTTGAAAGGGATTTCATGTAGTCTAACTGATCAGGGCACTAAGGTAGTTGGTGTCCAGAATAAGAAAATATGGAATTTTATGTTCAGTGAGTAGTTCTTGGGTAGAGCAAATGGTGAAGAAGTTTGGATGCTGAGCCAAAAGTTAGAGGTTCAAGTACATCCAGAGGCAGCTAGAAGAAAGGCCAGGTGATCTACTGATAAAAAAAAATCAGCCACTGAAGACCCTAGGGAGAACAGTTCTACTGTGACACACAATGCTCAGCATGAGTTGAATCAATTCAATGGCAACTGGCTCTCTTTGGTGAGATTAAAGACATGACCACTGGCCACACCCTCCAGTAGCACTCTTTCATGCAAGAATGATCACTTACATCATAAGTTTAACCACCAGCCACAGTATTCCTGACAGAGAATGCAACTAGAGAGGAACAATAGTTCTGGCCACTCCTTCCTTCCACAATAAATACTACTTTCCTTTTCTAAAAGCCTGATGGGTGGGTAATTCATTTTAATTTATATGTTCATAGGTAGCTTAATATAAACTAGAAAACCCTGAATATTAATTGTGGACATTTAAACTACTTATTTTTGTTACTAAAATAACATGAAGCCCTTGTCCCATTCTAAGCATTGCTTTATTTTAAATTAATAGTAATAAAAGGCATTTAATATAGATTTATGTTTGATAGAGGCTGATCATTTATGAATAAGATCATTAAAATTTATAAAAGGCAGGCCAGTGTGAGAGATATAAACTGCTATAAATTTGATTCAAACTGATAGGCTGAATCATCTATAAAATGTAGGGTGTGACTTTATATTCTTTTGAGTATCTCAGCAAATATCCGCAATCAGGAACAAAAAAAGAAAGCAAGCAGTCATAGAGAGTTGATGTGGAAGTGGTTGAACGGGGGCAGAAGGGTCAGAAGAGGACACTGGAACCTAATGAGCCATGTGTGTCAGGAAATCTGATGCTTAATCCTACAGAAATACAATCCTACAGAAATATTCAGGATGTCTATGACTGAAGAAATAGAATTGATAACTGATATCCATAGCTGTATTGCTCGCTGTAAAAGTGCTCAAACACATCTGAAGCAGAAATTTTAGCCTGGCTGCTCCTAGTTTGTATTTGATTCAGAGACCTGGGATATTGAGAACTAGGGGAGAGGAGAGGTGTTTGGGTGTCTGCCAAAATTAGATACAGTATCCATTCCTAGGCAAGCCAGTGCTTGATTATTTCTGTAGCAATCAGATGAATATTTCCGGATGCCAAGAGACAAACTGGCCAAAGGACTCTACTGTCTTCATCACTGTTTAATCCAGTGCCAAGAACTTGCCAAGTATTACACACACTGCTCTTGCCCTCCACTTTAAGAAGAAACAGGTCACTATACAAAATACTTTAGGCGCCAGGTCTGGTATTGCTCACTGAGTCTCTGGCGGTAGATGACAAATGAGTTGCCTAGATATATAGCAGACCCTGTGAAGGCAAAGCCCAGTGCCAGGGAGAAGTTCCAATTCCTACACCATTTCCCTCATTGTGATACGTGGTCCATGACAAGGCGTTTACCTCATTAAGATCATGCAGCTTGCTCTTTAACTAGGTATTTACAGGGTAAATATCCCCATTTCTTTATTCTACTGTATATTTTACTCTCTGTACATTTTTACTGATGCAAAAAAAGCAAGCTTACATTGATTTGAAACAGAGGGCACAATAGGAGGAATGTGCTAATGATATACACCATTGCCACTTGCTGTCAATACAGCTCAGTTTAGGAAGAGGCAGGGATTTGAAAGGATCCAGACTGAACAGTGCAGTCACAGTCCACAAAAGAGGTCCCTGCAAGAAGAAAAATCTGTCACACACCAAATCTAAAGACCTCATACCTCACAAGTGGGACATCCCGGAAGGTCTTCCACGACAATGAAGAAATTGCTATGTAAGGTGTTAAAAACCAATTATGTTGAGGACATGGAATGTTCCCAACCTAACACTGGTCGTATAAGCTGTGTTTTGTCTGGTATGTAGAAAGAGCCTTTTATAAAGTAGGGCTAGGCTTTTTTTTAATAGTTTGATATACCTCTGACATCATGACAGATACCCTGGAACTCCAAGTCTTCTTCTTGATAGCTTGTCAACAAGCACTTCCGAGATACGGCTGCAGAGCCCACTCATCACACAGAGCAGATCTGAGAGCTCGTCTGCCTTCCCATGCTCCGGTAGCAGAGCCTTCTCTAGCATTATACCTGCAGACCGGTGGTCCCAATATTTAGCATCCATCAGAATTAATGGGGTAATTTATTAAGACACAGTTTGCTGAGTCCCACTCCCAGAGTTTCTGATTCTGTAGACCTGGGGTGGGGCCTGAGATTCACATCTTTAACAAGAGGCTAGGTGATGCTGATGTTCTCATCCAGGGATCACAGCTTGAGAATTACTGCTATAGCCAAGGATCTGAAATTTCTATCCTGGTTCTTGAGCCACATATTAGGTTATCCTCCATTTCCTCTGCCTTCTTTCTTTGCCTTCTCTTTCCATAAAATATTTTTTTATTTGGAAGCTGTGCTCATGGGAAAAAAGTTGAATAATAATAATAATAATCCTTATGATATATATTTATCTACCAAATATGTAAGAAAAAACTAAGTAAATATATAAAATCAAACCTTTATCATTTAATTCAAACTTTGCTCCTCAGAAAACCACTAGAATGTGAAATGTTGTCTTATGCAAGTGGTCAAGAAGTTTGGTAAACTCTGGGCTAAATAATGTAAATATATTTATTTACTACAGAACTTCTCAGAGTGTGAAATTAGTGGATGTGCACTGTGACTCTCCAAAAAATAGTAACAGTATTTAAAATTTATAGAATATATTTCACTATGGGATACTTGGGATTTTTTTTTTTTTTTTTGGTAGAATGCTAGTGATCTTGGAACACATATGTGAAATAGTACCATTTTCCCTTTCCTCTTATAACTGATTGGCTTAAATGTTATCATTTTTCATGATAATAACTTAATTCCAATAGATTTAAGCCTACAAATGAAATCTGTACTTACACCTATTGTCACATCCAAAGTTCTGAACACTGCAGGAAAAAAAATATAAAATGCATTGTTCTTTTCCTTCTTTTGAACTGGTAGTTATTATTAGAATGCTTGCTAATTAATTAATGTATTCTGTACCTGATAACTAAGCCAGAGGCTCACAAAAGATTTAGGAGTTTCAGTTTCTAGACAGACCCAATTCTTTAAATCAAATTTGTGAATTTCATAATTATTTGCATTTAAACTCACACATGTCCCTCTAGTCATATAACAAAAGATTATTAAACTATTAAGGTAAACATTGTATATTTACTAAAAGAGCCAGAGGTTGATATGGATTACTGTTAGTAACTTTTTAAACTCACAATGTATATCAATTTCAAAATACAGAAAATGGTTTAAGTGTCCTTTATAATCGGAATAGGCTGAAACACATAATCACTATCTTCATGAATCATCACTTAGCCTTATTTCTTATCTTCCAATGTAGACAAAGGTTGCTAGGCTGTAGTCCTTGTTTTCTGTTTGATGAGCATTAAGTGCTTAATTCTGAGGATTTCACTGATCTCTTATATAAGGGCAGATACAATTTGTTTTTTAAACAAGGGACTAAAAACTGTATTTATAACCACATCTGGCAAGATTTGCTCTCCCTAGGAGCTCTGACAGCACAGTGCCTAAGGCACTTGACTGCTAACCAGAAGGCTGGCAGTTCAAACCCACCAGCTACTCCTCGGAACGAAGGTTGGGCAATTTAGCTCCATAGTGATAACGCCTCAGAAACCCAAGGAGGGGTCACTATGAGTCGGGTCTGACTCAATGGCAAATAACAGCAACAACAACAACATGAATGAGTTTAATATAAACTGAAGCGTAAAACCAAGAAGTTCTTATCTCCTTACATGACATTACACATATTCCACTAACCTTTTAATTCTTCCATGGCAAGCAGTTTGCATTCATTCATTCAGTCAGTCCTCCACTGATCAGTATTTATTCAGCACCAGTGACATGG